>NC_133412.1:18325000-18627500 GCF_049350105.2 Macaca mulatta
TCCATCTAAAAAAAAAAAAGTTTTCTGATTGTTTCTTTTCCTCTTTAGTTGGGAGAGACTTGAGCAGGGTGATGTTTGGGTGCCCAACCTTAGGCCGCAGCATTAGGGAATGTCAGAGTTAGCAGGGGCTACAGAATCATCCCATCCGTGCCTCTAGGACATCCTCCTGGAGAGCCAGGAGTCGCTGGGAAGGATCAGCCCATTCATTGCTTTTTATTGAGCCTACAACAGTCCAGGCCCCTTGGCCTCCCACTGCTGTGGGCAGCAGACAAACACAACCACTCTCGCACCTGGCCTGGGAAGGGTAATGGGAGCTCAGGGACGGGCAAGGCTGGCTGGCTCTGGGGGCCTCAGAGAAGCAGTAGAAATCCAGCAGGTAGAAGGGGCATTCCGGCAAAGGAGAAAGGGCCACGCTGAGTGGCTGATGCTCTGGGGCACTGGGGAGGAGGCAGGAAGCTGCTCTGGGGTCGGATGGTAGAGGAAGTGTTAGAGGACAAATGTAGAGGACATTCTCTTGTAGAGAAGTTGACTTCTGTAGTGATGTTTGTGTTTTTTTCACGTTTTCCTTCCCACCGAAGGGTCTCTTGTTTGTTTTGTTCTTTTTCTTTGTTTTGTCTGCTTTAAGGTAGACTCGTGTGTTGTTCAGGCCCGGAGGCTTGTGCTTGTAGCCAGAGAAAGATGGGTTGCCGTGCACAAGACGTGGCGGGAGGCTGCTGAGATGTTCCAGGCAGGTGCTGGCGAGGCCTGGAGAAAAGGCAGGAGCTGGGACGATGGTGGATCTGCCTCCTGGCAGCCCGCTGGAAATTGAAGCAAGCAGGAGGGAGGAGATTAGGGATCCCAGGATTTTGCCAAGAGGGTGGGGTCTCTCATCAGCAGGGAACAGGGACTGTGCAGGAGGATGTGGCCTTCGTGTACCTTTCTAGGGCTGGTGGGGGTCTCTCCAGGTTGTCCCCCACTGGGCTACAGGAAGGACCGCATTCCTCTGAGGGCTGTCATGCCCTTGAAGAGGGAAATGTTAGTTGGAGAAGCAGAAGGTGTGGGAAGAAGGACCACAAATGGGTGAGACTCCCCCGTTCCCCAGGCCTGGATCTGAAGAGGTGTCGGATGCTCCAGGGCCAAGGCCAGGAGAGGGGAGGCAGTGATCACAGGGCGTGTCCCAGATGGCCGGAGTGTGAGCAGAGGGCCTCGCCGCTCCGTGAGGGTAGGGCGACCGTGGATCCCGGCATGGCCAGGTCAGCCCTAGTTTATTCTGTTGTTCTGCAGTAATTATGACTTTGACTCTCAAAAGTGTCCCAGTTTGGACACTAAATTACATGGTGGCTGTAGAGAACGGGGACACAGCAGGGTCACTTTATTAATGGAGCTGGTGGCTGTCAGACGGGCTTGGCCAAAGCCTGCAGGAGCCTGTCCTCTACCCTTCACTGCCAGCCCAGTGACTGGGGCCCCGCTTAGGGCACAAAGCCTGGGGTGGCGGCCAGGGAGGACCGCTGTCCTCTATCCTTCCTCTTGCTGCCTGTGGAGAGTCCCCGGCAGCCCTGTCCTTCCTCCTCAGCTTGCCCTGGCCTCACCCTTGCCCCAGGCATTTCTTTGGGCATGAGGAGAGCTCGACACACCCTGAAGGTTCAACCAGGTCCTCAGCCTTTCCTGGTGGCACCATCTTTACCCCAGGGAACTCAATTTTCTGTACCCCTGCCCCACCCCCCAGCCCTAGCTGAGCCTTCCTGCCTCTCCTCCCTGCCTGGGACTGCGCTATGCACTCCTGGCTCTCACCCCCTGTGCCTCTGTTCCTCCGCCTGGCACTGCTGTCCCCATTTTGGCTCCATCCTGGCTCCTGCCCCTCGCCAGGCCTCTGCCCGGACCATCCGCTCCCCAGGAAGCTTCAGCCCTGGGGTGCCCATGCCCACAAGCCCACCCCAGCCCTGACACCTCCCAGCTGAGCCAGGAACCTGGGTCCGGGCTCCCTCCTCAACCCTCAAAAGTTCTGCCCATCTCACCTGCCCATAGAATTTACAGTACCTGCCCTACTTCCACCACTGTCACCCCACTCTTTCCAAATGCATCTACCATCCTGTTCTGTGCCCTGTATATTCATTTTCCACATAATTTAAAATGCAGGTCTGGCCAGGCCCCCTCCACACGGACAACCTGGGTCCTGCTCTCCCCAGACCCCAGCCACCTGCGACCCCTCCTGCCTCATGCTACCTGTGGCCACTCAGCCTTTGCTCCTGCTGCTGTCCCGACTGAGACGTCCTTCTAACCACCTTGCCCACCCTCTCTCACCCCTCAGCACCTGCCCTGGCTTCACGCTGCCGCCTCCCAGCCACCTGGTACCCTCCACAGCGCCGCCCCTGCCGCTTCTGCCCAGATCTGTTCTGTGCCCAGCCCGTATTATTGGCTTGATCTACTTGCAGGTCTGTCCTCACCAACTTGAACACCCCCGAGGGCAGGAACGGTTTACCTCAGCATAGAGCACAGTTCCAGGGCCCCAGGAGGAGCTCAGAGGACCTGTGGGAAATGTGGTTCCTGTGGGCAATGACTCCCTGAATGCAACGTCACGTGTCACCTTGGAGGGAAAGACCCGATAAAAACCTTAATCATATTCAAGGGTAAGTGCCAGCCTGCCTCCCCAGGCTATTATTCAATCTGAAGGATTATGTGCAAGGTGCAGGAATGTGGGGCTGGAAGCCACATGGGCAAGGGCAGACCAGCCAGGCATGGCGGCCCTGGCGGGTACCTGAGTGCGGCAGCGCAGACCACGCTGCTGGCCCCCACCTCCATCTTGGCTGGGTTCGTTTCTTTCTTCCTTGATCTGTCTGTGAGAGGCCAGGGCCCCAAATGCATACCAGGGGAAGGGGCTGCCTCTTGCTAGTTCCCCCACCTGGGGTGCTAAGCTAGAGGGGCATTTGCGTCTTTCATGGAGTGGTGTCCCCACACCCAGCATCTCTCTCCTGTCCCGACAGGAAAGGAGCTTGGCTTTTCCTGGGCACAGCCTGACGGTGTTGGTAACCGGGGTAGGAAGGGGACTCGGGTGAGTGACGTACCCACCTGTGGCTTCCCCCAGCCAGTCATGTCCAGCCAGGCACAGCCCCTCATGGGGCCCAGTCATGTCCTGTGCCAGGCAAAGAGGGTGGCAGGAGAAGGGGAGGGGCTCCGGCAGGAGGGACGGGGAGTCCATGGGTGGTGAAAGCTGATGACAAGCTGCTCACATGGGATGCCTTCCATAGGAGCAGGCCCGTGCCTATGGGGTTTCCAGAGGGAGACCCGGTTCCTTCTCCCAGGCCACCTGCAGCCATGCAGTGTGATGTGCACTGACAGGTGGGGGCTGGTGGGGCAGAAACCTGGGACATCCCTGCCACAGACAAGGACCTTCTCACCTTGGGGCTTGTACCCTTCTCCATTTCCTCATCCTAAAAATCTCATCCCTACCAGCTCTACCCTAGCTAATTTGTCACTCAGGCTCCAGGGCTCAGCTGAGATGTCACCTCCTCTAGGAAGCCTTCCCTGAACCTTCCCTACCCTTGACCACCTAGGTCTGGCTTTGGGGCCCTGCCATGCATCTCTGCTACTCGTACTGTTTCTCTTGCAGCTTCTATTGCACCATGTCCTCGTCGATTCTTCTTCATTCTGTGAGCCCAAGAGGGCAGGGACCAAGGTCATGTATCCCAGCAGAGCCTGCACATAGGAGGTACTTAGGTCGTGTTGGTTGGCTGAAAGCCCCGTCACCCAGCAAGAGGCAGGCAGTGATGAGGGGACCTCACAGGGGTGCTCTGGACTGTTACCTCAGAAGAGGAACTATGCAGAGTGGGGCGGGCTGGCTGGGGATGCAGCCGAGGGAGGAGGCTGACCTCCCATGGCCACCCCGCACCTCCACGTGCACCAGGGCTTGCCACTGGGTCAGGGCACTGGACTGCTGTTTAGATGCAAAGAAAGAGTCCTGGGCTGGGAGTCTGGAGGTTCCAGTCTCTGTGTTCAGCAGTGTGTTTTAGTCAAGGCACTTTTACTCTCCCTGGACTCTGTCTCCTCAAATGCAAAATGAAGAGCTGGACCGGAAACTTGTTCCATCCAGTTCCAATATCTCCTCTTTTGCACGAAGGACGTGGGCTTGGAGTCAGAGGGACTGGGTTCAAGAGCTGGGGCTCCATTTACCAGATGTAAGTCCTTGGCCAGGTTACTTAATCTCCCAAAGCTGCAATTTTCTCACCTGTAGAGCGGGACTGACAACCATTAGCTACCTCTCAGATTCTTGGGATTAGATATGCTTTCGGGTGAAAACGCTCCATACACTTTAAGGCACTATGTGACTGCTGATTATTATTGTGGTTATCTTTTCTTTTCTATTTAACTAATTAATTAACTATTATTTACTTAGCAACAGGGTCTCCCTATGTTGCCTAGGCTAGCCTCAAAACCCTGGGCTCAAATGATCCTCCCATCTTGGCCTTCCAAAATACTGGGTTTATAGGCAGGAGCCACCCACCCAGCCTGGTTGTTACTGCTCTTGATAGCATTATTTTTCACCAATACCTAATTAGTTATTTGATGATCTCTCATCTCACTAGAGCTAAGCTCCAGGAAGGCAGGAGCTGGCATGTTCCTGTTTTGTTTTGGTTTGGTTTTGGTTTTTTGTTTTGTTTTATTTTGTTTTGTTTTTTTGAGACGGAGTCTCTCTCTGTTGCCCAGGCAGGCTGAAGTGCAGTGACACAACCTCGGCTCACTGCAAACTCCGCCTCCTGGGTTCAAGCGATTCTCCTGCCTCAGCCTCCCAAGTAGCTGGGATTACAGGTGCCTGCCACCATGCCCAGCTACTTTTTGTATTTGTAGTAGAGACGGGGTTTCACCACGTTGGCCACGCTGATCTCAAACTCCTGGACTCAGGTGATCCGCCCGCCTCAGTCTCCCAAAGTGCTGGGATGACAGGTGTGAGCCATTGCACCTGGCCTCCTGTTGTATTACAGGCGTAAGCCATTGCACCTGGCCTCCTGTTGTATTACAGGTGTGAGCTACCGCACCTGGCCTCCTGTTGTATTACAGGCGTGAGCCATTGCACCTGGCCTCCTGTTGTATTACAGGCGTAAGCTACTACACCTGGCCTCCTGTTGTATTACAGGCGTAAGCTACTACACCTGGCCTCCTATTGTATTACAGGCATGAGCTACTACGCCTGGCCTCCTGTTGTATTATAGGTGTGGGCCACTGCGCCCGGCCTCCTGTTGTATTACAGGCGTGAGCCACTGCGCCCGGCCTCCTGTTGTATTACAGGCGTGAGCCACTGCGCCCGGCCTCCTGTTGTATTACAGGCGTGAGCCACTGCGCCCGGCCTCCTGTTGTATTACAGGCGTGAGCCACTACACCTGGCCTCCTGTTGTATTACAGGCGTGAGCTACTACACCTGGCCTCCTGTTGTATTATAGGCGTGGGCCACTGCGCCTGGCCTCCTGTTGTATCACAGGCGTGAGCCACTGCGCCCGGCCTCCTGTTGTATTCTTGGTGGCCAGCTCGAAGCCTGGCTTATCTTAGGTCCTTGAAAGAATTTTGCTCAATAAATAAATGGCTAAATGAGTTGAATGGAATGAATACACGAATGAACGAACTCCACTTACTTAGCAGGGCAAATAAGATTGACTGGGCTGGAGGGAGAGAGGGAAGCGTGGGAGGAGGCAGGGAGCAGAAATGCCTCCTGGGCCGCCCAGGCTGTGCTGCGTTGGTAGAGGCAGGAGGGAAATAGGGAAAAAAACAACTAAGGGCAGTGAGGCAAGGCCACTTCCCAATCCTGCCTGGGCGAGGCGCCTTGCAGGGGCCCCTGCGTCTGAGCCCTCTCTCTGGACATGCTCTCCTCTGCTTTTCACACCCCCTGCCAGGTCAGCCAGCTGAGGAGAGGGCGGAGGAAGGAGGGCTGGCTGCAGCCAGGACATTCTGGTTTGTTTACCAACAGCACAATCCTCCTGGGCCATGACACAGTCAGCAGCATCTGACCCAGTTAAATATATCTCCTCTACCGGCCTGGACCACACAGCCAGCCCCTGCAGGCCACGTAGACCAGGGACCACCCGCTCATCCTTCTGGCTTGGCGCTGGGCCTCCTCCTGACCCCAGAGCCTTGCGTCCCCAGGGAGCAAATGGCTGATCCGGGTCTGAAATAAACTGCAGTCTCTAGTTGAACTCATGTAGATAGTTTCATCTTGGACAGAATCGGAGGATTTAAGGGGGAAAACTCTATTTGTCCAGCAGTAAACAATAAAATAGCTCATCTCCCTTGGACGGCATATTTGCAGTCATTATGAATGTTTATGAAGAGTGTCTGCTAATGTTAAGAAACATTTTAGGCCGGGCGCGGTGGCTCAAGCCTGTAATCCCAGCACTTTGGGAGGCCGAGACGGGCGGATCACAAGGTCAGGAGATCGAGACCATCCTGGCTAACATGGTGAAACCCTGTCTCTACTAAAAATACAAAAAACTAGCCGGGCGAGGTGGCGGGCGCCTGTAGTCCCAGCTACTCCGGAGGCTGAGGCAGGAGAATGGCGTGAACCCGGGAGGTGGAGCTTGCAGTGAGCTGAGATCCGGCCACTGCACTCCAGCCTGGGCGACAGAGCGAGACTCCGTCTCAAAAAAAAAAAAAAAAGAAACATTTTAGTCTCTTTACATAACTCTCTATTAATGTTATTACTCTAGTGTTAAGTGATACAAAAAGCATACAAAATTAGATATATAACGTGAGTATAATCCTGTTTTTTAAAAAGCATATACATATGTCTGGAAGGAATCGCAAGAAACTGTCAACGGAGTTTGCCTCCCAGGAGGAGAACTGGGCTCTAGGGGATGAGATGGGGGAGACTTTTTCTTTTTATGCCCTTTTGTATGCTTTTAATTTTGAACTGTGCAAGTTTATTATGTATTCATAAGCAGATAAGTAAAAAAATAAAATAAAATACAGATCTGACAAAGAAAACGCTTTTATGCACAAAAAGAGAGGGGCCAGAAATAACACGCAGAGGTAGAGAGTACTCATGTGGGTGATGGGCGGTGAAGAGAGGCTCCCTTCTCTACTGAGAGAAAAGCTGGCCTTATGCCCAGATAAACCAAAACGTCCGCCTTACAAACCGGTGCAAGTGATTATCAAAGCTCAGCATCCGAGGCGTAACAAAGACATACCTGCCTTAAAATATTTCCCCACGGCACCTGAAATTGCAGCCTTTGGAGTTGTTCCTTAGTCTGAAGTACAGCTTCTCCAAAGTCTCCTTGCAAACATTCAGGGGCAGCGGGTGTTACCATGTTATTTTTATGTTTAGTTTTATATTATTTTTTGAGATGGAGTCTTGCTCTCTGGCCCAGGCTGGAGTGCAGTGGCACGATCTCAGCTCATTGCAATCTCTGCCTCCTGGATTCAAGCTATTCTCCTGCCTGAGCCTCCTGAGTACCTGGGATTACAGGCGCTTGATGCCACGCCCGGCTAATTTTTTGTATTTTTAGTAGAGACTGGATTTCGCCATTTTGGGCAGACTGGTCTCGAACTCCTGACCTCAGGTGATTAGCCCACCTTGGCCTCCCAAAGTGCTGGGGTTACAGGCATGAGCCCGCGCCTGGCCATGTTATTTTATCACATGGACTGAAATGAAATAGGGAGACACACTGTGAGAAAGTTTTCATTGGGACTGGGCATGGTGTCTTGCTCCTGTAATCCCAGCACTTTGGGAGGCCAAGGTAGGAGGATCACTTGAGCCTGTGAGTTTGAGACCAGTTTGGGCAATATAGTGAGACCTTAGCTCTACAAAAAAAAATTCTTTTTTAAAAAGAAAGTTTTGATTCATTTCTTGTTTTTGAGTTTATTCTTAATTTCCCATACAAATATAAACTTTCTCCTAATAGCACTGATTATAAAATAGCACATGATCAAGTAGCAAATTTGGAAAATACAGAATGTTATAAAGAATTTAAAAATCAGGCTTGGTGGCTCACGCCTATAATTCGTGTACTTTGGGAGGCAGAGGTAGGAGGATGACTTGAGTCCAGGAGTTCAAGACCAGCTTGGGCAACATGGCAAAACCCTGTCTCTAAATAAATTAAAATCAGCTGGGCATGGTGGCATACATCTGTGGTCCCAGTTACTTAGGTGTCTGAGGTGAGAGGATCACTTGAGCCTGCGAGGTTGAGGCTGCAGTGAGCCAATATTGTGCTACTGTACTCCAGCCTAGGTGACAGAGTGAAATCCTCTCTCTCAAAAAAAAAGAAAAGAAAAGAATTTAAAAATCGAACCATGTACATCACATCCCGGAGGGAGCAGAGAGCCTGGCACATTCCAAGAGAAAAAAGGAAAAAAAAAATGATGTGAGCTAGACAACAGTGTTGCAGGCTAAAGTTGCAAGGCCTGAGGACCCCATTAGCTCTGCAGCCTTTGTTGAGCCCAGCAGGAAACCACTAAGGACTTGGAAGCAGAACAGGGACAGAAGTGTTTTTTGTTTGTTTACCTGCGGGATCTGCTATTGTTGTCCAGGCTGGTCCTGAACTCCTGGCCTCAAGCAATGCTCCCACCTCAGCCCCCAAAGTAGCTGGGATTACAGGGATGAGCCACTGTGCCTGGCTCAGTGACAGGGTTTTAAAAGAACACTTGAGCTGGGCCAGGCACAGTGGCTCACACCTGTAGTTCCAGCATTTTGAGAGGCTGAGGCAGGAGGATCGCTTGAACCCACAAGTTCAAGATCAGCCTGGGCAACATAGTGAGATCCTATCTCTAAAAAAAAAAAGTTTTTTAATTAGCCAGGTATGATGGTGCACCCTTGTAGTTCCAGCTACTCAAGAGGCTAAGGTAGGAGGATCTCTTGAGCCTCGGGAGGTCAAGGTTACCGTGAGTTGTGATCATGTCACTGCACTTCAGCCTGGGTGACAGGGTGACACCCCTGTCTCAAAATAAAAGATAACACTTGAGCTGTAGATTGGATCACAATAAGAGGTATCCATTATGCTTGGAGAAATTTAAAAATGAGATAAAAGGTATTGTGGAATAGACTGTTCATATGTACTGGAAATAGAAAGGAATATGAGAAGTAGGATATGCTAGAAATGCAGAAATAAAATGACAATAAAAAAAAGAACTTAGAAATCATTCATAATTCCACCATCCAGGAAAGCTGACTTCCTTCTAGTGCTCCCTCTTTGTGTCCTACTTTTCTCCTAAGAGTATATTCTGAGCATTTTCCCATGATATCAAATACTCTTGAGAATATGATTTTTACTGGCCACCTAATCATTCTATCATATAGATATGCAAACATGTATTTGGCCAGTCCTGTGTTGTGAGGCATTCGGGTTGTCTCAAGTTTTTGCTAGGTTCAATTATGCTGTCATGGACTTTTCGTCCAAGTTGGATGTAACAGAAAACCTAGTTCAAACAAGCAGGAAGCAAACAGGAGTCAGTGGCGAAACTCAGCAGTGAAGAGGAAAGAAGCTTTGGGCAAGGCTCAGTCAGGGATCCTGCTCCATTTCCCTGGAGTTCTTCAGGGTTTGCCCTTCTCTGTTGGCAGTGGTGCCCTCAGGCTGGCTCCTCTGCAGCCCTTGGGTGATAAACTTTTCTGTTCGTGACCATGGGAGTGGCCTGTTTTGCGCTGACTGGGCCACCTGATGAAAGGCTAGGGATGAGGGAGGGAATCTATAACCCTGAGTGTCTTGGGTCTGGGTTCCCAGTCCGTCCTTGAGCGGGCAACTGTGGCAAGACATGTGAGGGTGGCTGTTGCACGATGTAGGGGAATGGGGGGAAATGCTGAGGACATAACCAAAGAACATCCTCTGGCTACTCAGAGAGGGCCTGTAGACCAGCAGCCTCCGCATCACCTGGGAACTTACTGGACATGACTCCCAGACCTAGCAGATCAGTCTGCATTTTCATAAGGCTTCCAGGAGGCAGTTCTCACATTGAAGTTGAGAAGCCCTGCCCTCTGGCACCCTTGTGTAGGGATCCCTGAAAATAGAATGGCTGGATCAACAGCATGGATGTTTTAAAAATTATTATTATTATTATTTTTTTTTTTTTGAGATGGAGTTTCGCTCTTGTTTCCCAGGCTGGAGTGCAATGGCGGGATCTCAGTTCACTGCAAACTCCGTCTCCCGGGTTCAAGCAATTCCTCTGCCTCAGCCTCCCGAGTAGCTGGGACTACAGGCGCCCGCCACCTCGCCTGGCTAATGTTTTGTATTTTTAGTAGAGACGGGTTTTCACCGTATTAACCAGGATGGTCTCCATCTCCTGACCTCGTGATCCGCCCGCCTCAGCTGCCCAAAGTGCTGGGATTACAGGCGTGAGCCACTGTGCCCGGCCAGCCTGAAAATTCTTAATACACATTGTCAAATTGTTCTATAAAAGGTTCTGTCTCTTCACATTCCCACCCTGGGATCTGGGTGTTTGAGGCCTAAAACTCATGCAACTTGGGGAAGCCCTTTTTAAGAAAAAGAATAAACAATTAAGTACAAAAGTGAATATTTAGAATAACAGAAAATTTAAGGATACCTTGGCCAGGCATGGTCGCTCACGCCTGTAATCTCAGCACTTTGGGAGGGCGAGGTGGGATGACTGCTTGAGCTCAGGAGTTGAGACCAGCCTGAGCAACACAGTGAGACTCTGTCTCTACCAAAGTTAAAAAAAAAAATTAGCCGGGCATAGTGGTGCACACCTGCAGTCCCAGCTGCTTGGGGGGCTGAGGTAGGAGGATCACTTGAACCCTGAAAGTCGAGGCTGCAGTGAGCCCTGATCATACCATTGTACTACAGCCTGGGTGACAGAGCGAGACCCTGTCTCAAAAAAAAAAAAAAAAAAAAAAAAAAGATGCCTCAAAAATCATAAAATAACATCATTGGTTTTAATTATCAATAGGTTGAAACATTTGAAAATGCGTTATTTGTAAGTAAAAATAGTCGTATGGTGAGAGAGCAATTCCACGTTGTTCAACCTACTTTTTCACTACATTTCTGGCTGCATTTTCTTTTCCTTAGCAACTTTATTGAAATGCAATTACCCTACCATACAATTTAGCCATTAAAGTGTACAATTCAATGGCTTTTACTGTATATTCACAGAACTATGCAGCTTTCATTACTATCAATTTTAGGACATTTTGTTTCATCAGACCAAAAATAAACCCTATTCCCCTTTGCTGATACCACTCAGTCCCCTCATCCCTAGGTAACCACGAATATATTTTCTGTTTCTATGTATTTTCCTGTTCTGGACATTTCATAATCATACAATTGTGGTCGTTTATGCCTGAATTCTTTCACTTATTATTACTATTTTTTCTGAGATCTGGCAGAAATTGTTTTCAAGCTTCATTCACATCATAGCATATATCAAGTTCATTCCTTTCTATTGCTAAATACTATTGCATTGTATGGACATATCACATTTTATCCATTCATCAGTTAATGGATATTCAGTTGTTTCTATTTTTTTTAACTATTGTGAATAATGCTGCTGTGAACATTTGTGTACAGGTTTCTTTCTTTTTCTTTGTTTTTTTTTTTTTTTTTTTTTTTTTTTGAGACCGAGTCTCGCTCTGTCGCCCAGGTTGGAGTGCAGTGGCGCAATCTCAGCTCACTGCAATCTCTGCCTCCTGGGTTCAAGTGATTCTCCTGCTTCGGCCTCCCGAGTAGTTGGGATTATAGGCATCCACCACCATGCCCGGCTAATCTTTGTATTTTTAGTACGGATGGGATTTTACCATGTTGACCAGGCTGGTCTCAAACTCCTGACCTCAGATGATCCGCCTGCCTCGGCCTCCCAAAGTGCTGGGATTACAGGTGTGAGCCACCGTGCCCGGCCTGTGTACGAGTTTATGTGTGGATGTTTTTTCATATCTATTTCTCTTGGGTATGTACCTAGGAATGGAATTCCTGGGTCACATGACAAACCATCTTAATAAAAGTTCTCCAGAGAAACAAAACCAATAGGATGTAGACATGAAGTAGAGACTTCTTATAACGAGCAAGCTGGAGATCCAGGAGAGCTGATGGTGCAGTTCTAGTCCAGACGCCAGCAGACTTGAAATCCAGAAAGAGCCAATGTTTCAGTGCAAGTCCGAAGGCAGGAAGAAGCCAACGTCTCAGTCAGGTAGGAGCAGTTCTCTCTCACTAGGGGAAGGGCAGCCTTTTTGTTCTATTCAGGTCTTCAACTGATGGGATGAGGCCTGCCCACATTAGGGAGAGCAATTCACTTTACTTGGCCTACAGTTGTAAATGTTAATCTCGTCCAAGAACATGCTTACAGACACACCCAGAATGTTTGACTAAATATCTGCATACTGTGTGACCCAGCCAAGTAGATAAAATCTTAGTAACAATACATTTAACTTTTTGAGTTGCCAAACTGTTTCCAAAGTACATGCACTGTTTTATGTCCCTGCCAACAATGAATGACTCTAATTTCTCTGTATCCTCATCACTTGTTATTGTTTTTTTTGTTTTTGTTTTTTTTGAGACAGAGTCTGGGTGTGTCCCCCAGGCTGGAGTGCAGTACCATGATCTCAGCTCACTGCAAGCTCCGCCTCCCGGGTTCACACCATTCTCCTGCCTCAGCCTCCCGAGTAGCTGGGACTACAGGCGCTGCCACCGTGCCTGGCTAATTTTTTTGTATTTTTAGTAGAGATAGGGTTTCACCATGTTAGCCGGGATGGTCTCAATCTCCTGATCTCGTGATCCACCCGTCTCGGCCTCCCAAAGTGCCGGGATTACAGGCATGAGCCACCGCGCCCGGCCGTTATTGTCTTTTTCTGAAGAGCTACACATTCTTTGCCGTTTTGAGCGATAACGATATTGCAATATCACTTTCTATAAAAATAATAGGAAGAAAATGTAGTCCTGTGTTTTAGTACATGGATATAAAATGTTTATTGATAGTTTTGGAACATTTTCCATAGCCATCTCTGTAACTTGCTCGCAGATGCTTGTCCAGGCTGGGCCTCACTCATTGATCTCTGCAGGTGTGGTCCAGCCAGCCAGGTCCTCATTGCTCCTGGCCCTCAGCTCCCACCATGCCAATCCTTGAGGGGTTCATTGGTGATGAAGTTGCGGTTATGGTGGAACAGCATTTTGTCCAGATCATTCTCCTTGAGGTCAACTTTGAGGTCTGGATGTTGGATGAGGCCCACCAGGGGCAGGTGTCACTGGAAATAAAGGGACAGCCCTAGGACCACCTCTTCCAAGGCAGAGGGGGTCCCCCAGGCTGGAGCCATGCTTCATGCCACATATGCAGAGGGCACACACATGAGTCTTCAAGCTTAAACTACAATGTTTCATTTATTATAGCTTAGCCAACTCTGGCAATTGTTATGTGGAAACAAATTTCACCCAATATGACAGGACATGCTAGGATTCTCGTTTTATTTTGCATTTATCAATGAGGTTGACGTGATGGTTAATTTTAGGTGTCACCTTGACTGGATTATGGTATGGGGCCCACGTAGAACACAAAGGCAGAGGAAAGGCAAACTCCCTCTCTTCTAAAGTGGGGACACCCTTCTTCTCCGGCTCCTGGACATCAGGGCTCCGGGTTCTCTGGGATTTGGACTCTGGGACTTGCACCAGAGGCTCCCTAGGTTTTCAAGTCTTCAGGTTCAGACTGACAGTTACAGCACTGGCTTCCCTGTTACTAAGGCGTTCAGACTTGGATGAACCATGCTGCCAGCTTCCCTGGTTCTCCAATTTGCAGACCGCCTGTCATGGGACTTTCCATGTGAGCCTATTCCCCCAATATATCCCCTCTCATATATCTATATCCTATTGGTTGTCTCTCTGTAGAGCCCTAATATGGCTGACCATTTCCCATGGTTATTACCCATTTGCATGTGTGTATATTTTCTATTTATGTACAGTGCTTGGCACAAAGAAAGTGTTTTAAAAAATAAATCCTTAGTAAGTGTTTTTGCCCACTTTCCATTGGAGCGTTGTGTCCGAACTCTCGGCTGTCCATCCAAATCTGTTCTTTTCTTCTGTAATTACATGGCAGCCTCCTTTGGAGTTAGATGGGTCCTTAGGTCTAAAGTTCTCTCTGATAGTGTGTGAGCCACTTAAGGGTCTAAGTCTTAAGACAGTACAGTAGGTGAATCCCCTCCCCAGTCTTCCCCTCCCATAGAACATTTCTTTTTCTTTTTTTTTTTTTGAGATGGAGTCTCGCTGTGTCACCCAGGCTAGAGTGCAGTGGCACAATCTTGGCTCACTGCAACCTCCACCTTCTGCATTTAAGCGATGCTCCTGCCTCAGCCTCCTAGTAGCTGGGATTACAGGCGCCTGCCACCATATCCAGCTAAGTTTTTGTATTTTTAGTAGAGACGGGGTTTCACCATGTTGGCCAGGCTGGACTCAAACTCCTGAACTCAAGTGATCTGCCCGCCTTGGCCTCCCAAAGTGCTGGGATTACAGGTGTGAGCCACTGTGTCTGGCCCCATAGGACATTTCTATAAACCAGCAATGACCATGCCGATGAGGACAAAAGCATGGAAATAGCAGAGAAACAAGATGGAAAGAATCTGGGACAGTCAATGATCGTGTAGAGCAGATCCAAATTCAAACTCTTCTGTGTGAGAAGTAAGAATTTATATCTTATTTAAGCTACTGCATTTTGGGGTCTGTTACGGCATCGTGTGTTACCTTAACCGATATGAACAATGAGATTGACTGGTCAGAGGGTTTATGGCCCAACCAGTGGACAGACACTGCAATTACTCCCTAGGGACGACCAGCCTAGCCCAGTAAAGATGAGGCATGGGTAGTGGAGATGAAGTGCAACAACACTGGCTTTTGGGCTTGCCCATTTCATTTTCACAGCTCCCACTAAAATCCTGTGATGGACGCCACTGATGTACACTGCCTGCAGATGGTGTCCGAGAGGGAGCGCATGCACCAGTCTACTGCCTAGACCACTTGGCAGAACTTTTCCTCGTTGTGCAAGGTGATCTATACTTTTTTTTTAAGAATGAAAAAAAGGAGTAAAATAAAATCAACAAACTTTATTGAACTGGTTCAAACCGGAACACCCCTATCTAGAACACGTTACTTATCCAGAACTGCGGCACTGCGACCCAGCAGAGGGCCACAGGCATCCATGGAAAGCACGCGCTGAAGCTCAGTTACTTCATTCCTAGGACACTCTATGATCCTCCTTTGAAGTTCTTTTTGTTAGCTCAGAAGTTCTGAGTTAGGTTAAATGATTTCCAAGCCCCCAACAATTTAGAAAAGGTACATTAGAAGAAGGGGTGTTAAAGTCTGCAGTGTTTGGGGGAAAAAAAGAAAAAAAGATTTTTTTATTTTTTAAGGGTAGAAGCTACCTCATCATATAAGCACAAAAACACTGAGGCAGCTGGCACAGGTACTGCTCAGGACTTAAGAACTGTGGCTAGGCCGGGCGCTGTGGCTCAAGCCTGTAATCCCAGCACTTTGGGAGGCCGAGACGGGCGGATCACGAGGTCAGGAGATCGAGACCATCCTGGCGAACACGGTGAAACCCCGTCTCTACTAAAAAGTACAAAAAACTAGCCGGGCGAGGTGGCGGGCGCCTGTAGTCCCAGCTACTCGGGAGGCTGAGCCAGGAGAATGGCGTAAACCCGGGAGGCGGAGCTTGCAGTGAGCTGAGATCCGGCCACCGCACTCCAGCCTGGGTGACAGAGCGAGACTCCGTCTCAAAAAAAAAAAAAAAAAAAAAAAAAAGAACTGTGGCTAGAACCCCAGCACTATGGTAGAGGCTGATCAGGGAGGATCACTTGAGCCTGGTAGGTCGAGGCTGCAGTGAGCTGTCATTGCACCACTGCACTCCAGCCTGAGTGACAGAGCAAAATCCTGTCTCTCTCTCTCTCTCTCTCTCTCTCTCACACACACACACACACACACACACACACACACAAAGATTTGTGGCCATGTAGCTCTTAGTATGATTTAATCCGGGGGAAACTAGTACATCCCAGTGGGCCTGAAGGCACCAGATGCCCACATGAACCCAAGCTCTTAGGAAAAGTTAAGGTATGTTCCCTATGTTCTGTTTAACCATGCAGCGACACAGTATCCTTTAAAGAGAGTTCTAACCAAGCCAATTCTGGTGCTTAAAATACCGGGTTAAAATGTTAGCCCTCTGAAAGACTTGGCTATTCAGAAAAATTCTAGGTGAGCTTATGCTGCTCTTCCCAATTCCATTGGGCTGAAGGCAGACTAAGACTGCTGAAGCTGAACTGCACTGCCAATCCATTGGACTTGAACCCTCCCTACCACTCTGCTCAGACATCCCCAGGTAACTGGCACCATCTCTTCAAGGGTGCAACGATGGAGCTGCATAGGTCTTCTGGGACCTCTCACCTGGGAAATGGCAGCCAGGAACAGCTTGCGGGGCAGGCCTCTGGTTCAGGGTGGGGTTTGTGGTGATACGCTGGTGGTGGTAGGAGGGTGGAACATTCTGAGCTGAGGCTGGGCATTATCTCCCAGAGCTGCTTTAGGGGGGCATCAGCTGGGCAAGCTTAGAAAACTGCCCCCTCCTGCAACTCTGAACCTCTGTGCTCCCTTCCTTCTTCCCCTGAGGCTGCTGCCAAGTCAGACCCAGAGGGGTCTCCCCAACCCTTGGGCCACATACTCATTTTTGAGATTTATGTGAACAATGAAAACCCAAGTGGCAGGAGAGCAGAGGCAGAGGCCTTGCGGGCACTCACAGACGCACACTCCATCTGCCTTTCTGGAAGAAAGAACTCAGCTCTCTAGGAAGGAGGCAAGAGTCAGGGAACCTCTCCCTCAGGAATCCTTGTTTCTCACCGAAGGTGCCAGGAACTGTAGGCAGGGACTCTGTGAGGACTGTGAAGTATTTCTTAAGCTTTGCAATTCTCCATGTACAGTATTGTTTTTGCCTGGTGTCCTTGTTTTGATGAGCAAGAAAATCCTTAATTAAAAAAAAAAAAAAAAAGCAAGATGCTCATTTCTGGCAGCAGCTAGGAGAGAACCAGGAGTCCATCCCCCAGCAGCTTGCCAGCGGGGTGGGGGTTGGGGGGGAAACCGGAGTGAAAGAGTGGGTGGTGGCAGTTTTGAAGAGGAAAGGGAAGCCAGCTAAGTCCCAGGACCTGAAGCAAGAAAGAAATGAGGGCGCAGGAAGAGGCCAGAGGCCAGATAAGGGAGGCACCCAGCTTCCTCAGGGTCCTTTGATGAGGCAGGCAGTGGGCCTTCTTAGTACTTGGACACACAACGTCGTGACAGCCAGAAGTCTCTGCTTTCTCTAGAACACAGCCTGCCTTCTCCTTCCTACCCCACCATCTAAGTGGCCTGAATGTGCACCATGAGCTTGGCTGAACTGGGCACCCACGGTAAACACGCTGCTCCCCGATTGTGGGATTTCGCGACTCTGGCAGTCTCAGAGAAGCGTGGGAGAGCAGCCAAACGGTCTCCATGCCCCCTAAGAGAGGCTTAGGAATTAGCTGAGAAAGATGACTGATCCAGGAGTCTGGTGGTCACAATCAAAGGACACAGCGCACAGGGCACAGGAAACACTGAGTCCAGGGGTCACTCTCCATGACATGTTGCATCTTGGTGAAGGCCACACGGGAGAGGACAGTAGTAAATGTGAGGCCTTCTCTCATACCGAACATGCCCAAGAGGTGCTACTCAGGAGGTGATGGAGAAAATTATGGACAGACAGTTTTAAAATGAAAAAACAAAACAACAAAAAAAAAATTGGAGAAAACATATAAGGCACTGAATTTTTGTAGGAATGCTAGGATTTCATTTTCTGTCATCAGGTGAATTAAGTTGGGTAAGAGGAAAAATAAACCAGTATTTCCTGCACAGGGCTTCCTGGCTGGGGTGTGGGCATATAAGCAAAGAGCAGAGATTTTCTGCTTGGCAGGGCTGGAAGGCACCCTAGGGCCTTGTTATTCCAGGGGTAGTCCAAGGACTAGCAGCATGGCCATCACCTGGGATCTTGATAAGAAACTCAGTCTCAAGCCTCAACCTAGACCTTCAGAAACAGAACTTGCATTTTACAATCTCAAGGTGATTTGTATGCACATTAACACTGGAGAAGCGTTGCCTTAAGGGACGATTCAGGTGTCAAATTACTACTTTTTCTTATGAAAAATCTTTACGTAGTTATGAAAAATCTTTACGTAGTTATGAAAAATCTTTGCATAGCATGTAAAGGCAGAACTGCTTGGTTCAGATGTTGGTTTATTCTGTGTGAGGCCTTGGTCAAGTTCACCAGCAAGATAAACAAGATCCACAGTATCTACTAATGCTACTTGATACCAATGAAGAAAGGCTGATCCCCGTGACTGTGGTGGGCATCAGCTGCCCAGGACCCAGCCCACCCTGACCAACAGCGTGCAGGGCGAGCAAGGCTAGGGAGGCCGCACAGCCAGCGCACTGGGGAACCGCATGAACCCTGCCCACGGGTGATACAAGAGCGTATCAGTGTTCTACCCAGTCTGAGAAATACTGGCTGCCGGGCCAGGCTGGGAACTAGTGCTCTTTTTCCAACTATCACTGAGCTAAGTTTGCACAGCCTGGATGTCTTTGGCATCCTTAGGAATGTATTTCACCATTTTCTTTCATGATTCTTAAAGAGTACAGCTAACTTTGAGAACACTGTCACTATTAAGATGACCACTAGTAGCTCTACTTGATGGCGCCCAGGCCAAGCCGCCCACACCTCAGTCCTGCGGTCTAGGTCCTGAGTCATAAAGAGCCCACCATGGAGACAAGGGTCCTGACCACTGCATGTCAGACACTTGGTCAAGCCTCCTTTCTGATGGCCAGAGGCAAATTCAGAAGCCTCATCAATTCTGCTCCTGAGGAAACACCCACGGTCCACTCCTTGTCCCAGCAACCCCCGTCCTTTCTGATCACAGGCGAGGGCTCTGCCTTCCCTGTATCCTGCCACATCCACCAAGGGCTCTAGTTTGCTTCTGAGGAGAGGCAGCTGCAAAGACCACAGACACCAACATTTACATAAAATTATCTCACTCCATTTTATTTAAGATTTTTTTATCCAGTTAGTAAAAGGAAGATGTGTCTCTCTTTATACATATGTACAAGTTCAGTTATAAAAATAGACAGCACATTCAAAGAGAAAAAAGGCTTGGCATTTTTCTGATTCCCTCTAAATAGCATCTGTACACAGGAGTCTGGGTTTGAGCAGGGGAATCTTAATGATTTAAATTAAATGATTCCCCTATGCCCCCTACTCCAAAAAAAAGTTTTAAAAATCAATCTATCTAAACTCAATTCCGCGATTTTCAGGTGTGCAAATTAGAGGCTTGCCCGCCCGGAGGCACCTGCTCCACCAGGGACATCAGGCAGGGCAGGCAGAAACACCTCCCATGCAAACGCTGCCTCTGTCTCTGCCGAGGGCAGCAAGCTCAGGCTGGCCGGGCTGGGGCTGCGAGGGCCGGTGCCGAGCCTGCCCCCTCCCTCCGCCCTCCCCACCTCATTCCTGCTGTCCCTTCCTCTCTCAGTGCAATATAGACAGTGCATACAGCCAAGCAGGGGGCTGAAGGGGATGAGCAGGGAGACTGTGCATTCAGGACAGGCAAAGGGGAGTCTGCGAGAGGGGCAGTGAGGCTGTCCTGCTGATTGAGGTGGCTCCTGGTCTCTTTACTGGCTTCTGTGAGTCCCCTGGGTGGAAGGTGCTACTGTTGCTGGTGGGATCTGAAGGTTCTCTTGGTGTGAACCATGCAGGACAGGGGAGGAACTGCTGGGAACACAACTGCCTGTGGATACTTTCTCTAGCCTCTGTCATGCTTAGCAGCCTCCACCATCTCTTGCAGTCACTGCTCTCTTTAATGATGACACTCTGGCAAATGGGGTTCAGAGACCTGGGGAGCTGCCTGAAGACTGTGGACAACAGGTACACAATCTCCTCCCTTACTAGCCCTACGAGAAATCACAATTGTAAGAGAAATCTCCACCATGGAAGGCTCTTCACAGCACCTGCGGAGACTTTGCAAGGGACGTGTCAGAGCCGAAGAGTGGAATGGGGATGGAAACAGTGTGCCTGAGCATCTACAGGGGGTCTATGTCAGGCTTGCCCCGTGAGAGGTTTAAGACTTGGCTATGCAGTTCACTTGAGATGCAGTGGAGCTGATCCCTGCCCTGTGCCTTCCTTCTATAGGCACCCCAGATGCTCCTGATGAGACACAGATGATAAAAGTGCTCACACCATCCACCTGCCTGTTCTTCCCTTGCTGGACACTTCCGCTTCTGACTCAGGATGGAAGATGCTGCATGGGGCAAGCCATCCAAAGACCACTGGCAGGTCAGGACTCTAGCCCTGGTTTGGTTGAAGGAAGCTGGAGGGCCCAGATGGTTACCGTCCTCCAGAGGGGTTGGTGCCTTTGCCCTGTTTCCGGACCAGAGAGTCTGGGGCTAGGCTGCTGGTCATGTGGAAGTTCTTGGGAGTCCCAGGAACATTATTTCCCTTGCTCAAAGGGGAACTCAAAGGAGAGGAGGCGCTTGAAGGTCCAAAGTCAGCAAGGCCAGCAGGTCGAACAAGGGATGTCTGCAGAGGACTGCTGGCGGAGATTCCTGTGCGGGGGGAGAGAGAGACAAGAACGTAAGCACCAGTCCCATGTGAGCTTCCTTGGAGCCTGTGGCCTTGGTTACGAGTCTGAGCTGGAGAAGTGGTGGCAATTCCTCCCTGCAACTCCTTGCTAACTGCTTCTTGCATGTTTGCTTGCTCTTCCTGCCAACTGTCTTTTCGGTAAGAGGGATAGATTTTTAAGAGAAAATGACACTACTCAACCCTCTCCATACTACTTCATCCACAGATGGTAAAATGTTCATCATGACACTCTAGATAGAGCACACATTTTACAGTCTGAAACACCAAGGTTACAGGATGAGAGCTGTAATGGCACAAACAGGTTTTTCTTTTCTTCTTTCTTGGGACACCACGTGTGATAAGATGTTTCCTTCTCAATTTCATGCTCCTCTTACTCTCTAGTAAGTTGGGCCAGAGGGTACAAGGCTGCCCACTCTCTATCCTGTGTCTATACTCATACAGTTCTCCTTGCGCTGGCAATGGCCACCCCTGCTCTCCAAGGCCTGTGTCACTTCAAGGGCACAGCTCAAATCCCCCATCTCCAGTGATGACTCCCTGGGTAACAGTGAACTTCCCTTTTTCCTATATGAGCCAAATCCACTTATATGTGATAACACACTGTCTAATATGATTCTTCAATTGTTTCATATGTACTGGTTTTACTTTCCAAAAAAGAATTCTAAGTGCTTCATGGGCAGACATATCTCTCTCCTCATCCACAGTGGAACTGCAGGCACTGTCTGAACCACTCCTTTCCCTTGATTTCCATTTCCAGTTGCCAAGCACTGTTGGTTTTTCTTGTGCTGCTCTACCCCCTCTGTCTCCCTTACCCTTCCTGCCCTCTGCTCTGTGCAGGTTCTGAGGAGAAACCCTATGAACATATGCAATGCCCCAGCCATGGGTGAGACCCTGCCACGGGAGCCTTGACTACTGGCATGATTGTTGTTTTCCAAGGACGTGATACGTTGGCAAGGGTTAAGAAACACTGGGCGAGGCTATTATACTTCATATTTCCTCTATCATACTTCATATTTCCTGGAAGAACCAATAAATGAAAGCTGAGATTCCTGCAGTAGGAGAAAAGGCAAGTAAACTAACAATTACTGAGCAATTACTACACTCCAAGCGCTTTCTATACAAGTATGCCTTTACTTGCCACAACAATCCTATGAGCTAATACTAAGCCCGTGTATTGAATGGGAAGAAAGGTCTGTAAGTGGCTCTCTCTTTCTCACCACACTCAAATGTCCTGTACTTTATAGCTACAATCATCCTTCACATAACACGGTCACAACAGCCACTTGTTTTCTCAAACTGTCTGCAGCCCCTTGTCACACATCTGCTAAGCTCCTGCCCAGCAGGCCTCACCATGTGTTTCCAAACTTGACTCCCACTGCTCCTCTTCAGTGGAACCTAACCTGCTCAGTGACCCCCAATATGCCTTGGCCACTGCCAGCTCTCGGTCACCAGTCCAAATCCTTCATTCTTCTCCTCCCTTTTGAATACAGACAGGCAACTTATCAGCAGGTCCACGGTTCCCTCTCCTGACCTATAACCACCATGGCTGCTTTCCTCTTTTCATTCACCTGTATTTGGCTGTGGATTGCTATTAAGCATATTGCGTGTATGGCTTCCCCTTCTCATTGCCATTATACACTCAGAAGCAAGGTCCATGTGGAACACTCCTTTTTACATTTTTTTTTTTTGAGAGTCTTGCTCTATCACCCAGGTTGGAGTGCAGTGACGTGATCTTGGCTCACTGCAACCTCCGCCTCCAGGGTTCAGTCAATTCTCGTGCCTCAGCCTCCCAAGTAGCTGGGACTACAGGCCACCACACTCAGCTAATTTTTTGTGTTTTTTTGGTAGAGACAGGGTTTCATCATGTTGGCCAGGTTGGTCTCGAACTTCTGGCCT
The DNA here is from genome assembly GCF_049350105.2 of Macaca mulatta. Taxonomy (NCBI): domain Eukaryota; kingdom Metazoa; phylum Chordata; class Mammalia; order Primates; family Cercopithecidae; genus Macaca; species Macaca mulatta. The sequence goes on from NC_133412.1 coordinate 18,347,450, forward strand.
CAAGTGATCTGCCTGTCTCAGTCTCCCAAAGTGCTGGGATTACAGGCGTGAGCCACTGTGCACGGCCCATGTGGTATACGCCTATGCACACAGCAGGTGCCTCATATCTAGGTGATAAATCACATAGCTGAATGAATGTTAACTATGCTAATTTGGATCACTAAAGTGTGGATCTCAGAAATAAAAGCCTAGGAAGAAAACAAATCAGTTCCCCAAATCAAGAAAAATTCAGAATGTTTATAGTAGTACAGTCCACAATTCAGTTCTCTCTTTCTACAGCTACTTCCAATCCAAAGGCAGCCCTGTACCATCAGGAGGGCAAGGGGTGAGTCAACAGTGCTTATTACAAAGAAGCAGAACCCCACTTGGGGCTCTAGGAAGAAGGCTCCCGGCCTGGGGGTTTCCTACATGTTCTACCTGACAGAATGTCTAGACTGTCTCTGAACAGAACAAATCTGCAGCCACCCTGGGCTTCTGTACCTTTAGACACATTGTACCCGTATGCAGCATAGGCAGCCGCAGAGGCCGCTGCAGCCCCGGCTTTGGCTCCTGCCATTGCAGCAGCGCTGCCTGCTGTGGACTTTCGGCTCCGGCCCTTCCCTGCTCCTTTGGCTGTGCTTCCTGAACCTTTGGGGCGGCCTCGGCTTCGGGCTGAGTGACCACGTCCTGCAGCTGGCATTTCCTGAATGGAAATTCCTGTGGGAACAAATGGGCCAAAAGGGAAAAAAAAAAAAAAAGTGAATCTCTCCAAGATGTTAACATAATCTTCTCCTGACAGGGAAAGCGGGCTCTTGGGGTGTTTGTTTTAGGACCCATGAGGAGGTCTATATCTCCAATTAATAATGGCTAGATCAGAGTCACACAGAATACTAAGAATTCTAAACAATGAAAACATCCTAACTCCTCAAGCTGCTTTTCATGCTGAAGAGCAGTTACATTATTTGTGAGTTTCCTCTTTAAATTTGTCCATTACAAAGGGAAGCGACTTGCTACCTGGGACTCATCTGCCTTGGAGAGTCAAATTTTACCCTCGAGTTTTGAACCCAGAGCTCCCCAAGAAATGGCAGCAACACTGGGCCCCACACAATAAAGTGAGGAAAGGCCCAGAAAAGCTAACATTAATTAAAAACTAGCAAAAATAATGGTGAATCTGAAAGACAGGGATGACTAAAAAAAACCAAGTTTTAAATCTTTATAAAGTTCTTATTTTGCTTTCCCTAAACCTTTTGTTTCTTCGTTTTACTTGACAAAGCAATTGAAAGAATAAAAATACCATTATCTTAGAAGGAATCAGGACCTTACCCACAACCAAACCAGTGCTGGGCAATGGACCAGACCCAAGCTGTACAAGACAGCAGCATTACCATTCACGGTGTCTGAGACGGAGCCTGTTATGGATGCGGGAGAGTTGGTAGCTCGAGACTGAGGGGCTGAGGAGGCTGGGTCATCCACAATGACCAGCATGTCACTGCTGCTCTCGTCCAAAGGAATGGAGCCAGTGTGCAGCTCACTGCTGATGGAGATCTAGAAAAGGAAGGGTTAAGATCATTACTACTCCCTGTGCTCACTGCCCAGGGCCTTGCACCCAGCTAGGAACATGCTTCACAGCTGAGGCTGCTTTGGCTTCTGAGAAACCAACCTGTCCTCATTTGTTTTTCTCCTTACAGAACTCATGTGCAACCTACTTCAACAAGGCTGGAGAACTCCAGGAGAAGCAAAGACTGCCCAGCAGTGTGTCCCTGCTACACGGTCAGGACACTCCTTACTGCTGTGATGCAGGCATCTAAAAGGAGCCTCACCTCACTGAAAGGGCTTGGCATGGCTGAGTCCACGCTAATGAAGGAGTCATCTCCGTCAGCAGAGAGGTTGGAGTTATCAGCCGAGGGAACAAATGGGATCACCAGGTTCACACCCTCTTTTCTCCTTTTCCCATCCAATTCATCTTCCTTTTTCTTCTGGGAACCACAGATAAATATGGAAAACGTGTGAGGATGCACCCCAAAAGAAAAGCAGGATTTGGGATGAAAAGGGTAATAGAGCTTTTCTTCTTTAGTTTATAACTTCTCAATCAGCATACTTTTAAGGAAGAAAAACTGCATAAGGAAGAAGGGATGGTTTAATAGGAGTCTATGTGTATTTCAGGCGAGTACTGTGGCACATGCCTATTAATTCCAGCTACTTAGGAGGCTGAGGTGGGAGGATTGCTTGAGCCCAGAAACTGGACCCCGGCTCAAAAGAAAAAAAAAAAAAAAGCTTATGAATATCTGCCATAATAATAGAGTTTAAAGTTGGGGCAGTCACACTGAACCAGAGCCACACCAACTCTGATCCTCATGGCACGAAGAGCCTCACCAGCCGCTGGCACATCCAGCACTTATTGGGGCTGACTGAATGCAGTCTCACAAAAGAGAGGACCAATGTTTTCAATGTAGTTTCTACATATCTGTTTTTCTTTTTAAGAACAATTTTTAAGACAGTTCAAATCCTTGGTGTGAACTGGAGAAAAAGAGATGAATGGACATTTCTTATTCTTGTTTCTTATTTCTTATTTCTAAGCCGGGTGTTTATTTTTCTAGTGACAGATGACACTGAGTGGTACACAAGCAGAATTCTGGTACGTTATGGATCTCATGACCTCTTAGGCCCTTTCTAAGATTCTACGGAGCCTAATAATATAAGTAAGTAATGCTGATCTTAGTCACCTTTTAGCCTTACACGCTTTCTAATAGCCCTGACAAATGGTTTCCATAATTAAACTGTGACCACTGTAAGTGTGAGTTTGTGTGGGGACTACAGATCTACCAAGGCCACATTTCTCCTGAGTAAAACATGAGTCAGCCCAGAAATGTGGCTGATCATACACAGCTGAAGCTGGATACCAACCAGTAACCAAGATGAGAAGCTATGTACCCCAAAGCCTTTTTGGTAAGCACCCTAGGCCCCATTAGCCCCTATCCACCATTCCAGGCTGGAGATACCTTCTCTGCATACTTTTCCCGCTTCCGCTTGCGCTCTTTCACTCGGTTGGTTTCCTCCTGTTGCCGTTTCTCTTCCTGCCGCAGCCTCACTATCAAGAAGATAAATGAAGACCTGATGAAGTACCTGTAGTAATCATAATCCTCACTTTCTTAAAATTAAGGTGGCCATATCCCCTGATGTTTATTTTCCAAGGTATCACTTCTATCTGTTTAAGGCAGATAACCAGTGGTTTTCTAACTTGGATTCTCAGCTTTGGGTTTAAATCACACTGTATTTAAGTATTATGGGCTGGCTCAGTGTGGTGACTCATGTCTGTAATCCTAGCTACCACTTTGGGAGGCTGGGGCGGGGTGACTGCTCAAGCCCAGGAGTTTGAGACCAGCCTGGCCAACATGGTAAAATCCCATCTCTATAAAAATACAAAAATTAGCCAGGCACAGTGGTATGTGTGTGGGTCTCAGCTACCCCAGAGGCTGAGTTGGGAGGATTGCCTGAGCCCAGGAAGTGGAGGTTGTGGTGAGCCAAGATTGCGCCACTGCACTCCAGCCTGGGCAACACACAAAACTCTGTCTTGAAAAAAAAAATTATTATAGGCCTTTCCTCACATTATTCTTTTTCCCTTTTTCATTTCAGCCTTTTAATATCTCTGCTTTGCACAGATTGAGCATGGCTGTAGAGTTCTGAAAGGTTTTAGAAGGTGCTGGCAAATGTGAACTTATTTTCTGCTGTAATGCTGTGGAAGGCTTCAAATTCTCACAGGATTAATCTGAAACCCAATGCTCTCAAAAGCCAGAAAACACATGGGAGGAGGGTTTGTATGGTTAGAGCTGCGTGCTTCTCCAACTTTTCCATAAAAACATTTTTCTGGGCAGAAGAGCAAATTCATTACTGCTAATAAGTCAGGTGCCTTCCTTGTGCAAGCTACATTATTTGAAGCCACATTTACATTTAAAATACACACAAATTTTGCCCTCTACTCCACAACGCATTCTTTTTTCTTCGAGATGGAATCTTGCTCTTGTTGCCCAGGCTGGAGTGCAATGGCACGATCTTGGCTCACTGCAACCTCCGCCTCCAAGCTTCAAGAGATTCTCCTGCCTCAGCTTCCCGAGTAGCTGGGATTACAGGTGCCCACCACCACGACTGCCTAATGTTTGTATTTTTAGTAGAGACGGGGTTTCGCCAGGTTGGCCAGGCTAGTCTTGGAACTCCTGACCTCGTGATCCACCCGCCTCGGCCTCCCAAAGTGCTGGGATTACAGGTGTGAGCCACCTTGCCTTTTTTTTTTTTTTTTTTTTTTTAAGGCGGAGTTTCGCTCTTGTTGCCCAGGCTGGAGTGCAATGGCACGATCTTGGCTCACTGCAACCTCCGCCTCCTGGGTTCAAGTAATTCTCCTGCCTTGGCCTCCCAAAGTGCTGGGATTATAGGCGCCCACCACCATGCCCAACTAATTTTTTGTATTTTTAGTGGAGGCAGGATTTCACAATGTTGGCCAGGCTGGTCTCAAACTCCTGACCTCAGGTGATCTGCCCACCTTGGCCTCCCAAAGTGCTGGGATTATAGGCATGAGCCACCATGCCCGGCCCAGAACACAATCTTGTTTGGGTTTTTATATAAAATAGGAGCACAAAAATATTTTCTCTAAATATAGCCTTTGGCTTTGCCTACCCTTGGCACACAGCCAAGTACCTCTTCCATTCTCAGATACGTGAGGGGAGTGTCTAGAGGTTTAGAGTACATACGTTTCTTCTCCAACTCTTCGTCGTCTAGAAGAAGACTAACCACCTCTTTGGGTTTCAAGGTATCTGGTTTGAAGTTCCCACCTGAAATCACCATCCGCTGAATCTACACCAAAGCAGATCAAAATGTCACCTCCAGGCATCCATTCCCTTATGGCAAATATCCAGAAAAAGACACACATCGTTCTCAACCCACTCCTCAAGTGAGGCCTCTGGTTTCCTATTTCTTCTTTCCCCTTTTCATTTCAGTTCATTTGATTGGCTCATCCAGATTATTTGTCTGACAGAAGGAAAATGATAACTTCTTTGCTTGTAACTGCTAACTAGAAAATCTAATAGTACTGAATCAGGATGGAAAAAACCAAAAAATAATAATTTCTTTGGAAACTAACAAATTTGGCATACAATTCAGAGGCAGATAAGCTGAGAGTATTAGGATAAGAGCTCAAAAATGTCAATCCTTCTTCCTCTGAATGCGAGAGGCCATTACTGGTGTCAGTCTCCACATGAACAACAGCTGGATCCAGGCTATGGAAACCATTCTGGGGGAAAGGGAATGAGGCATGGCCAGGGAAGTCAAGATTGCTATTGCATGGGACCTGATTTTATTTTCTATTCAGAAGAAATTGTAGTTTCATCAGGACCAATGAAAGGCAATAGAGTTTTAAATAGTCTCAATCCAGTCGATGTGGTCAGACTTTCTGTTTGCTCCATCAGGGCAGGAATTTCTTTCCCTTGTGCTTACCTCACTCTTCTCCTTGGCTCTTTGCAGAATGCGTTCTTCAATGGTGCCTTTACAGATGAGCCGGTACACAGTAACCTGCTTTGTCTGCCCCAAGCGGTGGGCCCTGTCCATGGCCTGCTGGTCCACAGTGGGGTTCCAGTCGCTATCATAGAAAATCACCTGCATAGAATATAGCAAAAACTGAAGCACTCTTGGGGAAGGACCAGAAATTCTGAGAGCAACCCAGCCAATCGTCTGTTTGCAATAGTTTGGTGTCAGTAGGGTCTGATTCCTTTCTATGATACTGAGCTAAGATACATCTTCTCAGAAGATACAAAGCCATTCCTTCACATGCCCTGAGCAAAAGATACATGCTCCTGTTTTATTTTTTTCAGTTTTCACTTAAAAAGAGTAGCAATAATATTAATAGTTAAAATGTAGTGCTTAGTACATTAATAACATTAACGGTTAACACTTATAGTGCATTGTTCTAAGTGCATTAACTCATTGAAATCCCAGAATTATCACTGTTATTTGTGCTGAGAAAAAAAAAATCCGATAATGATCATGATTTAAATACTGTTAAGACTCACATATTTTGTAGTTTAGGAGAATGAGGCACAAATGAGCTAGACCATTTATCCAAAATCACATTGCCTAAGTAAGCACCACTGCTCCCAACTATTCACAAGACTGAGGTGGGAGGACTGCTTGAGCCTGGGAGGCAGAGGTTGAGGTGAGCCGAGATTGCACCACTGCACTCCAGCCTGGGTGACAGAGCGATACCCCGTCTCAAAAACAAAACAAAACAGGTCAGGTGTGGTGACTCACACCTGTAATCCCAGCACTTTGAGAAGCCAAGGTAGGTGGATCACCTGAGGTCAGGAGTTAGAGACCAGCCTGGCCAACATGGTGAAACCCCGTCTCTACTAAAAATACAAAAACTAACCAGGCACGATGGCTCACGCCTGTAATCCCATCACTTTGGGAGGCCAAGGCAGGTAGATTACTTGAGGCCAGGAGTTTGAGACTAGCCCGGCTAACATGGTGAAACCCCGTCTCTATTAAAAATACAAAAATTAGCTGGGCGTGGTGGTGCGCACCTGCAATTCCAGCTACCTGAGAGGCTAAGGCAGGGGAACTGCTTGAACCTGGGAGGCGGAGGTTGCAGTGAGCCGACAATGCACCACTGCACTCGAGCCTGGGTGACAGAGTGAGCCTCCATCTCAAAAAAAAAAAAAAAAAAAAAAAAAAATTAGCCAGGTGTGGCGGCAGGCACCTGTGAATCCACCTACTCGGGAGGCTAAGGCAGGAGAATCGCTTGAACCCAGGAGGCGGAGGTTGCAGTGAGCTGAGATCATGCCATTGCACTCCAGCCTGGGCGACAAGAGAGCAACTCTGTCTCAAAACAAAACAAAACAAAATAAAACAAAACACTGGGGCCATCTTGGAAACAGGCATGGCTTTCCCTAGAATTCTCAGGCTCTCATCAACAGTCATTTACTAGCCCATGAATTCCTAGGATGGAATGTTTAAAGAGGTCTCTGGAAGTGACTTCTAGTTTGTTGAGCAACAAACAAATTAACAACAAAATGTATCACCACTAAGTGATCCTAAAACAAACTCCTCGGTCCTCAACTCTTGAGGCTACCATCCAACATGGTGGACCAGTTCAAAATGGTCCTCATATCTCATGTGTCGTCCTTTATATCCAATCAAAAGTCACCAAATCCAGCCACTGTTTCAAAAATGAACCTGTCCTTTCTACAGTCCCACTGTTACCATTCTGGACCAGGCCCTCAAAACCTACATCTGGATTAGCGCTCTGTTACATCAGCAGGACTCTTCGATCTCAGTCTCTTTCCTCTTCAGTCTACCTTGGCTACCACTGTGGGCCATTCCAGCTATCTGCCAGTTACACACCATGTCCAAACTCTCCTAAATAATCAGGCCCTGCTATAGAGAGCCAACTTTATTTCCTATTCTTTCCTAACACAAATATGTCCCTTCCCTTTAGACAGATGGGTCTCTTCAGTGGTCCTGGCTTATAATACATTTGTGTACACCTCTTTTTGTTCAAGCTGTTTCTCTGAACTAGAATCCCAAAACTCTTCTAGAGACTGGTCTGAGATCACAGCAAGGGGCTGGGGTGGGGAGTGACCTAACAGTCTCCCTCTGCAACCTATAGTAGTAACAATACTTGGCATTGCTTACCTACCTTGGGCCAAGTCCCCACTTAATCACTAACTTCTATGGTGTCCAATTATTTCATGTGTACTATTTGAAAGAGTGAGTCATCTTTCTTGAAACTGTTTCTCTCTGCCTCTCTCTCTTTTTCTTTTCTGAGACAGGGTCTTGCTCTATCACCCAGGCTGAAGTACAGTGGCATATTGGCTCACTGCAGCCCCAAACTCCTAGGCTCAAGCAATCCTCCCATCTCAGCTTCCCAAAGTGTTGGAATTACAGGTATGAGCCATTACGCCCGGCCAAAATGGTTTCCCTCCATTGTTAGCACAGGTTAGAATCCTTGGGAAGAACACTGCAAACTGCTGGCCAAAGAAAGTCACTGTGAAAGCTTATTGTCAATCTAGTGTCCTGCAAACCTAAGATTTAGGAGTGCACAATGCTTGTCGCCTCTAGAGGAACTTAACAAACCTGACCACAGGACATTTTGGAGTTTCAAAGAGGACATACAAACTTCCAGAAGACCTAGTTTGAACTTTCAGGGAAAACACAGCTAACAAAAATGAAGACCTTCAGTTGGACTAGAGGATAACATTACTTGCCCAGTGTACTTTTTTTTTCATCTTTTTTCTGGTTCATGTTGTCCCATGATGCCCAATGTATTTAAAATGACTACACATGTGGAATTTGAGGGCTGATGTCACACCCAAAAGATAGTATCTTGAGCTGTCTAAGCTTGAGGCTATGGTTCAGCATGAATTCATAATGTGGGGATGTGCGTGGTAGAGGTGGGTGGAGGGAGAGCCATATTATGAATTGCTTCATAGGTACTGTCTTAATATTCACATTTTTTCCTAGAAGACCCAGTGGCAACCAAACCTGATTCAACTTGTGTTCTTTTGAGTTCATAAACAGTAAGATTAAAGCCTAAGGAGATGGGTTTACAACATTAACTTCAAAAATCTCCAAATATAGAAGATATTTATTCTTTAAATGGATTCCAAGAGGTGGGGAATTTGGGAGGAAAAGAGAATAAAATAGAATTGTTGAGAAAAATACTTATGCAGGGGAAAATATGAAATACGTACAAACTAAGAACAAGAGTGAGAGAACTAAAAACCAAGACAGATGTGTGGTTATCATCTAATCTAACACTGAATTAACCATGATGTGAACTGGAGGGAGTAGTGAGGGAGACAATGCACCGCAGTGGGACAGGGATGACGCCTATACTTGGCAGTAGGGTTTATGGAGCTCAGTGAGACATTCTAGAGAAAAACAAGTAACAATGAAAGGACTAGAACAACTGACTTAACTAGGAAAGATTAAGGCAAGTCAATCCACAAAGCGTGGCCCAGCAATGACTAAGGGGAAACAATAGTCAGTGCCTTCATGACATTGTAAACACCAAGCAGGGCAGGCATAGGGGAAGAGAGGTGACAGTTACCATCCGGTAGAGGGGCCTGGCTGCATAGGTCAATGAGAAGGAGTTTCAGGGGATGAGAGAGAGAGATTTAAAACAGGAAAATTTCTAGAGGAACAACTGGGAAAAGTTGGACCAACACTTGGAGGGTGGAGCTTTTTCTCCCAAGAGAATGAGTGGAGGTTTGGCCCCTGCAGAGGGCTAAAAGCTCTCCTGTGAGACAGGACTTCTTCAATCTCTGCAAAGGGAGAAAAGCTCTTCATTCTCCTTACATATAAGCATTTAAAATAGGTCTGACACAGAAACACACACAGTGCAGTTTATAACAACCCCTTACTAAACAGAGTCAAATGCAAAGATAACCTTACTTCAGGAAGAATATACAAACAATGACACAGTAAGAGGCAGCTGCCATACATCATTTGCTAAAACGATGTTTTTACTAACAGAGAAGGCCAGATAGAGTCCCACATTTTTACATATGCATTCTCAATCATAAGACATTAGGTTTTTCCTGACATTTTTAGGTTGATTAATCTCTTCCTTGTCCATAAATGGTTCTGGGGAAATCCCAAAGCTAAATAAATCTCAGGGCAAAGGAAAAATGCCAGAAAGCGGCTAACCGTACAGTTTATCCTCGGAATTAATAGTATTATTTCCTCGGAATTAATTTCAATCTTGATGTCTCATTTTTCTAAGAACTATTCCAGCAGTTTCTAATTTACAAGTGAATCCCCAAGCCCTTCCCCCAAAATTAAAATGTAAATTATTTCAGAATTCAGAAATCAGAGTATTCAGAGCCTCTTTTTTTTTTCTTTTTTGAGACAGGGGCTCAGTGTTGTCCATGTTGGAGTGCAGTGGCACAATCACAGCTCACTGCAGTCTTGACTGCAGTCTGGGCCCAAGCAAACCTCCCACCTCAGCCTCCCGAGGAGCTCAGACCACAGGCATGTGCCGCCATGCCTGGCTAATTTTAAAAACTTTTTGTACAGATGGTGTCTCGCTATGTTGCCCAGGCTGGTTTCAAACATCTGCCCTCAAGCAATCCGCCCACCTCTGGCCTCCCAAACTGCAGGGATTACAGGCATGAGCCACCATGCCCAGCCTAGAGCCCCTCTCTGGCCTTCAAGATGAAAAAAGAATTCCTACTCTTATTCCTCTACTTTTGGATCAGGGGCCTAGTCTACTTTGCTTCTTTGTGGCTGGCAGGATGCTCTTTACTCCTACAGGGCAAACTATGTGAACCTTGGAAGCAAGATGTAGATCTCTCCTTTTAAACCTGCCTTTTTTTTTTTTTTTTTTTTTTTTTTTTTTTTTTTTTTTTTTTTGACGCGGAGTCTTGCTCTGTGCCCCAGGCTGGAGTGCAGTGGCGCGATCTCAGCTCACTGCAAGCTCCGCTCCCCCGGGTTCACGCCATTCTCCTGCCTCAGCCTCCCGAGTAGCTGGGACTACAGGCGCCCGCCACCTCGCCCGGCTAATTTTCTTGTATTTTTAGTAGAGACGGGGTTTCACCGTGTTAGCCAGGATGGTCTCGATCTCCTGACCTCATGATCCGCCCGTCTCGGCCTCCCAAAGTGCTGGGATTACAGGCTTGAGCCACCGCGCCCGGCCTTTTTTTTTTTTTTTTTAACCATTTAAATGAACAACCAGAGAAACTATTCCTTAAGAAACCACAGACTAAACCTGAGACAGGCAAGCTGAGAAGAACAGAAACATATTTTAATAAAATGAACTTATGCTAGACCTTCCCAGGTGACCTCATACAGCCTCATGGTCTTAAATATCATCTACAGCCTCATGATTTGAAAATACAGCTTTAAAGCCAGGTGGCTCATGCCTGTAATCCCAGCACTTTGGGAGGCCGAGGCAGGCAGATCACCTGAGGTCAGGAGTTCGAGACCAGCATGGCCAATATGGTGAAACCCCGTCTCTACTAAAAACATAAAAATTAGCTGGTAATGGTGGTGTGCGCCTGTAGTGCCAGCTACTTGGGAGGCTGAGGTGGGAGAATCACTTGAACCTGAGAGGTGGAGGTTCAAGTGAGCTGAGATCAAGCCACTGCACTCTAGCCTGAATGACAGAGCAAGACTCTGTCTCCAAAAAAACAAAAACAAAAACAAAAAACGGAAAGAAAAGAAAATACAGCTTTAACCCTAATCTTTCTTCTGAACTTCAGACTCTGCTGCCTGGGTGACACTGCCACTTAATGTCTGATACTCCTCCTGCTTATGTCTCCTTGTAGTGTTTCATTTTTTTCTCCCACTCTAAACAGAAGCCAGAAGGACGCATTTAAAATGCAAACCAGATCATGTGACTCCTCTGTTCAAACTCTTGCAATTGCTCTCCATCTCAAAGTTCTTACCATGGCTACTAAACCCTGTATGATCTGCTTCTGCAATAGCCATCTCATACTACTCTCCCCATAGTTGATTCTGTTCTACCTGCTCTGGGCTCCTTCCTTTTGCTTGATTATGCCAAGCATGTTCTCACCTTAGGGCTTTTCACTTATCTCCTCTGCCTGGAATGCTCTTCCTTCTGCCAGGTATATGCTTAGGTTACCTCCTTACTTTCTTCAGATCTTGGCTCAAATGTCACCTTATCAGAGATGCCTTACCAATCCATATAAAACAGCAACCCCTGATCATTCTCATGCTATCACTCCTTACCTGATGAATTTTTCTTCATAGCATTCATATTATCAGTTTTTTGTTTGTTTTTGAGATGGAGTCTTGCTCTGTCACCCAGGCTGGAGTACAGTGGCGTGATCTTGGCTCACTGCAACCTCTGCCTCCTGGGTTCAAGCAATTCTCCTGCCTGAGCCTCCCGAGTAGCTGGGACTGCAGGCGCCCACCACCATGCCAAGCTAATTTTTTTGTATTTTTATTAGAGAGAGGGTTTCACCATATTGGCCAGGCTGGTGTTGAACTCCTGACCCTGTGATCCGCCTGCTTCCGCCTCCCAAAGCGCTGGGATTACAGGTGTGAGCCACTGCACCTGGCCCCATATTATTAGTTTTTTTTTCCATTTCTTTATGCTTTGTCTCCTCTCCTGCCACTAGAAATGTAATTTACAGTAACTAAGAAGATAGAAATGGAAGTTTGTTTTGTTGCATGCTGAATTCCTAGTGCCTAAAACAATGCTGGGCCCTTGGTGGATGCTCATTAAACATTAGTCTAATGAATGAATGAATGAATGAATGAATGAACAAATGAAACTGTTCCAGGTACTAGAAATACAGACTTTTTTTTTTTTTTTTTTTTTTGAGATGGAGTCTCACTCTATTGCCCAGGATGGAGTGCAGTGGTGCGATCTTGGCTCACTGCAACCTCTGCCTCCTGGGTTCAAGTGATTCTCCTGCCTCAGCCTCCCGAGTAGCTGGGACCACAACCATGCGCCAGCACATCAGCTAATTTTTGTATATTTAGTAGAGATGGGGTTTCACCATGTAGGCCAGGCTAGTCTTACAAGCCATTTGCCCACCTTGGCCTCCCAAAGTGCTGGGATTACGAGTGTGAGCCACCGTGCTCAGCCTAGAAATGCAGACTTTTGACTTCCTTCCATTGTTGAGGCCAAAGTCTAGTATGTAAAATAATTACTTACAATGCATTTTGATTAACTTGAATAAAGGGAGGGGCTGGGGAAGGAATATTGACACCTGAATGGGGTTTTAAAGAACAAACAGAAGTTCACCAGGTGGAAGAGGAGACTCATGGGAGGATGACTTAGGCTGAGGGAACACTTTATCCAACAGTGTGATATGGCATGGTGTGTTCAGGAAACTACAAGCCAATCATTATTTCTGGAATATAAAATTTGGAAGGGAAAGTGGTCTGATAATTAGGCTGTAAAGGTAGATAAAGGACACAAATGAAGAGCCTTATACTTTATTTTATAATTGATGGAGAATTCCTGAAGAGTTTTAATCAAAGGAGTGGCATGATTAATAAAGGATATAGAGAAATTAACAGAGTACCAGCATAGCAAAGAATGGATTTGGATCACCAGGTATGAAGCTGGGAACTGACAGTGGAGTCCAAAAGACCAGCTTGGACAAAGTGATGAATCTTGTACTCACATTGAGAGTATGACTATGTTGAAATTCTTTTTTTTTTTTTTGGTATTTTTTTTAGTAGAGACGATGTTTCACCATGTTAGCCAGGATAGTCTCGATCTCCTGACCTCGTGATCCGCCCATCTCGGCCTCCCAAAGTGCTGGGATTACAGGCTTGAGCCACCGCGCCCAGCCAATTTTTTGTATTTTTAGTAGAGACGGGGTTTCACTGTGGTCTCAATCTCCTGACCTCGTGATCCACCCACCTCCGCCTGCCAAAGTGCTAGGATTACAGGCGTGAGCCACCGTGCCCGGCCTGAAATTCTTAAAAGATACAGAGGGCAGAGAACCAAGAGATAACAAGGAGAAAGGCAAGTTTCTACTATCTGATACGGTAGAAACTATGTGATATGGCTCAAGTGAGCCACCACATCAGAGAACCCACAGAACACCACACACTACACTGACAGCCCTCTCATAGGATGACAGATGCTGAGATGATTTCTACCCAGCAATGCCTCCAGTGGCCCTCGGGCGCTGATGTCTTGCCGTACCTGGTTAACTGACTGAAAGTTTAGATGGAGAGAGAGAGAGAGAGAGAGAGAGAGAGAGAGAGAGAGAGAGATTCCCCCTGCTACTATGAATCTATTCAAGCCTCTACACTCCTGTACCTCATTTCTCCATTACCCTCATGAGTTTGCTTTCTCCTCATAGTTGTGGGGATTCTGACGTTCTGTATTTCAGAGAGGCACCATGATAGTTATATTATGTGCCATTTTTAGAGTCATGCCTTTTATAAAACAATTTCCTATTTATGTATTTTAAAATCTCAAAGTTACTAAAATTTTTATTAAATATATTTGAATCTTAGGAATAATTTTGAGATTCAAAAAGAATCCTCTTTTCTGTTTTCTTTTTTTGAGACAGAGTCTCGCTCTGTCACCCAGGCTGGAGTGTTGTGGTGTGATCTTGGCTCACTGCAGCCTCTGCCTCCCGGGTTCAAGGGACTCCCCAGCCTCACCTCCTGAGTAGCTGGGACTACAGGCACGTGTCACCACGCCAGCTTATTTATTTATTTATTTGTATTTTTAGTAGTGACACAGTTTCATCATGTTGGCCCAGGATGGTCTTGATCTTCTGACCTCGTGATTCACCCTCCTTGGCCTCCCAAAGTGCTGGGATTACAGGCGTGAGCCACCAAACCCAGCCAGGAATCCTCTTTTCTTCCCCCTTTTAAACACTGAAGCATTCCTGCAAGGAGACTGGGTAGGAAAGAGTGGATACTTTGTTGGAATGTCTTTTCAATCTTATTTTTGAAATTACCCTTTTCATTGCTCTCCAACCACCTTTTAAAGTTCAGGATACAAAAAATGGGTTTTTCCATTAATGGAATAATGCATAAGAGTAACAAAACAATCCTTTCTGATGTGTTCAATTACAGCTCCTAAAACAAATCTGGATGGACTGATTTTCTTCCAGTCTGTTTTCTCTGATGTACCCTAAGTGTCTCGAACAGTATCAGACACATAGTAGGCATTCGTGAAATAGCTGTCGAATGAATGTGTAAGAAACTTATTCAGGTGAGGCACAGTGGCTCACGCCTGTAATCCCAGCACTTCGGGAGGTGGAGGCAGGTGGATCGCTTGAGCTTCGGAGTTCAAGACCAGCCTGGGCAACATGGTGAAACCCCATCTCTACAAAAAATACAAAAATTAGCTGGGCGTGGTGGCGCATGCCTGTAGTCCCAGCTACTTGGGAGGGTGAGGTGGGTGGATCACCTGAGACTGGGGAGGTTGAAGAAGCTACAGTGACCCATGATCATGCCACTGCATGCCAGCCTGGGTGACAGAGTGAGGCCCTGTCTCAAAAACAAAAACAAAAACAAACTTATTCAAAGAAAATGAATAGTAAAGTCCGTAAGGAAAGCTAAAATACTCTAGTTCCAGTCAAAGAGCAACTAGAGTCTTTTAATACAAGAGGCAAAGAAATACAAAGTTTGCAAGTTTGTGATACAAAAGCAAAGGGTAACACAAACTGAATGCCATAGTAGAAAAACCTGCACAGTAGGTTTCATAGTAGAAAACCTGCATATCTAGTTGATTGTACTCTCATTACTTACTGTGTCTGCAGCAGTGAGATTGATACCTAGTCCTCCAGCTCGTGTGCTTAACAGGAACACAAAGATGTCATTCCTGCACAAAAGGAAGAGATATGTTAAAGGAAAAACTGAAAAGAAAAAATGGCATGTATCAAAAGAGAGAGATCTCTGAATATAGAACATAGAGTCTAGGACTAAAAAGAGTTTTGGTGGTTACCTAGGCCTGATTGATATTTCTGTAAAGCATTATACAATGTTGCTCTGTTCTTACAATCAAACATGGAGGTCATCTTCCAATCTGAAGATAAACTTTTGCTGCCCACTAATAAATGATTGATAGGCAACACAAGTATAAACATGTAGCAAATATAACAGAAAAATATGTTACCACAGATGTACAGACCTCTCTGTCACATTTTTAAATCAAACCATTCCTAGTTCATATAGAGGGGTCAAGTAAATTAGTACTTCCTGGTTTTCTCTAAGAATCATGACTTGTAATAGTTTGGGGACTAATGCTATTATTCCAAAGCACCCATTTTTTTTTTTTTTTCTGGATGGAGTCTCACTCTGTCACCCAGGCTGGGGTGCAGTGGTGTGATCTCAGCTCACTGCAACCTCTGTCTCCTGGGTACAAGCTCCTGCCTCAGCCTCCCGAGTAGCTGGGACTACAGGCGCTCGCCACCACACCCGCCTAATTTTTTATATTTTTAGTAGAGATGGGGTTTCACCATATTGGCCAGGCTGGTCTTGAACTCTTGACCTTGTGATTCGCCCATCTCGGCCTCCCAAATTGCTGGAATTACAGACGCGAGCCACCACGTCCAGCGTCAAAACACTCATTTTTAAGATGAAGAAAGATGAGTCCCTGAAAAATGACTCAAAGAACTAAGACCCAGGCCATGACTTTTATGTGCTAACTTGAATTTAGGATCAGTCCATGAAGACAGGCTGGAACTAAGCACTTTTAGATGAATGCCAACACACCCCTTACATAGAAATGATTAAATATGGTTTTCTCAGTTTCCTTCTACTTCCTATGTTCTTTCAAAGAAACACTGAATTACAAACAAACCAGTAGGTACCACTGTCACTCACTTGAGCAGCAAATATTTACTGAATGTCTTCTGGGAACAAGCCCATACCAGATCACAAAAAACAGGCTCTTTTTCTTTTTTTTTTTTTTTGGAGATGGAGTCTAGCTCTGACACCCAGGCTGGAGTGTAGGGGCGTGATCTCGGCTCACTGCAACCTCTACCTCCTTGGTTAAAGCAATTCTCCTGCCTCAGCCTCCCGAGTAGCTGGGATTACGGGATTACAGGCGCCCGCCACCATGCCTGGCTAATTTTTGTATTTTTAGTAGAGACGGGACTTCACTATGTTGACCAGGTTGGTCTCCTACCTCAGGTGATCCACGTGCCTCAGCCTCCCAAAGTGCTGGGATTACAGGCATGAGCTACTGTGCCCAGAACAGGCTTTTGACTCTAAGATTTATCTACACACACACACACACACACACACACACACACACACACACACACACAAATAAGGGCTCGGTTTTAGCCCAGTTCATATAGATTGCATAAATATATCTTAAGATTATCTTGCATCTTCATATTCCTGACACCTCAGGCTATTTTCTAGAATATCTCTAAGGAAAATAGATTGCATTACACTGGTGAGCAAACAAGACGGTCCTTTTAAGTCAAGCTGTTAATCCCCCCCTTTTTTTTTCATGTTTGTAGTGGAGAATCCAACTGGAAATTCATTTAGATTAGTGTTATTCAAAGTGCAGGTCACACCTGTCATTGGTCATGACATCAGTTTGGTGCTTTAGACAGCATTAAAGAAAGAAAAAAGAGATTAGAAAATATTCTAATGCATTACAAGTCATAAGGGTAAGTAATGTTTTGTGAAGTTTCAAATGCAGAATAAAGGTACTAAAATCACAGTGTAAAATGAATTTTTTATGTTGTGGATTCCAGTAAGGAAAAAAAAAAACAAAAAACAAACCCCACAAAACCAAAACCAAAAACAAAAAACAACAAAACAACAACAACAACAAAAACATCAGAAACAAATATACTGACATCAGGATGCTCTCATCCCTTCAGGCTATTCTTCCTTGGTAAAGTCACTTGACTGCTGACAGTCTGTTTCCTGGACTATAAAATGAAGATGCTATAAATACTGCTGAAGTGACTAACTGATGACATATCAATGTTAAACATAAGTATCAGTGAAAGAACTATTTTGAAATAAACATCCTGGTTAATCACTAAGGTAGGTATGTCCTGTAGAAATCTGCCCATTATTTGCATTGAATTAAACACAACTTTCCTAGAGAGGCATGGATAACAGACCACGGGTGGCGGTCTCTCAGTTAGTGATTCCAAATGCTTCGTGCTCCGATGAAAGTTCTACTAGTTTATCCTTGAATTTTATCACAAAAGTTAATATTTCATAATTTTATTTGATTCATAAAATGCCATCTTTATGATTAAATCATGTAGTGTAAACCAAAAGGCTGAAGGGCATCTGCCAGTTTATAAGCACATTTTCCCACAGATATGGGATGATGTAAATGGAAGGAGGCATGGTACCTCACAGGCCCAAAGAAGAATATTTAACCACAATAAGGCTTCAAATAAAAACTGATTGAGCTTTTTAGGGTCGTACTAATCTCTGGAAGGCTGAGGTGCGAGGATAACTTGAGGCTAGGAGTTCGAGATCAGCTTGGGCAACACAGCAAGACCCTGCATCTACACAAAAATCTTAAAAAAAAAAAATTAGCCAGGCATGGTGGCACATACCTGTAAACCCAGCTATCTGGGACACTGAAGCAAGAGGATCATTTAAGCCCAGGAGTTCAAGGATGCAGTGAGCTACACATCACACCAGTGCACTCCAGCCTAAGCAACAGAGTGAGATTCTATCTCTTAGAAAGGATAAGCAATCCTTCCCACTTCGGCACTGAGAAGACTGCTCTTGCTCCATTCCTCTCCTGCTTTGGTGGGTACAGAGGCAAGGAATCAAAGGCTCCTCTGATACCTGTGTGAGAGTTGATGGAGTCATTCAATGCCTAGGACTTTTCTTTGATAATTCTTGAAAAGACCCAAAATAAGAGCATGGGGTGTCAGGGAATGGGTACAGGGTGGCGGTATGGGGGACTGGTGGGAAAAGACAAGGCATTTGAGCAGCACAACAAAAGGAAGTATTAGAAGCAAAAAGATAAGTAATTTCTGGCCAGGTGCGGTGGCTCACGCCTGTAATCCCAACACTTTGAGAGGCTGAAGTGAGTGGATCACTTGAGGTCAGGAGTTCAAGACCAGCCTTGGCAACAGGGCAAAACCCTGTCTCTACAAAATACAAAATTAGCTGGGTGTGGTGGTACAAGCCTGTAGTCTCAGCTACTTGGGAGGCTGAGGTAGGAGAGTCAGTAGAGCCTGGGAAGTCAAGGATGCAGTGAGCTGTAATCGCTCTACCGTGTTCTACTGCACTCTAGAGCCTGGGTGACAGAGTGACACCCTGTCTCAAAAAAAAAAAAAAAAAGAAAGAAAAGAAAAGAAAAAGATGGGTAATTTCCATAGTCTGTACAGTCAGAGTTTAGTTCAGATGTAATCACTTACAAATAGGGGCTATATACAGAAGAACACTAGTGAAAGAAATGTAGGTAAAAATAAATTAGTAGAAAAACTTAGAAATACAATGGTTTCTTTTGGATATCAATTATGTACTGAAAAGATGCCTTGTGATGATGAGGTAGATGATGAATTCAACGTAATTTTATCATATTGTAATGAAAAAATAAGAACTGCAGAAACCTTGGGTTCTTATAATCAAATAAATTAGTTCTTTTTTTTTTTTTTTTTTTGAGACGGAGTCTTGCTCTGTAGCCCGGGCTGGAGTGCAGTGGCCGGATCTCAGCTCACTGCAAGCTCCGCCTCCCGGGTTTACGCCATTCTCCTGCCTCAGCCTCCGGAGTAGCTGGGACTACAGGCGCCGGCCACCTCGCCCGGCTAGTTTTTTGTGTTTTTAGTAGAGACGGGGTTTCACGGTGTTAGCCAGGATGGTCTCGATCTCCTGACCTCGTGATCCGCCCGTCTCGGCCTCCCAAAGTGCTGGGATTACAGGCTTGAGCCACCGCGCCCGGCCTTATAATCAAATAAATTAGTTCTAATCATGGACTATACTGCTGTAAAAACCAAAAATATCTAAATCAAACTACTAAGAAGTTCCTTTCTAACGAATAACGCTATAACAGTATTGATAATGTGAATTAATGTTTTAGGGGCTCTGACTAAACAGGAGAAAACAAAATCCCAGAAGGCAACATGGTGGTCTGGGTGCCCTCTCTAGGAAGCTGAAAAGGCATCTCAACTCAGGGTCACTTGGAACAGACCTTAAAGACCAGCCATCTCTGGTCTGTTAAGGGGCCTATAAAACCACACAGCAAAGACATGTGTAGGTCTCGCTCTCACTCTTCTTTAATAACCCACTGAGGTGACTTTGCACCAACATACCCAAATAGTGCTAGGCACATAGCTGACTGCAGTAAAGGCTTGCTGAATGACTGAAAAGGAACCATAATGAAAGACAACTGTGAATCTCTACGACACTCACAAAGAAAAAAATCCATGCTACAGTCACTTTTCCCTCATGTTTTCCAAAGAGTCACACTGAGTGGTCAGATAATGGGGCGAGGATCCATTTGGTAAAGGTCATGGGTTAGGAGGAAGGGAAGCAAAGGCCAAGGCGCCACAGAGCAAAGACCTTGTGAATGGCTTCTAGGATCACGCACTGGTCACATGCTCTGAATGTTGCCCAGTCAGGACATCCTGGCCAAACAGTCTTTAGTCTCAGTCAGACTTTTTCCTGGAAGGATCCCTCATAAATAAATCTTGTATGAAGGGAATGTAAATGGCTTTTTATAGGCGTTGTTGTTTACTCTGGCTGACCTTTGAGCCACAAGGCTTTCCAGTTGAAACTACAATTTTTTCTTTGGATATCTTTCATTAATACTAATTAAATTATTTGGCAAGGAGTGCTTGTGTCCAAACACACCTGTCTTTTTCTCTGTATCAGGCGATTGCAGTCACTCAAATTTGTAAGTTGAGCATTTTCCCCCCTTTAGAGGGGTCAGTATATGCACAGTCCAGATTCTACACATGAGAAATAGATTACTTCTTTGCCATAATCCCAACTCCAAGCATCCAGTTTGTAATGTATGCAAGGATCAGAAGGAGACTTCAGTCTCTTTTTCCATTTTGCCTAATATTAGATAGAGGGTGTTAAAACGATGGTTACCCAAATGTTGACTCTAAATAACATTCACTGTTACCTAAGTAATTCTCAGCTGTAGAGTCTGAAGGCTCAAGCAAGATTTCCTAATAAAAGCTGTGAAAAATTACATTTTTTACTAAGTAGATCCAAGTAAAATTTAATGGTGAAAATGCCATTATTTTAGAGCTAAACTTTTCAAAATTATTGTGCACTACTAC
Source organism: Macaca mulatta (assembly GCF_049350105.2). NCBI lineage: Eukaryota > Metazoa > Chordata > Mammalia > Primates > Cercopithecidae > Macaca > Macaca mulatta. The sequence continues at coordinate 18,368,149 of NC_133412.1, forward strand.
TGGGATTGCCCAAGTAATTCTGCTTCCCAAGTAAAGTAAGAGATTTCAGAGATAATAAATTATATACCTCCTGATTTTTTTCCACTACGAAGGTACTGCAAAATATACTGAGCCCTGGGTCTCACAGCCCCGTTTTCTAATAATTGGGTAAGCCAAGAAAACGACTGCGGCTCTACTACTCAGAAGCCCAAATCACTAGAAGTCAACATACTACAGCTCTGGTTGGGGTCTGTATCAGTAGAATTTTCTACAAAGAAATATACATAGTCTTAAATGTTCTTATCCTTTCACTCAGTAATTTCTCATGTTTGAATCTATGCTAAGACAGTAATCTAAAATAGTGACAAAGCTTTATACACAAAAATATTCACTCAACATTTCTAGTAGATATTTCTATTCAACAATAGAAAAGTGGTATATATACCCAGTGTAACAGAACAGTGATCATTAAAAATGTTGTTGGCAAGGCTGGACACAGTGGCTCATGCCTGTAATCCCAGCATTTTAGGAGGCCGAGGCGGGCGGATCACGAAATCAGGAGATTGAGACCATCCTGGCTAACATGGTGAAACCCCATCTCTACTAAAAATACAAAAACTTAGGCAGGCGTGGTGGCAGGTGCCTGTAGTCCCAGCTACTCGGGAGGCTGAGGCAGGAGAATCGCGTGAACCTGGGAGGCGGAGGTTGCAGTGAGCTGAGATCGCGTCACCACACTCCAGCCTGGGTGACAGAGTGAGAATCTGTCTCAAAAAAAATAAATAGGCCGGGCGCGGTGGCTCAAGCCTGTAATCCCAGCACTTTGGGAGGCCGAGATGGGCGGATCACGAGGTCAGGAGATCGAGACCATCCTGGCTATCACGGTGAAATCCCGTCTCTACTAAAAAAAAAATACAAAAAAACTAGCCGGGCGAGGTGGCGGGCGCCTGTAGTCCCAGCTACTCGGGAGGCTGAGGCAGGAGAATGGTGTGAACCCGGGAGGCGGAGCTTGCACTGAGCTGAGATCCGGCCACTGCACTCCAGCCTGGGTGACAGAGCCAGACTCCGTCTCAAAAAAATAAATAAATAAATAAATAAATACATAAATAAAATAAAGGTTGTCGGCAAAGACTTTTTAATGATACATGAAAATGGTTATAATAGAACATTAAGTAGAAGAAATCAGGATACAAAATCCCACCTATAATATGGTAACAGTATAAATACAACCCTATACATACGTTAAAGTCTAGAGGATATACCAAAATGTTAACAGTAGTGGGATTGTGGGTGATTTTTCTTTTCTTTTTTTCTTTTTTTTTTTGAGATGGAGTCTCACTCTGTCACCCAGGCTGGAGTGCAGTGGCAGATCTCTGCTCACTCCAACCTCCAACTCCCGAATTCAAGTGATTCTCCTGCCTCAGCCTTACACCCCTGAGTAGCTGGGATTACAGGCACCCACCACCACGCCCAGCTAATTTTTGTATTTTTAGTAGAGATGGGGTTTCACCATGGTGGCTGAGCTGGTCTTGAACTCCTGACCTCAGATGATAAGCCCACCTTGGCCTCCCAAAGTGCTGGGATTACAGGCGTGAGCCACCACACCCGGCCTTTATTTTCATCTTGAAATATTTTTCAAATTTTTCTCAATAGGCATTTCATTATAATATATAAAGGCCCCAACTGTTACTGAAGAAAAACAAAACATTATTGTTAAAAAGATCCTTAAATGTACAATATTAAATATACTAGTGGAAAATAAACACAAACAGTATCAGGTGAAATACCTATTACTTAATGGCTTTTCTCATTACAAAGCATGCCACCCCATACCAGTGTACCCACATCACAGATACACTGGCATGACTGGAGAAAATACAGGCACTCTGAGGAAACATACAGTCTATAGATCTTGCACATAAGATTCTTGTCAAGTTGCAGCTCTGAGGCTGGAGTAGGTAAGGACATGACATGATAAGATATGTATCACTGATTTTAGAATTAAGAAAAGATGAAGATTGCCCAGTAATTTTTTTTTTCCTCTTTTTGCCAAAACAATGTGGTGGGCTAAGGAGCCACAATGCTTACTCATGTTTCAAATAATTGGTTTTAGAATCTACTGGTAGCTTCTGCTAGGTGAGAAGTTAGGTCAGGCTATCCACACAGCAGTGCCAGGGTAACAAATGGAAATAGGTTTGAAGCAGATCTTCTCCTTATTGTTGGTCAAACGGGCACCTGGAATTCTGGTGTGTAGTTTTAACTTAGGAAAAACCCTTAAACAGAGGACATTCTATGTTGAATTGTAGATGTGTTTTATGCCAAATTATTTTATGTCTGAATTAAACCATGCTTTAGAATTGAATGAAATTAAAAATTATAATCTAAATAAAATGGCTATGTGCTTAATTTTCTTCACAAGAATTCAAAAGTGAAATATTAAGAGGCCATGCAATTAAAAGCCAAAGTCAAAGCGTTCTGATTTACTGATATTAAGATCTGCTTTATTCCTCAGCTCTCCAGGTCTAAGGAGGAAAACTGAAGATGAAGTTCAGCAGACCGTCACTAGTGAGGCCTGGCTTTCTCCTTGGATAGAGCAGTAAACCAGACTCTACCTATTACAATGAGAAACTGCACTCAGGATAATTATGGCTCTGTAAACCATCAGCATTCAGCAGGCGGTAACTGAAATTTCATAGGCTCATTAGTAGGTGGGAGAGGTACTGTGGATGAGAGCTGCCAGCTGAATAGATTGTACAGTATTGCAATTTGTCATACTGCACTGTGCTGCTACTATGTTGAAAGGAAAGCAGGAAAATAAAAGGTACTTTTTCTTATACAAAATGAAACACAGAAACACACTAATAACTTTAAGTCAACACTCAGAAATTGCTACTGTTAGCAGCCGGGAACATTGGTTCATGCCTATAATCCTAGCACTTTGGGAGGGGGAGGTGGGTGGATCACTTGAGGCCAGGATTTCGAGACCAGTCTGGCCAACATAGTGAAATCCCGTCCCTACTAAAAATACAAAAATTAGTTGTGTGTGGTGGCGCATGTCTGTAATCCCAGCTACTTGGGAGGCTGAGGCACAAGAATTGTTTGAAACAGGGAGGCGGAAGCTGCAGTGAGCCGAGATCGTGCCACTGCACTCCAGACTGGGTGACAGGGAAAGACTGTCTCACAAAAAAAAAAAAAAAAAAAAAGAAACGGCTACTGTAAGCAATGAGGAATATACGCTGGTGGATTTTTTTCTACATACCTATTATCTATTGAGGAGGATCTTGGTTCATACTTAGAAACGATTTCTTTTGTTATCCAAAGAAATAGGCGCTGGTGTCATAAGAAAGCATACTTCAAACATACAAACTATCAGGTATATTCTCTTTTTCTCTCCCAGACACATAGATCTGAATTATGATAAGCAGATTTAGTAACTTCTTAAAATGGCAGGAATTACATCTTGATTCCTTAACAATCTCAGATGCCCTGGCATTAAAAAAAAAAAAACTTACCATTTCAAGCACTAGAGGGAAATGAAAAAGATAATTTTTGTAATTCCCATGAACATTACCTGTTCTGAAAATCAGCAACCATGTCTCGCCTCTCCGAGATCTTGGATGAGCCATCAAGCCTCATGTAAGTATGCTTCCTGTAAACCATGTATTCCTGCCAACCGGGATGAAAGGACACAGTAAGTCTGATGCAAATTACTGTATTCTGATTTCCATAAGCATCTACCCGTCTTCTACCTTGTCCACATTGGAGGCAAGCCATTATATCCAGAATGGGGAGAGCGCAACCTCAAGAGTACAGGAAGTTTACTTGTAAATGAGTTTACTGCCAATGTGTGAAAATCCAGGGCAATCTGAAGATTATAATCACTCTCAATTTCAGTTTGGAACCTAATCTTATTTCTGTAAATTCCTATAGGTTTCATTTAAAAAAAAAAAAAAAATTCCACAAACCAAAATAGTTTTTCAGTCATCAACCAGATATCTTTCACAGCTATGAAAATACCTACTTTTTTTTTTTTTTTTTTTTTTTTTTTTTTTTTTGAGACGGAGTCTCGCTCTGTCGCCCAGGCTGGAGTGCAGTGGCGCGATCTCGGCTCACTGCAAGCTCCGCCTCCCGGGTTCACGCCATTCTCCTGCCTCAGCCTCCCAAGTAGCTGGGACTACAGGCGCCCACAACCGCGCCCGGCTAATTTTTTGTATTTTTAGTAGAGACGGGGTTTCACCGTGGTCTCGATCTCCTGACCTTGTGATCCGCCCGCCTCGTCCTCCCAAAGTGCTGGGATTACAGGCGTGAGCCACTGCGCCCGGCAATACCTACTTTTTTTTTCAGTGAATAACATTCACTGAAATGAATGTGTTTCCCCAGAGCAAATCTTTACTGATTAAAATGCTTACATTTACAGCCTAAGCTTCCTTCTCCCATCAGAGCATGCATCACTGCTAGGGGAGGCCTAAGTACCAGAGTGAAACAAAAGACAAGGTAATTTTCTATGGCAGAGAATGTTCTTAACATTATCAAGAGGAATTACAACTTTTAAGACGTCAAAAGATACAATGGAGAGACTGCCTCTCCATTCTTAGAAGTTGCAATTCTTGGCCGGGCGTGGTGGCTCAAGCCTGTAATCCCAGCACTTTGGGAGGCCAAGATGGGCGGATCACGAGGTCAGGAGATCGAGACCATCCTGGCGAACACGGTGAAACCCCGTCTCTACTAAAAATACAAAACTTAGCCGGGCGCGGTGGCGGGCGCCTGTAGTCCCAGCTATTCGGGAGGCTGAGGCAGGAGAATGGCGTAAACCCGGGAGGCGGAGCTTGCAGTGAGCTGAGATCCGGCCACTGCACTCCAGCCTGGGCGACCGAGCGAGGCTCCGTCTCAAAAAAAAAAAAAAAAAAAAAAGAAGTTGCAATTCTTCTTATAGTTATGTCCAAATGAACATTTATTTCCTCTTTTGTTATCTCTGATTACACTACAAAAAGTCCACTTGTAGAAGAACTGGTATCAAAAACTCAACACAGCGGCCTATTTATAAGAAACAGCATAAAATAGTTACTTTGGTTCTAAAATAACTTTTCTATTGAAAAAGACTAATCATTTCTACATTTGGGAAATGTTTGTGTTAATTAGTTTTCTGTGATCAAATGTTCTTATATTGCTATATTTTCATATGTAACTCTTATACTTGGTGGGGCATTTTAGCACACAAGGTTGGTGTAGTTTGGTATATCTGGTGCAGCGTATGTGACAGCCTATTCTTAGATGGAGTGAGTGCCAAGAACTTGGCAGAGGTCTCTGGCTAGGGTACATGTGAAGCAAAGCTGGTCAACAAAGTAGACAAGCTCACTGACATACGCATCTTCATTGTGTTTTATGTTTGGTTTAATTTTAATTTAATTTTTTGCTATTTCTTTCTGTCTCGAAGTGGTTCCTTAAGAGCTGTGATAATCAAAGAGGAGCATAAAATACTCAAAGTGAGCTTCAAGTTCACACTTGCTGGCATTGCTACATTGTAGGACTGAGCTAATGGCAGAAGGGTAGGGGGTGTTTTGGATAAAAAGGACTTCAGGAAAGAAGGTATAAAATGATAGCAAGATGACGGTCCTTAGAGGCTTGCTATACCTTTTGCAGCTAATCCAATCACAGAATGTTGCAATCAGAACAACAAAATAACTAGACAATACCAAGATAGTTTACAGTCACCCATAACACAGATTATAATTTTAGCCTTATTTATTTATTTATTATTATACTTTAAGTTCTAGGGTACATGTGCACAACGTGCAGGTTTGTTACATATTGCCTTTTTTTTTTTTGAGACACAGTCTTGCTCTTGTCACCTAGGCTGGAGTGCAGTGGCGCAATCGTGGCTCACTGCAGTCTCCTCAAGCGATTGTCCTGCCTCAGCCTCCTGAACAGCTGGAATTACAGGCAACCGTCACCACACCTGGCTAATTTTTCTATTTTTAGTAGAGACGGGGTTTCACCATGCTGGCCCGGCTGGTCTCAAACTCCTAACCTCAGGTGATTTGCCTGCCTTGGCCTCCCAAAGTGTTGGGATTACAGGCGTGAGCCACTGCATCTTTTTTGCCTTTTAAACTGAACTTCTAGCCACATAAAAGCACTGATGAATGAATCTTCTAGTAAATGATGCTGTTTATATATTTATATATCAAGGCCAGCACAACCCCAGGGATATTATTCCTAGACCATAATCAAACCAACCCTGATTATAGAGAACCTGTTACTGAGGCAACAGAAGTGAATTATTCCCTTCCACAGCTTCAAGTCTTAGCTCCTGAACTAAGATGAGCAGTGGGATTTCAGGCTTTGGTAAATTTAGAGTCTATTTCAGTAAATAGCTTAAAAAAACAGAAAACAAGAAAATGGACATGAAAAGATCTGTTAAAAGTCTGAATACAGCAACATCTACATCCTCATACTATAGGAAAACACCTAAAAGACAAAGATTGGGGCCAGGTGTGGTGGTTGGCCGGGGGAAGTGGCTTACGCCTGTAATCCCAGCACTTTGGAAGGTCGAGGCAGGTGGATTACTTGAAGTCACGAGTTCAAGACCAGCCTGGCCAACATGGCGAAACCCCATCTCTACTGAAAATACAAAAATTAGCTGGGTGTGCTGGTATGTACCTGTAGTACCAGCTACTCAGGAGGCTGAGATGGGAAGATCACCCGAGCCCAGGGAGTTTGAGGCTGCAGTGAGCCAAGATCATGCCACAGCACTGCAGCCTGGGCAACAGGGTGACTGTCTCAAAACAAACAAAACAGGTGAATGGATAAAGAAAATGTGGTGTATATATATAAATATATACTGGAATATTATTCAGCCTTAAAAAGAAGGAAATCAACATGAGTAAACCTGATTATGTTAAATGAAATACGCCAGACATGGAAAAGACAAGTACTGCATGGTTCAACTTATATGTGCAAGCTTAAAAAGTTAAACTCATAAAAGTAGAGAGTAGAAGGGGGGTTGCCAGGGGCTAGGGGAAATGGGGAGATGTTGGTCAAAGGGTACAAAGATTTAGTTATGCAAAATCAAAAAAATCCTGGAGATCTAACCATTATGGTGACTACAGTTAATAATATTGTATCGTATATGTGAAATCTTCTAAGAGAGACAATATCACATGATCTACCTCAAATATATACAATTTTTATTTATCAAGCATACATCAGTAAAGCTGTAGCTGGAAAAAACTTCAAAGATTATTCTGATAGCCTATATTGGCAGCTGAGAACAACCACTAGAAAGGGAATGCAGGGCAGTTTCCCTTTGAACCTTGCCATTCAGCATGGCCCTTAGATGGGCAGCACTTGTACCACCTGAGGTCTGTTAGAAATGCAGAATTGAGGGACACACCTCTTACCCAGTAAGTCGTAATCTGCATTTTATTTTTATTTTTTTGAGATGCAGTCTTGCTCTGTTGCCCAGGCTGGAGTGCAATGGCGTGATCTTGGCTCACTGCAACTTCCACTTCCGGGGTTTAAGTGATTCTTGTGCCTCAGCCTCCCAGGTAGCTGGATTATAGGCATGCGCCACAATGCCTGGTTAAGTTTGTATTTTCAGTGGAGATGGGGTTTCACCATGTTGGTAGGGCTGATCTCAAACTCCTGACCTCAGGTGATACATCCACCTTGGCTTCCCAAAGTGCTGGGATTACAGGCGTCAGCCACGATGTCCAGCACACCATTAAAATGTGCATTTTAATAACTTTGATTCGAAAGCATTAATTTTGAGAAGCACTATGGTAGACATATGCAGTTTTTTGGGTTTTGTTTTGTTTTTGAGGCAGGGTCTTGCTCTATTGCACAGGCTGAAGTATAGTTTTCTTGGATCACTGCAGCCTCGACCTCCTGGGCTCAAGTGATCCTCTCACCTCAGCCTCCCAAGTAGCTGGAACTACAGGCATGCACTATTATGCCCAGCTAATTTTTTAATTTAAATTTAAAATTTTTATAGAGATAGGGGTCTTGCTATGTTGTCCAGGCTGGTCTTGAACTCCTGGGTTCAAGTGATCCTCCTCCCTTGGCCTTCCAAAGTGCTAGGATTACAGGTGTAAGCCACGGTGCCTGGCCAAACATACACTGTTTTTAAAGCATTGGAACACTTTCTTCAAGCAAACTCTTATATGGAACCCCTCTAATATAGATAATAGATAAAAGCATTGCTATCCTGACTGATAAAGAGTGGCCATCTCTGCTTAATATCTACCGGTCCTCTAACACATCTCATCAGTTTGAAAACCACTGTTTTACTATACAAGTTGGGAAGACAATGCTCTGTTTGCATGCCACTGATTAAAAGGTAGGACTTCGGATCACATCCACATGCCACATCAGTGGCATGCAAACAGAGCTGCCAGCATAACGCAAGATAGTTTTACTGAGCATTCACTAACTGCCAGTCACTATTCTATTTTACCTGGTTATGTTCATCTAATCATTATGGCAACCTTTAAGGTAGGTGCTATTTAATATATTTTTAAATTTCTCTTTTAATTTTTTCCCCCAGGATCAGAGATCACGATCAAAATCTTCATGATCTGCTCTGCAACAGCTTCCAATCACCTCCTTCTTACTTTTTTTTTTTAGATTTTTAATTTTCATGGGTGTATATTAAGGGTAGGTTTATTATTGTCCCTCCTATTTTACAGATGTTAAGGTCCCTCATGTGACACAGGCAGTTGGTGGCAGACCTAGGATTGAAACTCAAGCAGATTGGTTCCCGAGTCCTTGGCTTAACCCTCCTACTATTTCTCAGATGGAAGGGATGATCAGCACTACTAACATGAAATAAAAGGGAGCCCCATTAACCCTATGGTTTTTAATATATCCTATCCATAATCTGATCCACCACCATCATAAAGAAAGGATAATCAGACACCTGAAAAAATAAAGGCAAATGTTTTATATATCCTATTACCAACCTTTCATTCTGAAACTTCAATTCCAAAGCTGGCTCTGATTTCATTTTAACCAGATTTCATTTTGATAAAACAATTTTGGGAAAGGACTCAGTATGGTCCACAAACCTGCAGATGTGATGTAATTTTATTTTCTTGGACATGCTGTTTTCCATCTTTGGGGTATATAATTAGCAAAAAGGCTACTCTCTCTATTACAATTTTTCTGCAGTCCAAGTAAATTGAACCAAGCGAGTTAAGTTGACAACCATAATTCCCTTATCTAATACAGAGCCCTTTGGAGCAAGACAAGCAAAAGGCAATCATGGGCCCAAAATAATCTGACTTCAACCTACTCCTGTTATCTCCCTTTCTTCTATGCCATATGTTCCAGTCACAGTGGACTACTCTTGTACCTTTCCATCTCTCTTTTTACATCTGGCTTCCTTAGTCTCAAATTCCTTTCTCCCTGATGGTTGAAATTCTATTTGTTCTTAAGTTCAGATGTCACTGTCTTTGTGATGCCTTCCTTAAGAGTGACTCAGTTAGAAATAAACGTATCCTTCTTGCTATCCTCAGCTCTATTCACACATTTTGACATTAGTATCAGGGTTCACTGACAGTTACTTGTATATGTATATGTCTCCTCCACTAGATACATTCCTTAAAGTCAAACACCATGTTTAACTAATATTTGCATCTGCCTAGCATTAATGCTTTGCTCAAAGGTAGCATGGAGGAAAAAAAGAATTAAAAAGACTATACACAGCATGGCTGTAAGCTGACAATTTTTCTTCTATAATTCCTAAGACCTAATAAGAACTCTAGTTAACAGTAGCCCCAATTTTCTTTCTTTTTCTTTTTTTTGAAAGGAAGTAGAGTACACTTGGAAGAAGGCCAAGCAGGCAACTTAAGATATCAGATGTGCCAACCCAATTTGCTTTTCATTCCATGGGGCATTTTCAGAATACCCAGCTTTACAGTATCTTCAGAATCACAGCTTCCAAAGGTAACCTGCATTTCTAAGAGAGGCCAACTCATAAATGACAGAATGTCTACTCAGGATAAATCTTCCCCCAGTGAGCAACTGCACTTGGATAGCTGACTGAGCAAGTTACACAACTCAGGGTCTCAAATGTCATTATGTATGGATTATCTGGATTTAATTCTATATTGCACTATTATCACATATTGGTGCAGTTCAAGATTTGTCTGGATTTCAGTATTTAACAATTACACTACATATAGCAAAAAATGATTAACTCTTTCCAAGTACTCTTTATTGCATAGGAAAGTATCAAGTGGCTTATTTCCTTAAACTACAAACTCAGTTGCTTGATGCAACAGGAATGAAACTCAAAAGAGAAGACCCAGAGATAAGTCATTTGTAGTAAGTTAAAAGTTCTTTGCTACTAGAATACAGAGAATAGTCCCTAACCATGGTAAAACTGGTGGTGGCAGGAAAAGTTCTGCCTGACATCCAGCTGGATACCACCATCCCAAATGCACAGGGATCATATGTTCCCCTAGTATGCCCAACAGCCAAGATCCTATAGGTGGCCAGGTGCCGTGGCTCACGCCTGTAATCCCAACACTTTGGGAGGCCAAGATGGGAGGATTACTTAAGGTCAGGAGTTCGAGACCAGCCTGGCCAACATAGCGAAACCCCATCTCTACAAAAATACAAAAATTAGCCAGGCATGGTGATGCGTGCCTGTAATTCCAGCTGTTCCAGAGGCTAAGGAAGAACTGCTTGAACCCAGCAGGTGGAGGTTGCAGTGAGCCGAGATCTCACCACTGCACTCCAGCCTGGGTGACAGAGCGAGACTCCGTCTAAAACAAAACAACAATAACAACAAAACAACAAAAAAGATCCTATTGGTGGTTCAGTAAATATAAAATAAACTCATAATGACATTTATTGATCTATGATTCCCTCACCTATTTATGTCCTTGACTTCTGCCAGTGGCAAACTAAAAACTCCTGGCCCTGGAAATTAAGCAGTCTCCTCTTCACTATTTTGGTTTTTCTTAGTGCCCATTTGTTACAGCAAAAGCACTCTCCTTTTAAAAATCCCCTATCTGGAAATACTACTATTTAGATGCCATATGAAATAATACAACATTTCTGAATATATTCTATTTGGAAGAAGATCTGATATACACACAAGAAATTTAAAGCCAGATTTTTACCCAAGGAAAAAAGGAAGCGATCAATGACTTTAAAAAATACTGTGCAAATAGTAATGTCCAAAACTAGTATTTCTCACAGAATGGAAACCTGGCCATAGAGAAGTATGTGAATTCTTAATGTCTTCTAGTTCTGCCAAGCCCCAGAAACAGAGAGACAGACAGGCATGGCTAAGGCACATAACAACAACAAAACCCCAAAAAGCCTGTTGGATGAAAGAGAGCTGCTGACATACTCCACAGCAACACAGAGCTTTGATACCCGCAGTGTGAGTTTCTAACTCTTACTCTATTGGAAGCATTTCTTTCTCTCTTTGAAGAGGGTATACGATTTCAAGAGAAAAAGGAAAATCCTGAAATAACAAAACAACCAACATTTTGAGACTTAAGTTTGTGTTTTTTCTTAAGGTCAAGAACACTCAATGGACAGCATCTATTCAGAAGGTCCTAGTGCAAGACCACGTGCCAGGTCATGCTTTAATGCTAAAACATGGCTTTAATGAATGTTAGTACTCAGAGTTTCTATTATGAAAGTGACTGAAAAACACTCTTTCAAAGATTAAAAAATGCAGGCCTAGTGCTGCACTATCTCAAGATGCACAATATGTTTATATTTCAATCAATGATTAGATATACGGTAAACACTGTGGGCACTGTAATTCTGTGCTCATAAATTAAATTCTATTTCAGTACTAATCTCCTGGAATACAGAATGTGGTTCATTTGAGTGGATAATATTAAAATAAATTAAAAATGAATAACTTTAAGAAAATAAATGAAGAACCACTAGTGTAGTATTAAGGAAACCAGACAAGAGTTTCATTTTAGCTTTTAAAACATACAAATAGTTGCAACATTTTCTAGTTTCAGCATCCAAGATGCATGTTATACATATGGCTAAGGAATGTCAGCAGTTGTGAAATTCAGGCTTTGAATTTGCATTTCCCTAATTTGGAATTCCCCTTAGAAATACATCTATGTTTAGAGAGGCTCTCAAGCTGCTTATTTGCAAAACCTACTCACTAGGTCCACAACCCAAAAATAACTGTTGGATTACAGATAGAGAGGAAGTGATCCTGGTGGGTAGAATTTACAGCACTTATCCTGAACGAACTTACCATACTCTGTAATATTTAAAGAGAACCTAGAAGTGTGCAATACACCGAGGGAAGGACTAAAATAGAGGCTGTATCAAACTTAAACCACCTACACTCACCTTTACTTATCAAAGCTAGTTTATTTTTTGATTGCTCATTCACATTCCCTTGGAACTTCCCTTTAATATGAATCAACATGTAATACAACAGTCTTGGAAAAGAAATACCATTATGTCCCTTACTAGTATCCTTAGCATACTGCTTTTTCTTTAATTGTTAGCAGCTGAAGATCACTACTTTAGCTATACTTTCCCTGCCTCTTGAGGACAAGGAAAGTGCACTTTACCTAAAAAGAGCCCCACTGCAGGAAAAGTTACTCATGTTGTTTTGGCTGTTGGGAGCATGTTTGAACGGAACACTAGACATGCAGGCGGTCCTTCTATTTTGGATTACTGCTGTTAGGACATTTAACATAGTTAACATATACATCAAACGCAACAGCTTAATCACCTCTCTTATGGTGACTTACATTCACTCATAGGCACTTTCATCATTTAGGAATAAGTGGCCTACTCATAATACAAACCAGAGAGTTTAGCCTGTCAACATCATTCAAGGGGCTATGAAACCTAAGACTTGGTGCTGAAACTGACCCCAAAAATCATTTATGTCTCTGGCTAAAAGAAGTTACCAGATTATTAAAAGAAACCTCCCACTGATTTCAGATAAATTCATTGCAAAATTCAACAAGCCAATCCTGGCTTCCAAAAAGCCTAAAAACCCTCCTTAAGGCTAGCCTTCATTCCTTCTCTACTGATACGGTCCCTATTGCTTTATTCCTAGGTAATGATAACAACAGTACAATTTCCACTTACTTATTACTATTCCCTGGTGTAACAGGGCGAGGGTATGAAGCCTTACATATATAAAAACATGAGAATATTCATGTACTTCTGACAACCAGGTGCTTTTGCCTCTCAAACTTTATTTATATAAAGACTTATTCTACCAGTTTGTGATTATCTGTTCTCATTTTCACTCTCCTGTTTCAAGGTCTGTGACCTCCTGTCCCTTAAAAAATAAGTCACCACTCAGACAAGAAAGAGAAAAAACCTCAACAAAGAAGCAATTAAAGAAACAAAAGCTGCTTTGCACAGTTATATCTTTTCCACTAACTTAGTAGCTGTCAAGCCTGGTTGCATATTAGAATCACCCCAGGACCTTTTAAATATCCTGATGCCCAGACCTCATTTCAAACGTAGTAAGAAAGAATCTCTAGGAATGGGACTAGACATCCACATTTTTTAAAAGCTTCTCAGGTAACTGCAGTAAGTAGTCAAGTTGAGAATCACTACATTAACTTAGGTTGAATAGCTGTTCTCTGCTTTTTTTACACAGAGAACTAATCCTAAATCTTGTTTTCCATACATAATTTTAGATTCCTACGCTGTGACCTACTTTAAAATTAAGAAATGTCTTCCCTAGTAAAAGAAAGATGTAAGGGGTGTTCTATTTCACTGGTATAGGGAAGGGGGCGCAAGTCCTTCACATACTCCCCATGCCAGGATCTAACTCTGCTCCCTTTATAGATTATAAAATCAAAATAAGGAGTTTTGGGGGCTGGGTGTGGTGGCTTACGCCTGTAATCCCAACACTTTGAGAGGCTGAGGTGGGTGGATCACTTGAGGGCAGGAGTTCAAGACCAGCCCAGCTAACATGGCGAAACACCATCTCTATTAAAAAATACAAAAAAAAAAAAAAAAGTGGGGTGTGGTGGTGCACACCTGTAATCCCAGTTACTCGGGAGACTGGAGCAGAAGAACTGCTTGAACCCGAAAGGCAGAGGTTGCAGAGCTGAGATCGTGTAACTGCACTCCAGCCTGGGTGACAGAGTGAGACTATGTCTCAAAAAAAAGAGGAAAAAGAAAAAAGAAAAAAGGGAGTTTTGGGGTTCCCATTAAGCAGGACTAACATTAGTCATGGACATCTGATTACTACAAATTAAATGTCAAGGTATCCTAGGTCCCCAAGATTCCTTCTCCTACCTCCAGCAGGTCTATCATCCTGGTCATCTGGGAGTAGATAAGGACCCTATGCCCTTGAGACTTGAGCCGAGTCAGCAGGACATCAAGGGCATACAGCTTTCCACTGTCAGTGATGAGGCTCTCCTTGCCTGGGGAGAAGAAAAGGGGGTGGGGGGGAACTGTATTTAATTGAAGTGACAAAATCACTCAATGCAAAGCTGTATGCAACCACAAACACTATAACCAAGATGCTTGTCATCATGAGATCAGAAAAGTGCTCTAAAGGGAGAATGCAAAGCCCTGAAAAGATCATGACTCCAAGAGTGCCCTGGGAAAAGATATCCCAAAAGGGGGAAGTGTAAATTCCCTGATGACTCTCAATCAGACATGTGCTCTTAAGGCACTTAAAAGCATCCCTGCTCCACATCCTTACTCAGAGGACACCAGGTATACACTGACACCTATGGGTGACATCTACATCAATCTGCTGTTAAGTGACCTGAAAATTTTGTTTTTCCTTTGTTCATCCTATCTCTAGATATCTGTTTCTGCTAGTTCTGTGACTGTCTACATCTCGAAAGCACTGAGAATGTATCCTACCTGCCTTTGGAGAACAGCAAACAAAGAGATTTATAACCTCTCTCTTTTTTTCCCCTTTTTCAAGACAGAGTCCCACTCTTCACCCAGGCTGGAATGCAGTGGCACGATAACAGCTCATTGCAGCCTTGACCTCTTGGGCTCAAGTGATCCTCCCATCTCAGCCTCCTGAGCAGCTTGGACTACAGGTGAGCTATTACACCCAGTTAATTTTGTCTCTGTTTTTTGTAGAAGCAGGGTATTGCCATATTGCCTAGGTTGGTCTTGAACTCCTGGGCTCAAGGGATGCTCCCGCCTTGGCCTCCTAAAGTGCTGAGCCATGGTACCCAGCCCCCTACCTTTTTTTTTTTTTTTTTTTAAACCCAAAACTAGCTCTCTGGGAGGACTGCAAATCGGTTGGCAGGTAAATGTCATTAACCCTAGTTGTATGTTAATTCAATAAAGACAGCAAGCAGGTCTTTTCAGAAAGACTGACTTTGAGTTTCTCCGCAATGAAGCTCCTCTCGCTCACTAACTTGTGCGCTCTCCTTCCTCTTCTCACAAGAAAAGCATTTTAGCAACAGATCTTTAAAGAACACTTAACTCACAAATTTTCATCTTATTCAGTTAGTATCATTTAGCTCCCATCATATTCAGGAAGTAGAGTTTCCTGTTTGCAGACTGGTCCATAAACATGCCCTGAACAATTGCTGCTATTAAGAGGGGAAGAGTATAGGCTTAAGGGGTTGGGGAAGAGTATATGTGGAAGTGGCCATAGGACACAAAAAGGGAGAAAGGACAGAGATATTATGTAGACAACTAACACTTAAAAGAGAAAAACTGTTAAGAAAAACACAAAGTACCTCCTCAGTTTCTGGGTTTGAACCTATGGCATTTCTTCAGAATGACAGAGTCTGACTGTTGACAGCAATCCAAAAGTTCTCAACAGTCATTCTCTGTTCTTGCCACAATTTGCCAAATGCACAATTATTGTATACAAAGAATAAGAACGGATATGCTGACAGCACCATAACAAATCATTGGCCACTCTGATTTTGCTACAAAGCCACAGGTCCTGGCTGTTTACTCCCTCTGCACTGCAGCCTGCCATTTCCCACCTTCGGAATGCTGCCAGGCCATGTCTCCTTCCACCATCCCCTCCCTGACACTGTGGCACACACCTTTGTTCAGTCTCTTTGTTTGGTCCTGTTTAGATTATTGAAATGCTCTTCTTTTTGTTGGTCTCCTTACCAACACAATCAAATGACGGCAGCTGGGACAGAACTGACTGCTAAGCCCTCTCCCTGGCACCAGACAAGGAGTACTGTATAAATTCCAAGTCTGAGCAGGCAGCAAAGCTTTCATAACAACTTTTAAGGTTTTATTCTTACCACAATTACCCTTCTCCAGTAACTGAATTCCCTGAGGTCTCTCAATTTTGATAGCTCCTAAACATTCACCACAGAGCTACCAATCAGCTTTAGATATTATACTTCTCTCTGTTCTCATTAAAAGCACAAGGTGAAAAAAAAAAGACAATATATTTTTCAGCCCTTGAGTGAGAGTGGGCAAGCTAAGTTCCTAAGATTTCTGTAGCCTGCTTATCTTCTTTCTCCATTTAGATATACTCTCTCAGCACAAATGTTAATGCATATACAAATTTGTTTTACGTCTGAATTTTGAGAAACTAAATCATGATTCAATGGTTTTCAAACAGTCCTGCTTCCCACATCTACTTTACTTTACTAATCAGAATGAACTGTTCCTAGGATTAGAAAAGCTCAGAAATGAAGATGTGCATATACTTATAAAGACAGAACTCTGCTACGACTAAAGGAAGCATGAAGTGGTACCTGCTGTCAGCTTGTTATCTAGTTATTGTGTAGGTGGGGAAGGGAGAAGTGGATGGACTGGATTTCTTTGTACTGCCCTGAAGGAAAAGGACTAAGAAGAAACACTTCAGCAACAGCCTTAAAACACTTAAGCAATGAACACTATCTCCGATTTGCTGGTAAGCATGCTAAATGGAGGAAATAAGATATGCAGGAAAAACAGGTTTCTTTCTCTGAACACACTAGAGTGACTTCTGGGGCTGGCATTTGTTAGCCAAGTTTTAAGAAGTCACTTAAGTTGCACTGGACAAGAGCTCCACCTGTTGTTAAGCAGGATACAGAGACATAAGGAACACAATTCTCTAGAAATTCAGCTGATTCTGCTAAGTCAAACCTGTGTCCAACCCCTTCTTTAAAACAGGAGCTTTCTGGATCCTTGGGTGCTAAAAATAAATAAAACGGGAGCTTAAAAAATGTTGAAATGAACAAACCTATCATACTCTCTTACAAACTTTCCTACAATCCTATGGTATAATCTTATAGCACTTTCATTTAGATATAGGTTTTCACCATCCACAGTGTAAAATCCTGTTCAGCGATAAAAAGAATGTATCCTATGGCAGTAAAATTAGGGCAGAAGATTAAATAACATCTCCTTTTTCCCAGGAAAGGGGACTTTTTGAAGGGATTGTACATCTTTCTGGTGAAACATGGAGAAGAAAAGGTGTGAAACCCTGAAGATTTTGGTTAGTCTCTCAAGGAATATGGAAGCAACCCTTCTCAGGGAAAGAGAAAATATAAAAGTATAAAGGAAAGAGATGAAATAAGGGTTCCAGTGAGACACCCCCAACCCCCGCCCTGTCCCAGCTAGTCTACAGAGCACAATGGGGTGAGGAGCTGGTTGGTTCTCACAGTAAACAGCCAGTGAGGCTGGTGCTTTTTATCGATGCAAAAAGAACTCAGACGCTTCCTGCTATTTAAACAAGGTCCATTTTTCTTTCAAAGAACAGGAAAAGCCACAAGAGATTCCCACAACGCCAGCAATAAGCCATCTACTCCTATAATGGGAACTTAGGAGCCAGAATGAAGAAGGGAGAAAAAAGAAGTAAGGTGCTATCTTGCTTCTTTCAATAACGGTGCTCATCTCTTGCCTGGGATTCTGTGGTTTCCTTATCAGCTTGCTTTACACTTAGGTTGCCCCCCTGATTTTCAAACAATATTATTTCCACTCACTGCTTTCATGTGCTTTAAGTCAGTTACAAGGCCATGTGTAATACTGCTTTCAGATACTCAGAAAGACATCTTGGAGTTCTCAAAGCACTTCCAAGCTACTAACAGGCTGGTGCAAACCCCTTGACACTTGACAAAATAAAATTGAAAAACCAGGCCTTGCACACTGGAATCCAGTTATCTCTTAGAGACAGAAGAAGACCTCTGTTCAATGCTTAGCTCTAGTTTATTTCCATTACATGCCAGTAAAAGGGATATAGTCGGCCAGGCGCGTGGTTCACGCCTGTAATCCCAGCACTTTGGGAGGCCGAGGCAGGCAGATCACAAGGTCAGGAGATCAAGACCATCCTGGCTGACATGGTGAAACCCTGTCTCTACTAAAAATACAAAAAATTAGCTGGGCATGGTGGTGGGTGCCTGTAGTCCCAGCTACTTGGGAGGTTGAGGCAGGGCTTGCAGTGAGCCGAGATCATTCCAGCCTGGGCAACAGAGTAAGACTCCGTCTCAAAACAAACAAACAAACAAACAAACAAACAAAACCAGAATATAGTCAAAATGTCAGAGAATCTGGACAACCAAAACTAACACTATAGCTCCAAGCTACCACTCCAGTTTGCCTACAGGTGTAAGCAAAGAACGTGAGCCTATGAATTCTCTGTGTTCAGTTTCCTTAAAAGTAGTCTCACTAAAGCAAAGATGAAAACCTAGTTTCCTTTCAACCCTCGACTTTGACTCTAGGGGATCTGGGAATCCGCTAGTATTTTGGCATAGAATGCACTGTTTTTCTCTTGTTATCATTCATATCTCTAGTGCTTCATGTAGAACACTGTTTATGCTATTTAAACTAGGCTTTCTGTGGAGTGACGACATTCTCATTCATTCCACTGGCAATGGCACAAGACAACCGTACTCATTCGACCTACAGCCTATCCTACTAAGTTTATTTCTACCTTTTAAGAGTGGCATTTCTTTCTCAGCTGTAAGCATGTCAAAGGAGTGTATTTAAGCAGAAATCTAAAAATATTTCTCTCTCCACTCATCATAAATTACTAATGTTCTTACCTATAAACTACTAAGGGCAAAAAAGGAAGTAGAAACCTCAAGAACAGTAAACTCCAAATATCTGAAAGGACCACATGGAGAGAACCCTGGTTCTCCCCTTGCCAAAGCGAGGAACATATTCCAAGAGAACTGAGAACTCACCTGGAATCCTGATGAAAGACCAGCCATTCTGAGGCCTGATGCTCCACAGACCTCCAGCTGGCTCTGGGAAGAACTGTGATCGTCGATTTAGCCAGTCTGCAGCTAGTTCAGGGGCCCCATTCAACAAACACTGCTTGGCTGCCAGACTCCCTCCTTCCTTTAGAACTCGCCTTTCATATTCTGCACTTCGGTCATTGCAGTAAGAATCCAATGGTACTGCGGTAACCTGCAGTTAAAGATTCACATGAGATGGCTCTTTCACATTGTCTATACACACTATGCCTTTTGGGAACCTCAACTTTGAAATCAGACTAATGTGGATAGTTCTTAGACTAGTGGTTTTAAATACCTATTCTGGCACACTAAGCTGTCCCTAATGACTTAGTGAGCTTTTCCAGATAAAAAGCCAACCTCTTATAACATGAAACCTGCAAACAAACTAAAGATCCAAAGACAGCTGGAGTTTGCAGATAAACCAGGACACCAGTCAACAATAACTCTATTACATGCATATATATCTGATCATTTTCCCACCTCCTTCACTGCTAGATACTGTTCTTGGCAAAGTTCTCTTAGCCATACGCATGATGGTGATGACAGAAAGGGAGCTGCAGCTAGTCAGACATCATTTAAAAACTAAAGAATATTGGCCTGGCATATTTGAAGTCATCTTTAATGCTTTTGTGGCAAAGCTCCCAAATTTATCGACAGCTTTCTCCTCTTCCCTGACCAGGTTGCTGACTGACAAACCTAATGAAAGAGAAACTTTCTTTCAGGCGGTAAACTGGAGAAGGGGGAGTGGGGAGGGCAGGGAACTGAGTAGGGAAGCAATTGCCAGAGAGTAGCAGATTCGTTTCCTGGCTTGGCCAAAGGCTATACACAAATTCTTATCTCAATACAAGGTGTAACCAAACAATACTCAGCTGCTGCTCACTCAATGGAGTAGAGGGCTCCCGCCAATTCAGAAATACAGATTTTATCCTTCTTTGGCTATCTGGGTTTATTCTTACTCTAACAGGCAGTATTTGGATACCTGTGAAGTCAATTGGTAAGGAACTTGTTGAAGATGACAAGGCTAGCTTTTGTTAAAATGTGGAGGCTGTGATTATCCGTCAAGCCCACGCTGACAAAAATGCTCAAAGCCCATTTCAGGTTGAATATCCCTAATCTGAAAATCTAAAATCCAAAATGCTCCAAAATCTAAAACTTTGAGTGCCTACATGATGCACCAAGGAAATGCTCATTGGAGCATTTTGGGTTTGGGATTTTTGGATGAGATACTCAATCTGCATACGCAGAATTGCTCAGAAGAACTCTAGAGCTAGACTAAGACATGGGGAGAAACAGGGTATGAGAAGCAAGGGCCACAGCATAGGAGAGATCAGAACATAAAACACTGGCTGTATCTAGTTAGGTAGTTCTATTATTTCATGGAGTTAGGCACCCAGGGAACTTGATCTTGCTATTAACTTTTCTATTTTCATGTTGATCAAGCTTTAGGGAAATGGCTGTCAAGTTTTGGTATGCATAAGGACCTCCTTTGAAGCGGATCAAAAGTGTAGATTTCAATACAGAAGAACTGAAGGAGGGGCCAACAGATCTATGTTTTTGACAAGCACCCCAGCATCCCAAGCTGAACCTTGAGAAATACTGCCTTGAGGCATATAAACAGCTGACCATGGGGCTGCAGGTGCCTCTGGAGGGTACCAATGTGACAGAAAGAGCATCGTTTACCAATAACCAGAGAATACTCTGGCTTGCAGATGAAGAAGAACTGAGTTTGCTAGGGAGCAGTGCCATCTATAGTCCAGATGCAAAACTACAGAGGGTCACAGCAAACTGGGCCTGGAGTTCCAAAACCAGTTCACAACAAAAATAGTTTATCCAAACAGTATCAGAAACTCGTAACACCTTTATCCTCTCCAGAAGGAACTTGTTTTTGGCTGGGCGTGGTGGCTCACACCTGTAATCCCAGCACTTTGGAAGGTTGAGGTGGCAGATCGCTTAAGGTCAGGAGTTCGAGACTAGCCTGGCCAACATGGCAAAACCCTATCTCTACAAAAAATACAAAAATTAGCCTGGCATGGTGGCGTGCACCTGTAATCCCAGATAGTTGGGAGACTGAGGCACAAGAATGGCTTGAACCTAGGAGGCAGATGTTGCAACGAGCCAAGACTGTGCCACTGTACTCCAGCCTGGGCGATAGGGTGAGAGACTGTCTCAAAAAAAAAAAAAAAAAAAAAAAAAGGTAAAAAAAGGAGCTTGTTTTCTTGCTTCCAACTTATTCATCTTTCCCCATGAATAAATGAGCATGGGCAAATAAATATGGACCAAATGAAAGCAAATAAATATGGGAATACAAAGCAGATGGATGAAAATTGGGTCTCTTTCCCTTCTATGACTTGACATGGCAGTATCCCAGCAGATTCTGGGTCAGAGCAGACATCTCCCCTGTAGGATGTGTTGCAGACCTGCAAAATTAATAGCAGCTATACCTCTATAAAAAGTTTAAAAAGTAATAGTGTACACTACAGAAATATGACCAGTTCTATGTATCTTGAACAGCATGCATACTCTTAGATGAGTAAAGCATATTTAGTCTTCTCTAGTAAGACTCACACCGCCGGGCACGGTGGCTCACACCTGTAATCCCAGCACTGTGGGAGGCCGAGGTGGGTGAATCACCTGAGGTCAGGAGTTCGAGACCGGCCTGGCCAACATGGTGAAACCTGCCTCTACTAAAAATACAAAAATTAGCTGGGCATGGTAGTGCCTGCTTATAATTGCAGCTACTCGGGAGGCTGAGGTGATAGAATCACTTGAATCCAACAGGTCGAGGTTGCAGCAGTGAGATGAGATTGCGCCACTGCACTCCAGCCTGCGTGACACAGCGAGACTCTGTCTCGGAAAAAAAAAAAAAAAAAAAAAAAAAAAAAAGACTCATACAGACCAATTTTATATTCACAGATAACCGTTTTGATTAAAAAAAATTTTTTTACATAAAGACTCTGTGCTCATATTCTCGAGATGAAAAGCCAAAAGCCAGAATCTCAGCATGAAAGAACAGACACACAAGAAGAATGGTTTTTCTGCCTGGGATTCATTTCTAGGCACTCTTATAGTTTAAAAACAAAACAACTTTTTCCACTTATAAACTTTCATCTATTTTTCAATTTACAGTTTGATGATACCCTTCCAGGTCCAGGATTGAAGGCTGAGAGGTTTATAAGACACTGTTCTTAGTGAAATATTTTTCCATGTTTTGACAGGCTTCTTTAGCCAGGAGCCCGGGATCAAGATATTAATATATGCAGAATCATACAATGTCATGTTGTAAGTATGTAAGCAATGTACTTATGAGGTCCAAATGAGGGCAAAAATGTACAATCTACTTAGAATAAATCCTGCTTTCTAAGTCAGCTGTATCCCAGACAGCCTCCCCCCTATTCTGCTAACCCCAAGTGACCTTCTGATTTGATCAGAAGAAGGGAAGATGAAGCATGACGTACCATTCTTCCCTCCCCACAAAAAATGTATACTCCCTCTTGTCCTACAGAAGCTAACCCCTTTCTTGCTTCATTAACTTCTGAAACTACAGTACCTTCAGGGGCTGCCTCCTTAAGCGTTCAGCGCGTCCTTCCTGAGGACATGTATGTTCCTGCTCTAGGTGAAGGAAGCGTAACCGCTCCAAGCGCTGCAGTATGTTGGTAAGAATTCCTAGGGCCTTAATTTATTAACCCTGCAGAATTAATTCCTCAGCTAATGATAAAACAACTCCTATAATTCCTTCCATAGTGGCACAATTCTTCCTGAACTGACCCTGAAGTTTTCATAGCATGTGTCAGAGAAATTAATTTGCCTAATTCAAGGCCAGGGTTGGCTTCAAAGGACTTCAGTTTCTCTCCCCCCAATACAGATAGGTTAGAAGTCAATATAAGATAATTAGGGTATCTCATGACATTTTGCCTTATTCACTGATTTGAATCCCTAGGACTGATCTGAAAGGTAAAAGTTGTATATCTGTGTATGAAATATTCAGAGATACCTAAACTCTTCTTCCTGTCCTCCTAATCATGGTGTAATTACTCCCATTTTCAGGTTTAGCTATGTAAAGAAACTCTACAAACATGGGAGGGGCCAAGTGGGAAAGGAGCAGCCTTTCAGCCAAACGATAAAAGCTTTCTCCTGCTCCCTGCTTGCCAACACATGTTCACAGTAATTAAGAGTTTTCCTCAAGCTACATTTACTTTTCTTGAGAGAAACAGCAGCAGCAGGCATGGTAGCTGGGATTTCTGGCTCCTCTAAAAACAATACTGAAGTAGTACAGATGGGACATGCATGTGTGAGAGAGTGGGGCTGTTCTTGAGAGTGGTGGGCTATAGATATTTGGGGAAATTCAACTGGTAACAAATGAAGAACTTTCAGGTAAACAAATAAATACAATTACAGGCCAAGATAGTTCATCTTTATTGGCTCCTTACACACTGGAAACAGGCTGGGCGCAGTGGCTCAGGCCTGTAATCCTAGCACTTTGGGAGGCTTAGGCAGGGGGATCACATGAGGTCAGGAGTTTGAGCTCAGCCTGGCCAACAAGGTGAAACCCTGTCTCTATTAAAAGTACAAAAATTAGCTGGGTATGATGGCATGCGCCTGTAATTCCAGCTACTTGGGGGGCTGAGGCACGAGAATTGCTTGAACCTCGGAGGCGAAGGCTGCATTCAACCAAAATTGTGTCACTGCACTCCAGCCAGGGTGACAGAGTAAGGCTCCATCTCAAAAAACCAACAAAAAACCAACAACCAAAAAACAAAAAACAAAACACTGGGAACAGGAGAAGTTAAAAAAGACTTGATGTGCCTCTCTCAGAAATCTAAACTTCCTCTTATTAGGTCTCTTGGTATATACACCTATCATACTAAGAGAACAAGACCAACCATACAACCATGAAAGACCGAAGACTGCCTTCTATGGAAGCACTTGGCTTTAAATGCTTCCTAGAAAAAGTGCATTTCCCTGCATCAACTTAAGCTTCTAAGACCAAGAATACTTTGGAAGAACATGTTGGGTATGTACAAAACCCAAATGCTTTCTGGATAACCAGTATAAACCAAACAAAGTTGATCGTGACAAGGGTTATTAAACTCATATAGCACAGGAGCAGCAGAGAGAAATCTAGGCAGGCAGGAGTCAACAGGATTCATCTTTCTAGGGGTCCCCTGGCAGATTCTGTCTTTTGATAAACTAAATAAAGAACGCAAGCTGATAAAAAATAATGGTAGAAAAATATTAACAAGGAAGATAGAAAAGGCTCCTTCTTCTTTGAATAGAACTGTGAAAACAGGCCGGGCACGGTGGCTCACACCTGTGATCCCAGTACTTTGGGAGGTCAAGGCAGGCAGATCGCTTAAACTCAGGAGTTCGAGAACAGCCTGGGCGACATGACAAAACCTCTTCTTTACGAAAGATTTTAAAAGTAGCCAGGAGTGGTGGTGTGCACCTGTAGTCCCAGCTACTTGGGAGGCTGAGGTGGGAGGATCACTTGAGCCCAGGAGGTCGAGGTTGCAATGAGCTGAATCATGCCACTTCACTCTAGGCTGGGTGACACAGTGTGACCCTGCCTCAAAAACATTAAAAAAAAAAACAAAAAAAAAAACTGTAAAAACAGTACACTTGTTAAGATGAGTGGATAAACAAGAGAAAAACATAGAAGGGTAAGAAATGTCAACCTCTTAGCGCTTCCTGGCTAACTGAAAGTTGCCTCTTGGAGCAAAAAGAAACAAACCGGGAAGACAGAAATTCATTCTTGGCTCTAACCACAGAACGTGGCCACAGTTGGATTATTTCCCTTCTTCGTAGATCTTTCGTCTGGCTCTGATCAACAGGGATAAAAAAGAGGATGGAAGATGTAGGCAAAGTAAACAACCCCAATGTGCCAATTAAAGCCTTTGCAGCAATGCGTGTCAGCAACGTTAAGAGTGCTCTATTTTGATAAACAGGGTATTAGGAAGGATGCAGACAACTGCTCAAAGTTGAAACCACAATAGAAACTAACCCTAATCTGCAAATAACAGTGGATAAAAGGTGAATAGCAAAGAAGATACAACAGTCACTTTTCAGATGGAACAGACATGTGAATGATAGTCCAAGCGAGGCTGCTTCGGAAAGCAAGAAAACACAACACTGAGAAGGTTCTTGACGCTGAAGTGTTATGTTTCCTTTTGTTATTTGGAGACTGTACTGAGGTGATATGATCAGATCAAATCTCCCCCCATCCTTACCAATCTGACCCCCTCCCATGAAAACCCTCAAAAACCTCAACACAGGTGACAAATGGCTCCCTCGCCCCTGACCCTGCTGTTGCGTGATATATATTCTACCTGACAGATGGCTTATTCCCACCATAGTTTAGAGCCCCTGACTAAATAAAAAGAAGCTATCTACCATAAACTACTCTTAAATCAACAAATGAAAGTGAGTATAAGTGTTGTCTGGGGAAAGCCAGAACCACAAATGCCCACCTTTTAAAATACTAGAATTTATATGTTTCTTAAAGTCCAAATAGTTTAAAACAATTCTTTTTAAGAAATAAATCCCTTAAAAACTGGTTTATTTCTCCTATTACCATCTATTTAATCTCTTCCCTCCTGGAGCACTTACTCGTGGACTGGCCACACACAAAAAAGATGGCAGCTCAGTGAGCAGGCAGCGACGCAGAGAGGAAGTAGCTGATCTCCGCTGATGGACGACCTGGTCTGAGTAGCCACTCACTGCTTTACAGTGGCTGCTGAAAACAAGAGACTGCAAAATAAAAATGCAAATGAGTGCCAATTATAATTATGTTTAATGCAAGCAAAATGAAAAAAAAGTCACATATTAAACATCTAACTTTAAGAGCTTTCTTCCCTGAAATACTATTAATTCTAATAAACAACCACTAATTAGATCCAAGTATATAATACAGTTGAAGCCTATGTTAATTTCAAAATGTGGTTTTATTAATACACCTTAAACAACTGTCATTTATAAGTCTACCTTTTTCTGGAAGAGATATTGTTAATCAAAAACAGGCACAGCAAAACTTCATTAGACAGAACACTTGTATGGGAATGTCAGGGGAAGTTTGGTTCATCTGTTGTACTGTGGATGCAAACTCATGTCTTGTGTTGAAAACAATGATGACCAACACAATTTCCTTCTAAATTTTTCTCTTTTTTTTTTTTTTTTTTGAGACAGAGTCTTGCTCTGTCACTCAGGCTGGAGCACAGTGGCATGATCTCAGCTCACTGCAACCTCCACCTCCCAGCTTCAAGCTATTCTCAAGCCTCAGCCTCCCAAGTAGCTGGGACTACAGGCATTCATCACCACACCTGGCAAATTTTTGCATTTTGGGTACAGACGGGGTTTCACCATGTTGGCCAGGCTGGTCTTGAACTCCTGACCTCGGGTGATCCACCCTCCTCGGCCTCCCAAAGTGCTGGGATTATAGGCGTGAGCCACTGCACCTGGCAATTTCCTTCTAAATTTTTCTTTAAGGCAGTTTAGCATCATTTGTTTTCTTATTAATTTATTCAGAGTAATCAATACAAGTGGTCAATGACAGGAAATCGTATCTCTTTAGTGCCTCTGACAACCATTTAAAATATATTTATTGTCAACTTATGTTGCTCTATCAAAAATGTATTTTAGGCCAGGATCCCCTTTAGGTGGATCACCTGAGGTTAGGAGTTTGAGACTAGCCTGGCCAACATGGTGAAACCCTATCTCTACTAAAAATACAGAAATTAGCCAGCGTGGTGGCAGGTGCCTATAATCCCAGCTACTCAGGAGGCTGAGGCAGAACTGTTTGAACCCAGGAGGCGGAGGCTGCAGTGAGCCGAGATCATGCCATTGCACTCCAGCTGGGTGAAAGAGTGAAATCCCGTCTCAAAAAAAAAAAAAAAAGGATTTTAACAGACTTCATAACTCATGTTAAAGCGTCAGGTTACAGCTAGTCATATGAAAGATTTTATGTATGAAATGTTCACATACAAATAAGTCCTCAGTGGGACATGGTGTTCTATATCAGAGATGCAGAAGTTCCTTCTTCAGTATGTTATACATTTTATCTTTGGATCTGCATTCTTATTTGTTTTACTGATATCTCAGTAAGGCAGGTTGATGACCAAAATAACCATGTAGATGAAGATAACATACAAGGCAGTCTAATTTATACATTGTTATAAGGTCAAGAATACAAATTCCAAGATCAGAACAGCAACCTGGATCCTCCGTAAGAGAATAGTTATAATACCAGTACCAAATCACTCTGAGGACAATATGTTCAGCTCATATCCTCCACTTATACAGCTTTATTTTCCACAGGGCTTAAATCTCTGTAAGGAAATCTCTTAAGGCTCACAGTTTGAAAGGAGTGATCTCAAGTTGTCTAGTATGACATATGCATTGTTACCTGTTTCCATGAACCAATCAGCATCTTCTAAATAACTGTCACAAACAATTTGAAGACTATAGCTATTTTCCAGGATAGCTTGGCTGTCTTTAGGTGGTTTCTAACTACAGACTACAGAAGTGGCCGGGCGCGGTGGCTCAAGCCTGTAATCCCGGCACTTTGGGAGGCCGAGACGGGTGAATCACGAGGTCAGGAGATCGAGACCGTCCCTGGTTAACATGGTGAAACCCCGTCTCTACTAAAAATACAAAAAACTAGCCGGGCGTGGTGGCGGGCGCCTGTAGTCCCAGCTACTCGGGAGGCTGAGGCAGGAGAATGGCGTGAACCCAGGAGGTGGAGCTTGCAGTGAGCCGAGATCGCGCCACTGCACCCCAGCCTGGGCAACACAGCGAGACTCCGTCTCAAAAAAAACAAAAAAACAAAAAAACAAAAACAGACTACAGAAGTGTTTATAACATTTGACATACTGCTAGGCCCATGTAGCTATGATATGTTTGGCCTTTTCTCTAAATGTTGAGGTCCCTGTCATTACCCAAAGAAGAATTTTAACCTTCTGACAGTCTTTTAATAACATCTATGTTCCCATCTTGATTTTGGGTAGCATCTCCATTGAAGTTCATTATCTCTCTACATGGTTATGCCCATTATCACCTGAATGTCTAACATGAGGATCATTACAAAGATTAGTAGGCTAGGTGTCAGACTGTTCTTCTAATATTGAATAACTAGGAGGAAAAAGGTAAAAAGATGTAGCCATGTGTTTTGTTTGTTTCCTGAAAGTGACATCAGCAATAGCCCATCTTGCTCCCTCATTAGGTTGGAGAGATGGCAAGTCTAGCAACTTGCTCATTACGGCCAGCTAAGTAGTAGTCCAGGGCTGCCAGTTGGGACATCCACTGTCAATCAGACCATTCCTGGGCAGATGGCTGAGGTAGCAGCAGTAGCTGACCTAAAGACTTCTGAATTCTTACTAACTTCTGCAGACCAGCAACTAAATAATGTCTCTGTCAGGGATCACATGAAATCATCTTCATTTTGAGTACTCTAAAATGGCAAAATTCAACAGAAACCTGTTTCTTACTTTGTTCCAATAATATAAAGGTAGAAAATAAAAGAATGAACATTTCCTCCAATTATCTTCTCTTCAGCACTGTAGTTATTAGTAAGAAAAGAATATAGGCCGGGCGCGGTGGCTCAAGCCTGTAATCCCAGCACTTTGGGAGGCCGAGACGGACGGATCACAAGGTCAGGAGATCGAGACCATCCTGGCTAACCCGGTGAAACCCCGTCTCTACTAAAAAATACAAAAAACTAGCCGGGCGAGGTGGCGGGCGCCTGTAGTCCCAGCTACTGGGGAGGCTGAGGCAGGAGAATGGCGTAAACCCGGGAGGCGGAGCTTGCAGTGAGCTGAGATCCGGCCACTGCACTCCAGCCTGGGCGACAGAGCGAGACTCCGTCTCAAAAAAAAAAAATAAAAATAAAAAAATAAAAAAAAAAAAAAGAAAGAAAAGAATACAACTCACCACAGGGAGTTCTTTTAACAAAGCACATTATTTGTTATCACCTTTCTGGAAAAAGTCTGACTAGCAACATTCTATTCCCAAGGGTGGTCATTCCCAAATTAGAACACATTCATTTATTTTTATTTTTGGGACAGAGCCTCTCTCTGTCAACCAGGCTGGAATGCAGTGGCACGATCTCAGCTCACTGCAACCTCCGCCTTCCCAGGTTCAAGCAATCTCCTACCTCAGCCTCCTGAGTAGCTGGGCCTACAGGTGTGCACCACCATGCCTTTAATTTTTGTATTCTTAGTAGCGATGGGGTTTCGCCATGTTGGTCAGGCTGGTCTCAAACTCCTGGCCACAAGTGATCCCCTCTCCTCAGCCTCCCAAAGTGCTGGGATTATAGGCATGAGCCACCATGCCCGGCCAACATTCACTTATTTTATTTCATTTTTTTTGGGGACTGAGTCTCGCTCTGTAGCCCAGAATGGAGTGCAGTGGCGTGATCTTATCTCACTGCAACCTCCGCCTCCACGGTTCAAGTAATTCTCCTGCCTTAGCCTACTGAGTAGCTGGGATTACAGGTGTGTGCCACCACACCTGGCTAATTTTTGTATTTTTAGTAGAGACAGGGTTTCACCATGTTGGCCAAGATGGTCTCAAACTCCTGACCTCATGATCTGTCCACCTTGGCCTCTCAAAGTGCTGGAATTACAGGCGTGAGCCACTGCACCCGGCTCATTCACTTATTTTTTATGAGCTGGGTTAAAACAGTATTCTCATTGAAGTTGCTAAGTCAAGGTGATGTATAGTTTTCTGATTCCAGGTTTTAAAAAGTAGTAACAATGTTCAAAATGCTCAACATATAGCCTCAGCTTTAGAGAAACCCTGACTACTCCTAGAATGTTTTACCCAATATATACTTTTCTAGATTCTTTTCTCTTAACATTAGTTCCATCAAATCTGGTTTAGTATATGTGAACCTTGGTACCAACACACTATCCAATTTCCCTTCACGTAGCAACATGAACTGCTAGACATTGCTAGATAATGAAAAATGTATGCCTGACATGGAAGAATACAAAGAATACCTTAAGCAATATTGTGGATGGAAAAGAAAGTTTGTCCATTACTTCTTTAATCTAACTTAGCCATGAAAGAAAGAAGAAAAGACATAGAGAAGGGAAGAGGGAGAAAGAAAGAAGGAAAGGAGGGGAAGGAAAAGAAAGAGGGAAGGAGGGAGGGAAGGAGAGAGGGAGGGGAGGAAGGAGAAGGAAGGAAGGGGAAGGAAGGACGGAAGAAGGGAGGGAGGGAGGAAGAATGCCATACTATGGGGAATCTGACTTGGTTTTCACATGGTCACAGCTCTTGCTATTCTTTTGTCCCTTTCTCATGCTCTTGAATGTCTCATTACCCTGGAAGCACTGGCAGCTGTGTGCGTCTTGCCGCCAAGACTATAATATGCACACAGTAGTGAAGTTAGGCTTTTCTAAAGACTCTTTTCGCACCACACAAAAGTCTCAAGTGAAAATAAGCAGGCCAGGATGACAGGCTCCACAGCTGCACACTCCTTGCCACAGCACAGCACAGAAAACACACAGATGTTTTTCCCTCAGACCTAGACTTACTCATTTAATAAAAGGCCATGCTTTGTGCTACATGTTTTGTTTAAAATTAAAAATGCTTATGTTAAAAATTTAGGTCTCCATTACTCAAAATTAGCTTTCTACATCTTTTCTTAAAGAACATGTCAAATTTAGATACAGAGGAAAAAGTTTCACTTTAAATGAAATAGTAGTGTCGATAAATCAGCTCTTAGATTACACTGATTCTACTTTCATGGATACTTTAAGCATCCAAACAAAAAGGGGGAAAATTAATGCAGACAAACACAATAGTTTCCCAGAGTTTTCCATAAGGGGCATCTGTAGCACTTACGATCTTAGGAAATGATGATAGATACAGATACTATAGCTGAAAATTAACATTTAGTGGAAGAGTTTTTGAAAACTTCCTGTTTGGGTGAATCTTCATCAATAGCCTGTCAAAAAAACTCTAAGGATTTAATACAGAATAGTGTTTAAAACTTAACACATGCCACTCTTTTCAAAACAACTCTATATTTAGAACCTTTGTGTATTTTAAATTGCAAAATCTGAAATGTCCCCAATTTTTATAAGTCGCTTGACTCACTAGAGCTGTAGAGTATACAAAACGTTCAACCGGGCGTAGTGGCTCATGCCTGTAATCCCAGCACTCGGTGGCCGAGGAGGGCGGATCACGAGGTCAGGAGTTTGAGACCAGCCTGGCCAACATAATGAAACTCCGTCTCTACTAAAAATACAAAAATTAGCCAGGTGTGGAGGCATGTGTCTATAGTTCCAGTTACTCAGGAGGCTGAGGCGGAAGAATCGCTTGAACCCGGGAGGCGGAGGTTGCAGTGAGCCGAGATCATGCCATTGCACTCCAGCCTGGTTGACAGAGACTCTGTCTCAAAAAAAAAAAAAAAAAAAAAAAAAAGTTCAACACATACTATGCATAAGTAGACCATTACCATGACAACAGTTTCAATGAGACAGACAGGAGACAGAATCAATACTGGTACTGTACTCTGTGTCTGCCAACCATCATTTTTAATTTTTAACATGACATTTAATTGGAATAGACTCAAATCTGTTCTACCCTAAGAAAGATAACTAAATGGTATATTTATGACAGCCTCTCTTTTTTGTCTTTATTCTTCTAAGCAAAGTAAGATTTTCTTTTCTATCTCTGCTGCCTGAATAAGATTTTTTTTTTTTTTTGAGACACGATCTCGTTACCCAGGCTGGGGTGCAGTGGTGTGATCATAGCTCACTGTAATCTCAAATTCCTGGACTCAAGTGATCCTCCCACCTCAGCTTCCTTGAGTAGAGAGACAGAGTGAGACACTGTCTCAAAACAAACAAACAAACAAACAAAATCACACTCTTTACTGCAAAACAGTGTAAGAAAATAACTCTGGCCAAGGTACCATAGTGCAGGGAAGGTGTGTGAAAGTTTTGACCCAAATCTATTCCTTCTTGAAATTCTTAACAGCAAAGCAGGGTAGAACACAAGAAAATTAAGTAGAATACAGGGAGCCATGCTAGTTTTTGTTCTACAAACGTAAGAGAAGAAAGTATCTGAAAAGCATTCACATCAATTAAGAGATTTTTAAAAAAACCCAAAACTTTATCCAAAACATCCCTAAGTATCAACTGATCTGTGTCTGTAGCCTAGTTCTTAGTTTCTTGATATTTATGTATCATCCTGAAGCTAATAATACAAAAATGGTACTTCTTTGGATTCTGTAACAAAAAAAATTCATATTTTGTCTTTACCGTAGGGTGGGTGAGGGCAAGGGTTTTAGAGGCACATTATGGGGTTGGGGGAGGTGGGGAGAGGAGAGTTTCTCGCTGTTTGGATTCATTCCTTTCCCTGGGGAGTAAGAGAAGAAGGGAAGGACTGGGTTAGACTGCTGAATATGGCTCAGGTAGTATGTGACCTCACACAGCTTAGTAAGACCAATATGATAACATGTAGCTAAGTGAACACTCATCTGTCTCCACCAGAGGAGAAAAACAAAGCCTTTACCTTGATCTGATGACAGGAAGCTGTATTTAGGAGACAGGCTACAGGAACAGTATATCTCTCTTTATAAAACAAATAAAGGCATAGAAGGAAACAGAATGAAAAATTGTCTGCCTTAAGAGACAAAGCTAAAAATGGGGAAATTAATTCAAAACTAGCGTGTTAGCTCCAAAGGAGCTTTAGTCTAAAATATTATTTGAATTTCGTAAGAGAAAGAATGATGAGACCCCTTCCAACTTTTACATTTCCCCATGTCTCTTCTCAGGTCTGTTGGCTGAAGAATAACCCCAAACTTTTTTTTTTTTTTTGAGACGGAGTCTCGCTCTGTCACCTAGGCTGGAGTGCAGTGGCCGGATCTCAGCTCACTGCAAGCTCCGCCCCCCGGGTTCACGCCATTCTCCTGCCTCAGCCTCCCGAGTAGCTGGGACTATAGGCGCCCACCACCTCGCCCGGCTAGTTTTTTGTATTTTTTAGTAGAGACGGGGTTTCACCGTGTTAGCCAGGATGCTCTCGATCTCCTGACCTCGTGATCCGCCCGTCTCGGCCTCCCAAAGTGCTGGGATTACAGGCGTGAGCCACCGCGCCCGGCCAACCCCAAACTTTTTAAGACTGATCTGGAACATGGAATTTGGGCTCAACTTGCATATTCTTCCATTAAAACCTTGAAACATAATTTGTCTTCATTGGAGAATGGCTTCTCTTCTGCGTTATGTTTCCAAATAATTAAAGTTACATAATCAGAACTAATGTGGCAAATTAAATGAAAATACAGAGTTTGCAATGAAAAGAAAAAAAAATGCTCACAAGGAGTTAGAGTTTATGAGTAAAGAATCCCTGCTGAAAATAAAACCTCGTTATTATACTATAGTTACTATTTTTCCCAGCTAACGTTTGCTGTGAAGAAACACGGGTAACAGAGCACAAAGAGAGAGTCCAAAATCCTTTCTAGTTGAAAAACTGGTTGAGAACTAGTACTACAGTCAGAACCCATCTACAGTCTAAGCCAGAATCTCAGAACAGGAAATCCAAAAGAAATTTCATAATGAAATATCTGATACAATGGGATTAGCCTGGAAATAAGGGGCTGTGGTAGTTTTATATGGCCACAAATTCCTTGGCCAGGTGCGATGGCTCACACCTAATCCCAGCACTCTGGGAGGCTGAGGCAGGGGAATCCCTTGAGACCAAAATCCAAAAATTAATTGGGTGTGGTGGCATGTGCCTGTAGTCCTAGCTACTTGAGAGGCTGAGGTGGGAGGATTGCTCGAGCCCTGAAGGTGGAGATTGCAGTGAGCCATGACTATACCACTACGCTCTTTCCTGGGTGACAAAGCAAGACTATATCTCTTTAAAAAAAAAAAAAAAAAAAAAAAAAGGCCGGGCGCGGTGGCTCATGCCTGTAATCCCAACACTCTGAGAGGCCGAGGCAGGTGGATCACGAGGTCAGGAGCTAAGACCATCCTGATTAACACGACGAAACCCCGTCTCTACTAAAAATACAAAAAATAAGATGGGCATGGTGGCGGGTACCTGTAGTCCTAGCTACTCAGGAGGCTGAGGTAGGAGAATGGCATGAACCCGGGAGGCGGAGGTTGCAGGGAGCCGAGATCGCACCATGGTGCGATCCAGCCTGGCAACAGAGTGCAACTCTCTCTCAAAAAAAAAAAAAAGAACCACCTAGCTAAGCTGCTCCAAAGTTCCCAGCCAATGGAAACAGTGTGAGATATCAAGTGTTTATTGTTTTAATCTCTAGGTTTTAAGATAATATGTTATATATAAGTACTACTACAGGGGCTAAAATCCATAGTTGAGCTCATTAGCAACCTCTATTGCAAGTTTCTATAGATTCACTTCTCTCTGGTGTTCCTTACTACCCAAAGAATGTCACCTCTAGTTCTCAGATCAAATGCAGGGCAAAAATAACTAAGTGCAATAAGATCAATGAATGATCAGATTACCTATCCTGCCCACTTTCCCTAAACCCCTAGGAGAAGTTAGTGCTCTTCACAAAATTCTATTTAAAATATTAAGAGTAAAATTGTACTTGTAATTTTAGGCTAGAAGACATTCCCTCAGATTAATACATACCATGTTCCAAAGATTAGTACCAATGCACCAATATTGGTATTAATATTAATATTGGTTCATTAACATAATGTGCCATTATTCACTAGGTCATTCAGCAAACACTTATTCAACCTTAAAAGTGCCCAAAATAACCAGACCACAAAGGCAAGATGAATTATATAAAATGTCCAAACATTTAAATTGATTTTAGCCAGGCATGGTGGCTCACGACTGTAGTCCCAGAACTTTGGGAGGCTGAGGCAGGCAGGTTACTTTAGGTCAGGAGTTTGAGATCAGTCTAGCCCACATGGCAAAACCCCACCTCTCTACTAAAAATACAAAAATTAGCCAGGTGTGGTGGCAGGAGCCTGTAATCCCAGCTACTCGGGAGGCTGAGGCAAGAGAATCCCTTAAACCTGGGAGGTGGAGGTTGCAGTGAGCTGAGGTCACTCCGCTGCACTCCAGCCTGGGTGACAGAGCAAGACTGTCTCAAAAAAAAAAAACAAACCTAAAAATAGATTGATTTCTACCTTGAAGAAAAAAGAACAAAAAAGAGAGAGAAAGAGAACCACTTAATAGGACTTTTTTTTTTTTTTTTTTTTTTTTTTTTTTAATGTTAAGCTTAAGGCCGGGAACGGTGGCTCAAGCCTATAATCCCAGCACTCTGGGAAGCTCAGGTGGGCGAAACTGCCTGAGGTCAGGAGTTCGAGACCAGCCTGGCTAACATGGTGAAACCCCATCTCTACTAAAAATACAAAAATTAGCTGGGCGTGGTGGCACATGTCTGTAGTCTCAACTACTTGGGAGGCTGAGGCAGGAGAATAGTTTGAACCCAGGAGGCAGAGGTTGCAGTGAGCCAATATTGTGCCACCGCACTCCAGCCTGGGCAACGGAGCAAGACTCCATCTCAAAAAAATAAAATAAAATAAAATAAAATAAAATAAAATAATGTTAAGCTTAGTGTTAGTTGTTCTGGACATTGTAAAACACTCTTTGTGGCAGAGAAGTATCTTTCTGTTAATCATACAGCCTGCCAGTATTCACAAGAGTTTTTCATCCTATTAAAAAGTATAGTTGGGCCAGGTGCGGTGGCTCACGCCTATAATCCCAGTACTTTGCAAGGCCGAGGCGAGAGGATCACTCGAGACCAGGAGTTCAAGACCAGCCTGGCCCACGTGGCAAAACCTCCCTTCTACTAAAAATACAAAAAATAGCCCGGACTGGTGGTGCACGCCTGTAGTCCCAGCTACTTGGGAGGCCGAGGCAGGAGAATCACTTGTACCTAGGAGGCAGAGGATGCAGTAAGCCAAGGTTGTGCCACTGTACTCTAGCCTGGGTGACAGAGTAAGACTCCGTCTCAAAAAAAAAAGTATAGTTAACCTACTTGTGCACCCCCACAAAATGTCTCTGTTGGACGTTCAATTGCCCTCTTTACTGTCTTCCTCTTCCCTTTTTTTTTTTTTTTTTTTTTTGGCGATGGAGTCTTGCTTTGTTGCCCAGGCTGGAATGCAGTGGCATGATCTCAGCTCACCGCAAACTTTGTCTCCCGTTTTCAAGTGATTCTCCTGTAGCTGGGATTACAGGTACAGGCCACTACGCCTGGCTAGTTTTTTTTATATTTAGTAGACAGGGTTTCGCCATGTTTGCCAGGCTGGTCTCCAACTCCTGACCTCAGGTGATCCGCCCACCTCGGCCTCTCAAAGTGCTGGGATTACAGGCGTGAGCTACTGCACCCGACCTCTTCTTTCCTTTTCATTGTGAAATCTGCAAGGCTCTTTTCTCTTAAAAAAAAAAAAAAAAAAAAGTAGCCGGGCGCGGTGGCTCAAGCCTGTAATCCCAGCACTTTGGGAGGCTGAGACGGGCGGATCACAAGGTCAGGAGATCGAGACCATCCTGGCGAACCCGGTGAAACCCCATCTCTACTAAAAAATACAAAAAACTAGCCGGGCGAGGTGGCGGGCGCCTGTAGTCCCAGCTACTCGGGAGGCTGAGGCAGGAGAATGGCGTGAACCCGGGAGGCGGAGCTTGCAGTGAGCTGAGATCCGGCCACTGCACTCCAGCCTGGGTGACAGAGCAAGACCCCGTCTCAAAAAAAAAAAAAAAAAAAAAAGTCAACTTTCACTTAAACCAAACTCCCCTCCTGAAATACCTTACTTTTTCTTTTTAACTGTCACGCTTCAATACTCATTATCTACCCCTCCTAACCAGGATCTTTCTCCCTATAAATCCTTACAACTGGGGTTCTGCCTTCTCTTTTCTATCTGTACTCACAAAGAGTTCTTAATCTCACTCTTTCATTTTTGCTTTAAACTTGATATGGAACTTAAGATTCCCTCTGGATCCTCTCTTGAACTCTGGCTTTTCGAAGTAATTTTCCCATCTCCAGTGCCCATCCATATCCAAACCGATCAAAGTCCCTTGATCCCTTTTCTATAATCTTTTTTTTTTTTTTTTTTTTTTTTTTTTTTTTTGAGACTGAGTCTGGCTCTGTCGCCCAGGCTGGAGTGCAGTGGCCGGATCTCAGCTCACTGCAAGCTCCGCCTCCCGGGTTTACGCCATTCTCCTGCCTCAGCCTCCCGAGTAGCTGGGACCACAGGCGCCCGCCACCTCGCCCGGCTAGTTTTTTGTATTTTTTAGTAGAGACGGGGTTTCACCGTGTTAGCCAGGATGGTCTCGATCTCCTGACCTTGTGATCCGCCCGTCTCAGCCTCCCAAAGTGCTGGGATTACAGGCTTGAGCCACCGTGCCCGGCTGCCCTTTTCCATAATCTTTCTGTTACAACCATTGCTATCGGGTCTTTAGTACCTGACACTTCAAACTTTTGCTTAAGATCTTCCTTAACATGGATTGCTGCCTCCATTCTTCCTAAAAAACCACACTCTGAGGTTAATTTTCATAAAATACAAATAACAAAGATCCCCAACTGGTTTGATATAATGACACTGGTGATTTAGCAGCCTTACTTGAACTCGCTACCAGAATACTCCTTCTCATGGCTTCACAGCGGCTGCCAACACTTTGACCCCAGGAATACAACTGTTAGTATTTGTTGAAGAAAGTAAGACAAATAGGGCTGGGACAACAGGCTTATTATCTAAACCCACATAGGCTGGCATTCAAAGACTTTCCAAACTTACCCTTCTAGACTGTTCTGTCATTACTGTCCTTTATTTTGGCTCAAATCCTTAACTTGGAATTATGTTCCGCCTATCCAAATCTCTACCACTCAAAATCTAACTTTTTCAAAATTAGAGACACAGTCTCACTATGTTGTCCAGGCTGGTCTTGCCTCCTGGCTCCAAGCAATCCTCCCACCTCAGCCTCCTAAAGTACTGGGATTAAAGGCACGAGCCAACACCACACCCAGCCTACATGCAACTTCACAATACTATTTCTATCAAGTAATCTTCTCCCATTCTGAACTCTACCATTAATCAGGCAGTTAATTGTGTAGTATTTAAAGTCTTATCTTGGACCATATTAAGTGTGTGTGTGTTTTTTAAAGCGTGAGTGTATATTTTCAATACGTGCACGAGTGACTCTTCCAAATACAGCACAGGGATAATGACTGTGAACACACTTTGCCTACTGTGGTATGCAATAATACGTTTGTAAACAACATTAATTACATGTTTCTCCTTGCTGGACTGGACTAACACTGGGAAGAGGCTGTTCTGAAGGTAGCCTAGAGCAATGAAAAAAGCAGCACCAGACAATTCCCAAAGATCACATTCTACACTGGATATTCATTCAATCGATAAGCACTTACGATATACCAATCAATGCCCCCCATGGACCTTTGAGGTCAAATAATTTAAAATAGTTTGAAAAACAATGTACAGCATGTAAAACACAGGAATATCTTCTATAGTAAACACTGAGTCTCCCCTCTACCACCATTCCCTATTCAAATAAAATGTTCCCATCAGTGGTTTCCAAAGTAGGCACACGCAAACTTCACAACGTAAATATTAATATGTTAGTACATGTACACAATTTAAAACAAAATAGCATACAGACATTGGAGAAACAGATTAAGAATGTTGTTATTACAGGGGTACATAATCAAAACATTTGGGGACTTCTGACCTATACTACCTAGACTGCTAAAAAGAGGTGAGATTAAAGATTTAGCTGAGCACACGGGCTCACAACTGTAAACCCAGCACCTTGGGAGGCCAAGGTGGAAGAACTGCTTAAGCCTAGGAGTTCAAGACTAGCCTGGATACAACATAGTGAGACCCTGCTGCTACCAAAAAAAAGGAAAGAGGATATGATAAAATAAGATTTATATGCCAATTCTAAAATTTACATGAATACACAAAGGGCTAAGAACAGCCAACACAATACAGAAGAAATGCAAAGTCAGAGGACCTGTGCACCAGTTATCAAGACTTACTGTGAAGCTGTACTTATTAAGATAGAGTAGCACTGGTTCAAGGATAGTCAAATGGGTTCATGGAAGAGAACAGAGTTCAGAAACTGACCAACACATATATGGACACCTGCTTGACAAGTGATGCTACAGTCCAGTAAGAATGGTCTTTTCAACAGATGGGATATGGAGAGAAACAGAATTATCTTCACGAATTTGTTGGAGGCAAAGAATTCTTCAGCAGGACACAAAAATTATTAACTATTCGTCAGAAGACAACACTGAGGCTGGGTGCAATAGGTCACGCTTAAGTTCCAGGGCTTTGGGAGGCTGAGGCTGGAGAATTGTTTGAGGCCAGAGTTCAAGGCCAGCCTGAAAAACACAGTAAACCTAACCCTAACCTAACTCTAATCCTGAGCTATGACTGCATCAGTGTACTCCAGCCTGGGAAATAGAACAAGCCAGACCCTGTTTCAAAAAAAAGGTGGGCAGGGGAGGGTACCACTGAAAATGAGAAAGTTACAGAGAAGAAGATATTTATAATACACAAAGAACTACAAATCATAAGAAAAATACAGTCAGCCCAATAGAAAAATAAGCAAGAGTTTTGAACAAACATTTCATAAAGGCAATTATCCAAATGGCCAATAAACACCAGAAAAGGTATTCAATATCATTTTCACAAGAGAAATTTAACTAAAGACACAATAAGACACCACTACCCAACAAAGTTTAAATGAAGAGACAGACAATACCACATTCTTGCAAAGACGTAGAGCGCCTCACTCTGTCACCCTCAGAGGCCCAGAGTGCAGTGGTGAGATCACTGTTTATTTTAGCCTCAACCAACTGGGCTCAGGCGAACCTCCCACCTCAGCCTCCCAAGTAGGTGGAACTACAGGTACATGGCATCAGGTTTGGTTAATTTTTGTATTCTTTTGGTAGAGACGGGGTTTTGTCATGTTGGCCTGGCTGGTCTCTAACTCCTGGGCTCAAGCGATCA
This sequence comes from Macaca mulatta, assembly GCF_049350105.2. NCBI lineage: Eukaryota > Metazoa > Chordata > Mammalia > Primates > Cercopithecidae > Macaca > Macaca mulatta. The sequence continues at coordinate 18,408,218 of NC_133412.1, forward strand.
TCCCGCCTCAGCCTCCCAAAGTGCTGGAATTATGGAATTACAGGCATGAGCCACCATGCCTAGCCTCTACATTGTTGTTAATTGTTACATCTGGAGCTCCTAGTTCTTTTTTTTTTTTTTTTGAGACGGAGTTTTGCTCCTGTTCCGCAGGCTGGAGTGCAATGGCACGATCTTGACTCATTGCAACCTCCACCTCCCGGGTTCAAGTGATTCTCCTGCCTTATCCTCCCTAGTAGCTGGGATTACAGGCGCCCACCACCATGCCTGGCTAATTTTTGTATTTTTTTTTTTTAGTAGAGACGGGGTTTCACTATGTTGGCCAGGCTGGTCTTGAACTGCTGACCTCAGGTGATCCACCTGCCTCGGCCTCCCAAAGTACTGGGATTAACAGGCATGAGCCACCACACCCAGCTGGCTTCTGGTTCTATATTCAGAACCTAGGCTAACCTTTAAGAGTGGGTAATATCTAATGATCATTTTGCTTGGCTGAAAAACAAAGATTTCCTTTTTGAGTTTTTTTTTTTTTTTTTTTTTTGAGACAGGGTCCCGCTCTGTCACCGAGGCTGGAGTACAGTGGTGTAATCAGGGTTCGCTGCAGCCTTGACATCCTGGGTTCAAGGGATTCTCCTGCCTCAGACTACTGAGTAGCTAGGACTACAGGCACCCACCACCATGCTTGGCTAATTTTTAATTTTTTTTTTTTTTTTTTTTTTGAGACAGAGTCTTGCTCTCTCGCCCAGGCTGGAGTGCAGCTGCATGATCTCGGCTCACTGCAACCTCTGCCTCCGTGTTCAAGAGATTCTCCTGCCTCAGGCTCCTGAGTAGCTGAAATTACAGGCACATGCCACCACACCCAGCTAATTTTTTTTGTATTTTTATTTTTTTTTGAGAAGGAGTCTTGCTCTGTCACCCAGGCTGGAGTGCAGTGGTGTGATCTCTGCTAACTGTAACCTCAGCCTCCCATGTTTAAGCAATTCTCGTGCCTCAGCCTCCCAAGTAGCTGGGATTACAGGCACGTGCCACCATACCCAGCTAATTTTTGTATTTTTAGTAGATGCGGTGGTTTCACTACTTTGGCCAGGCTGGTCTTGAACTCCTGCCTCAGCCTCAAAAAGTGCTGGGATTACAGGTGTGAGCCACTACACCCGGCTGACAGTCTTATCATTAATTATGAGAACAATAAGCTCTAGCAAAATACACTACTTGGTTGGTATTTCAATATACATACATATGTTGGAGATAAGGATGATGAGACTGAAAGCAGAACAGTGTCTTCACACATATATGATAAGCTTTCAGTTCCCCGTGGCCCATTAGCTCATTAATTCAGTATATACTCTAAACCACTACAAGAGCAAATGTCTATCCACAACATGGGATAAAATTAAAATGAGTAAATATAAGTGAATCTTTCAATTGGGTAAACATATCTTATGACCAGTTTCCCATAAAGCATACTACCCACATCTGCCTTTCTCAGGCAATTCTAACTGACATAAGGACCTCACTAAGCAGACGCTCTGGAACATACTATAATATTTTCAGAAAACAGAGAATACAAATGAATGATGCATATCTCTAGTGTTAAGAAAAATGCAGGTGTCTACATAACAGGGAACAACAATCTCTTGGAAGAATGGTGCTTTTTGTATAAAAAGCAGAATTGATAAAAATGTATTACAGTAGTAACATATATTACCAAATTTAGGGGTTGAGAGAAGGAATTAATCTTTTACAGAAGGTTAAGCAACTCTTCAGACATACCAGTGTTCCCAGTAGACGTACTAGGAATATTTCACCAGCAGGAAATCACCCTGCCACCACTGACTGCATTATTCCAAAAAGGCTGGAATCCAGTTACAATAATTTGCATTACTGACTCCCTCTCCAAAGTCCAAAAATTACATGGAGCAATGCTTAAGAAACCAACTGGGAAAACAGAAGAGAAGGAAATCATGTGAGCTTTTCAGTGTACAGGGTACAAATACTGGACGACCTAGCCAAAGAATGTCCTTCATTCCACAACAGTAACTGTCAAACTACCTCATAACATTTTCTATAGAATACAAGGAAAATGACCTAGTTTCTAAACTTCAATCTAGCTGAAGGACTTTAACAAATGAACTGTCACTCCTCTTCTCAAAACTCTCTAGTATTACTCATTTCACTCAGAATAAATTCCAAACCCTTGGCAATTCTTATGAGGTTGCATATGATCTGGACCTACATCTATAACTTCAGTTCCTGTCACCTTATTTCACCTTCTTTGTCACCTACTATTCTGTAAGGGCCAAGAATTGTATGAAACTGTACATATCATCATTACTTTCCATGGAAATACAATTTAAGATTACAATGAGATGCCACTACATAATAATATTTAAATATAATACTCAAAATAATTACTTAAAATAATTATAACTGTAAGGAATGATTATTCATAAGGAGTCACACAACAAAATAAAACAAAACAGATTGCCATTCCCAGGTGTAGTGGAGAATGCTGAATAACATACCGTAGGTGCAAATGTAAATTTATAAAACCATTTTGGAAAAACGTTTGGCAAAAGCTACTAAACCTAAACAGAGTTATACTTGACAGTATAGCAATTCCATTCCTGGATGTAAACACCAAAGAAAGTAATGTTTGCATTCATCAAATAACATGTACACAAATGTGCATAGGGGTTTCATTAATAATAACCTAGAACTGGAAACAACCAAAATATCTACCACAGTAGAACAGACTAATAAATTGTAGTCCATTCAGACAATGTAATACTTCATAGCCATAAAAAAATAATGCTATATATGACATGGACAAAACTTGTAAATAATACTGAGTGAAAAATCCCAGTTACAAAAGTGTACATACAAGATAATTCCATTTATATAAAGTTCCAAAACAAGCAAAAATAATCTATGGTGACAGAAGTAGAATGGCAATTACCTTTAATTGTTGGTTTGTCTTTTCTAAACTAGAGGTATTAAACAGAAAGGAGCATGAGGGAGTAGGAAGTGTTCTATATATTAACCTAGATGGTTGTTACACAAGAGTATACACATATATAAATTCACAGAGCTGTACACTTAAGATCTGTGTACTTCACAGTAATGTAAAAAATAAACATTTTGAAAATATAAATGCACTCAAAAATATATATACAAAGTGTAAATTAAGTTAGAACTCAATACGCTGCACCACCCACTCCTCTGGGAACTTTTTGGTTCTGTCAGGCCTTCATTTACTTTACTATTATTTTTACTGATTCAAGGAAAAGGAAAGAAGATACTAAGGAGGTAATGTACGCTCAAATAAGTGCTTACCTTTAACAAAGGGCAGCTGCAAAGGTTTGGAAAGGAGAGTGGAAAATTAACCCCAAGAAGGAAATCCTTGTTTCTCAGGTATCTCTGATGGCTCTCCCCTTCTGGCTCTCCCCAGGAGCGTAGCTGATAGAGCCTGTAGGAGGCTTTCAGAGACAGGAAAAGAGCTAACCATCTGAAACAAACCACAGCAGACACACTTATTCAGTGCTCCATGGAGGTTTGAGGGTCGTTCATAGCAGCAAGGAATGATCCAAGGATTGTCTCTCATTAACATAACTCTTTTGTAAATCTTTATCATTTTAGAAACAGTTCTTTCCTACTTTCCTACTTTCAGATACATTCTTTCACATTACATGGTTTGCTACCATGAAAACTAAAATCCTCCGCAAAGCTCCTATCAATATTAAAAAAAATTTGCCAGGTGCAGTGGCTCATGCCTGTAATTCAAACACTTTGGGAGGCCAAGGCAGGTGGATTATCTCAGGTCAGGAGTTTGAGACCAGGCTGACCAACATGGCAAAACCCGGTCTCCACTTAAAAAAAAAAAAAAAAAAATTAGCTGGGCATGGTGGTGCGTGCCTGTAATCCCAGCTACTTGGGAGGCTGAGGCATGAGAATCGCTTGAACCCGGGAGGTGGAGATTGTAGTGAGCTGAGATCGCCCCATTGCACTCCGGCCTGGGCAACAGAGCAAGACTCTGTCTCAAACAAACAAAAACAAATTCACCTTGGCCGAGTGCGGTGGCTCACGCCTTTAATCCCAGCATTTTGGGAGAATGAGACAGGTAGATCAATTGAGGCCAGGAATTTGGGAACAGCCTGGCCAACATGGTGAAACCTCACCTCTACAAAAGTAGAGGTGGTGCAGCTACTTGGGAGGCTGAAGCAGGAGAATCACTTGAACCTCAGAGGTAAAAGTTTCGGTGAGCCGAGATCGCGCCACTGCACTCCAGCCTGGGTAACACAGTGAGATCCTGTCTCCAAAATGAAAGAAAAGAAAAAGAAAAAAGAAACATTCACCTCTAGCACAAAAAGTCGTATCATAAAAATGTCTTCAGCCAGGCACAGTGGCTCAGGTCTGTAATCCCAGCACTTTGGCGGGCCGAAGTGGGTGGATCAACTGAGGTCAGGAGTCCGAGACTGGCCTGGCCAACATGGCAAAACACCATCTCTACTAAGAATACAAAAATTAGCCAGGCATGGTTGTGCACACCTATAATCCCAGCTACTTGGGAGGCTGAGGCAGGAGAGTAACTTGAACCCAGGAAGTGGAGGTTGCAGTGAGCCAAAATTGAGTCACTGCACTCCAGCCTAGGCAACTGAGCGAGACTTCGTCTCCAAAAAAGAAAAAAAAAACCTTCATATTAAGGAGATAACCATTTCTAATTACATAAATCAAAAGTAATAAAATCAGTGAGAACCATTATACCAAAGAACAGAGAATTAAACTTCCCATAACACTTGAGGCAGGCTATGCTGCAATCACCACTAACTAAATGAATCACCAGCTTCCATTCGCCCTGTAGAAATAAGTAAAACAAGACTTACTAGAAATTACGGGAGAAAAGCCTAAACAGTTTATATTTAAGGGGTGTGTGTGTGTGTGTGTATACATATGTGTGTGGTGTGTGGTGTATGTGTGTGTGTGTGTGTGTGTATGTGTGTGTGTGTGTGTGTGTGTGTGTGTGTGTGTGTGTGTGTGTGTGTGTGTATTCTCATTCTGTTGCCTGGGCTGGGGTGCAGTGGCATGATTTAGGCTCACCGCAACCTCTGCTTCCTGGGTTCAAGCGATTCTCCCCCCTCAGCCTCCTGAGTAGCTAGAACAGGCCATTGGCACCATGACTGGCTAATTTTTGTATTTTTATTACAGACAGGGTTTCACCATGTTGGCCAGGCTGCTCTCAAACTCCTGACCTCAGGTGATCCACCTGCCTCAGCCTCCCATAGTGCTGGATTACAGGCATGACCACTGCGCCTGGCCTATTTAAGGTATATTATGAAGCATCATACAATTATTAAATGAGCAAAAGAAAGGTACAATTCACTTATGAATAACAAATTAGTCTGTTTGTTTGTTTTGCTTTGTTCTGAGATGGAGTCTCGCTCTGTTGTCCAGGCTGGAGTGCAGTGGAGCGATCTTGACTCACTGCAACCTTCGCCTCCCGGGTTCAAGCAATTCTCTTGCCTCAGCCTCCCGAGTAGCTGGGACTACAAGGGTGTACGACCACACCCAGCTAATTTTTGTATTTTTGGTAGAGATGGGGTTTCACCATGTTAGCCAGGCTAGTCTTGAACTCCTGACCTTAAGTGATCCACCCGCCTTGGCCCCCCAAAGTGCTGGGATTACAAGTGTGAGCCACTGCACCTGGGCCTGGAGAACAAACTTTATTCTTTTTTTTTTATACGGAATTTTGCTCTTGTTGCCTCAACTGATCCTGGCTGGCCTCAACTGATCCAGGCTGGAGTGCAATGGTACAATCTCAGCTCACGGCAACCTCTACCTCCCAGGTTCAAGCAATTCTCCTGCCTCAGCCTCCTGAGTAGCTGGGATTACAGATATGCACCACCATGTCCAGTTAATTTTGTATTTTTTAGAGATGGGGTTTCTCCATGTTGGTCAGGCTGGTCTCGAACTGCCAACCTCGGGTGATCCAACCACCTCGGTCTCCCAAAGTGCTGGGATTACAGGCATGAGCCACCATGCCTGGCCTACAAACTTCATTCTTAACAAAAGAGAATTAACGACAAGTTCCCTAAGATGATTTAATATTAAATATTTAATTCCACAGTATTCAATATCTGTCCCATTTATTCCTAACTGCTCTCTTATCAAACAATAAGCAAACCTCTCACCTGGCCAAAAGTCCCTGAAGCATAAGGTTTGCCATTTCTGCCGGAGATATATCAATAAAGCGAAGGAAAGAGAAACAGCTTTCTTCATTAATACCTGAAATAGAAAAGACAATTTGAAACCCAACAGCAAACCAAGAGACGATGCTCAGTTAAAGCCTGCTCAACTGCTGAGTTCTGACTTAAGAACAAAACACTATTCTAAAGGTTCTGATCTAGCCACTTTGGTGGAAGTTAGGGTGCCACACCTTTATACTACAATTATAGATAAGGGAGGCAGGCCTATGAGATACGGCATATATGGACCAGACTAGAGATGGCTCCTATGTTACCTTTGGGATTTTTGGATGCTTGCCTAAATGGCTTCTCTTTGTCCAACGCCAGGAAAAAGATAAGGACATGACAGAGGTGAAAGGTCCTGAACCTTGGCCTTAATATTTTGGACAATGCGCAAAGTTGAGTAGCTTCTTTTCCTTAGGCTAAGACGGATGGAAGTCTCATTAATGAGAGACTCCAGCACTGACTTTGTCAAGTTTCAAGGGCAAGATATTCTTGAAAGGCAGGTATAAAATAAAGACAGAAAGTCAATAATACTATTTTCTACTTCTTCCTCTCATAGCTACAAATCAGAGAGCCTATAAAGATAACTAATTTCCTTAATTAAATCTTACCAAGATTTTATAAATAAAGGCCTACCATATAGGCAAAACTAATACTCGTTCTAAATCAGTCTCTCAGCAAAACAAAGAGCATCCTGGTAAAACCCTGACAAACCTCCTTTCCCAAAGATCAAAACACCTACCTTTTCTATGAAAGAGAGACTGTTGGATATAGTCTGGTGCAAATGGAGAAAGAACCCTTAACCACCTGCAAAGTAAGTAAATAAAATAAAGCCAAACCCAAATATAAATAATGGAAAGTTAACTAGACTAGAGGCTCCATACCAAGTAAAACCTTTTAGTTTTGGAATTATTTTCACTTTTAAGAAGTTTCTTGCAACATTACCAAGCAAAAATCATAGCATACATGTCAAAAAATACAAAGTATTTAACGACAGTGTAAGAAGATAATACGTTAAAAGTAGTCTCAATTTATTTCAGAGAATCACAATTCTAGTGCCCTAAGGCATCGTATACTATATTAAACAAAAAAGCAATATAGCTCTGGCCTGTTTCCCCCTGCTCAAGTTAAATATTAACCTGGAGCTACAAATAACTCATAAAGTAAAATCCAAGAAATGTGTTTCAATTTCAGTTTCATTAAACTAAATACTGGTGATGAGTTTCTCTACAAAAGAGCTTTCTAAATCCATGGTTCTCAAATGTTGATATGCAGAAAAAAACCCTGGGAACTTGTTTAAAAATTCAGAAGCCAGGGCCATAATAACTCACAGGTGTGGAATGGACCACACATCTATTTTCCGAATGGAAGTCGTCTCTAGTGTATCACCTTAACAACCACTTTAAACTTTATTAAATTTATCATTGCCGACTCTGAGAAAAAGGTAAATATGATTAACTTACAATACAATCAGTTCACCCACAAGTGCAATTCCAAATGTAAAGTAAGCCATCACAAACCAATTTCAGCAATGGGGCATAGATATGCATGCTGGCTGCAAGTATATTATTTACAAATCCGTGCACATTCCTGATTCAAAGAAGAACCAGAAGTGACTAGTGCCTTTAAGGCTACCTAGTTGAAGATTTAACAGTGCTCAAATTCCTTCCATAAGATCCCTCAACAAATAGTTGTCCACCCTTTACTTAAACGCCTCATTGTTGGAGATCTCATATACTCTCCATTATATTTATCTGCTAAGCAATAAAACTGTAAATTATAAAACACTAAGAGCGAACAGATAGTAATACTTCCCTACCTGTCTCGTGAATGATTGAAGACCCTGATCTGTCCATGACGGTAGATAAACTTTGAAATGTGGTATGGCTTTAGGGAAATATGAAATGGAGACCAAGTTTCTTGTCGTTCAAATAACTCTGGGTGATTACACACCTAAAAGGAAGGTAAATGGTAAGACAATATTACCACATGCAGACATCTTTATACGTAATGATAGGGGATCCCAAATCCCAAATGTTTACCTTTGGGAATGGATACTTTCCCATTTTCATCTCATTAACAGCCTTTGTTTATCTGACATCAAGGATAGACTGTTTTTCTTGAAGTGGGTTACAAAGACAACTTCAAGGCCAGGCGCAGTGGCTCACCCAGCACTTCGAGAGGCCGAGGTGGGTGGATCACTTGAGGCCAAGAGTTTGAGACCAACATGGGGAAGCCTCATCTCTACTAAAAATTGCAGGTATGGTGGCAGGCTCCTATAGTTTCAGCTCCTTGGGAGGCTGAGGCAGAAGAATCACCTGAACCTGGGAGCCAGAGGTTGCAGTGAGCCAAGATCGCGCCATTGCACTCCAGCCTGGGCGACAGAGCTAGACGACTCTATCTCAAAAAACCCCAAAAAACAAAAAAACAAAACTTCAAGGCAACTGACCTAAGCTCTTACCTTCCTAAACTGCATGACCAGATTCATGAGGCTGCTGGTGGTGTTCTGTGCTTGTTGGGTAGAGCCCATAGAAGACTGCAATAAATCCTCAATGGAAATTTTGTTCTTTAATGCCTGATATAACAGTTTCTGTCGGCTGGTCAGTTGGCAATACATTAGAATCTCAATCTAAAAATTAATAAGAACATTTATATTTGGAAAAGTAGTTTCTAAGAAAATTCAGCATCAAGCTTAAAGTTGAAAACACACACAAACCATTATTATGATTGAGAATAAACATATGTGAACTCAGTATCTCTATAAACCTGTGAATTGGACAACCATTCAGAAAACATGTATATTCCTCAGCCCTCTTCTCTTCACCACTCATTCCATTTGCTTTCCCTGGGCAATTTCTTCCACTTCTAACAGTGCCAACTAGCAGTCATCACAGTAACATACAAAAATATATTCCCAAACATACCCAGGTAGTACCTGCAACTACTAACTCTAAGAGTACCACTCAGTCTGCAGCAATTGCATACGTGATGTGTCAGAAAAACAGTTCTTTTTTCCACAATTTACTAAATTGGTGAATAGCATTACCATTCCATCAGTTGGGAAAGACAAACTTAATTCACTTCTGAATGCTCTCTGACACCCCGTGTTCTAGTATTTCCTAAATCCTTCAATTCAGCTTGGAAATCTACCACCCTTTCTAATCACACCCATTGCCTGCTGCTGGCCCTCATCTGATATAGTATAGACTGATAATATTTTGCGGTCTTCCTGCCTCCAGTTTCTTCTGGTTGTGATATACATTCCACATATAGCTCATAAAGGAATTCAACTGCTAAAAAATCTTCAATGTGCATTTCTGCCTATAGTAAAATGTTGAAACTTCTCATCTCGGCAAAGAAAGCCGCCAATAATCAGGCCGGGTGCAGTGGCTCACACCTGTAATCCCAGCACTTTGGGAGGCTGAGGTGGGCAGATCACAGGTTAGGAGTTCAAGACCAGCCTGGCCAACACAGTGAAACTCCGTCTCTACTAAATACAAAAATTAGTCGGATGTGGTAGCATGAGCCTGTAATCCTAGCTACCCAGGAGGCTGAGGCAGGAGAATCACTTGAACCCGGGAGGCAGAGGTTGCAGTGAGCCAAGATTGCACCATTGCACTCCAGCCTGGGCAACAGAGCGAGGCTCCATCTCCAAAAAAAAAAAAAAAGAAAGTTCTCCCATAATCTAACCTACCTACCTTACTGTCTGAGTTTCTCGTCATCATAACCTCCTCACATACCACTTAGTCACTTAACCACAATTATCTGAAAGTTAGCCAAAACAGGCTGCATATTTGAATGTTACTCTATCTTTGCTCATGCTGCCCTTGTTGCCTAGCCCTCCATTCCCACCATATTTTCCTAGTAAATGCCAACTCATCATTTGAAACTTGGCTCACATGTCATCTTTGCTTTAATGCCCTCTCTAACTTTCCCTAACAAAACTATAAGAAGATAGAAAACACTAAATGATGTTGAAGAAACACATACTATACACAGTGGTTAAGCACCATACTAGATCTTCAGATCACCTCCCTATGTAGCACTAAACAACAATTATGAACTAGCTGGGTGCAGTGACTCACACCTGTAATCCCAGCACTTTGGGAGGCCAAGGCAGGAGAATCACTTGAGCCAAGGAGTTCTGAGACCAGCCTGGGCAACACAGTGAAGACCCTGACTCTACAAAAATTGAAAAATAAAAAATCAGGGCCGGATGTGGTGGTTCATGCCTGTAATCCCAGCACTTCGGGAGGCCGAGGCGGGTGGATCATGAGGTCAAGAGATCGAGACCATCCTGGCCAACCAACATGGTGAAACACCATCTCCACCAAAAATACAAAAATTAGCTGGGCACAGTGGTGCACACCTGTAGTCCCAGCTACTTGGGAGGCTGAGGCAGGAGAGTTGCTTGAACCAGGCAGACAGAGGTTGCAGTGAGCCGAGATCGTGCCACTGCATTCCAGCCTGGTTGACAGAGCAAGACTCAGTCTCAAAAAAATAATAAATAAATAAATAATTAGCCAGGCATGGTGGTGTGTACCTATAGTACCATCTACTAGGGAGGCTGAAAAGGTACAGTTCCACTCCTCTCTTTGAAGTGTATATACATACAATCCCTGATTTTTTAAGTCCAGCACGGTGGCTCATGCTTATAGTCCTAGCACTCTGGGAGGTTGAGGTGGGAGGATTGCTGGAGTCCAGACTAGCTTAGGCAACATAGCAAGATCCTGTCTCTATAAAAAAATGAAAAATTAGCCAGGTGTGGTGGTGTACACCTGTAGACCCAGCTACTAGGGAGGCTGAGGTGGGAGGATTGCTTGAGCCAAGGAGGTCAAGGCTGAAGTGAGCCATGATTGCACCACTGCAGTCCACCATGGGTGACAGAGCGAGCCCTTGTCTTACAAAAAAAAAAAAATTACAAGGGGGAAAAAAGAAGGGAGGGATTAAAAGATACTAAGAGGTCGGGCACAGTAGCTCACACCTATAATCCCAGCACTTTCAGAGGCCCAGGCAGGTGAATCCCTTGAACTCAGGAGTTTGAGACCAGCATGGGCAACATGACAAAACTGGTCACTACAAAAAATAAAAAAAAATACAAAAATTAGCCAGGTGTTGTAGCACACACCTGTAGTCCCAGCTACCTGGGAGGCTGACAGGGGAGGATCACTGGAGCCCAGGTGGTCAAGACAACAGTAAACCAAGATTGTGCCACTGCACTCCAGTGTGGGTGAAGGAGTAAGACCCTGCCTCAAAAGAAACAACAAACCAGATACTGAGAGACAGACCATCCAAATGCTATGTGTGGACCTTGCTTGTATCCTTATTCTGACAAATTCTTTTTTTTTTTTTTTTTTAAGATAGAGTCTCGTTCTGTCGCACAGGCTGGAGTGCAGTGGCGTGATTTTGGCTCACTGCAAGCTCCGCCTCCTGGGTTCATGCCATTCTCCTGTCTCAGCCTCTCGAGAAGCTGAGACTACAAGCTCCTGCCACCACGACTGGCTAATTTTTTGTATTTTTAGTAGAGACAGGGTTTCACCATGTTAACCAGGATGGTCTCGATTTCCTGACCTCATGATCCGCCCTCCTCGGCCTCCCAAAGTGCTGGGATTACAGGCGTGAGCCACTGCACCTGGCTACAAAATTAATTCTTTGAAGAAGAGAGACAGACACACAAAGACAACTGGAGATATCTGAACACTGACTAGATATGTGATGCTATCATGGAATTGGTCTTTTGAAATGGGTGTGATAATGGCATGCAGTTAGGCAGTATTTTAAAAAACTGAATCTTTTAGAAATACACATGAAAACACTTTATAAACAAATAATCATTTATAAAACATCCGGGATTTGCTTTTGAATAAGAGAGAGGTAGAGTTAATGATTATTGTAATGGAACAATGGGTCAAGGGGATTCATTACACTATCTTTCTACTTTTGTAATGTTTCAAATTCTCTAGTAAAAAGCATTAAAAGAAAAAGAAAAAAAGATGTTATTTTCCTCAATTATTTGCCTCATTTTAAGTTCTCTTTGATCCATGCAAATTTAAACCTCTTCCTTCAAGCAAACTTTCCAACTAAACATATACCAACAAATTTCTCCCCCTGGAATCTTAAGTTGGTGCCTAATGATGCTTAAACACATGAGGTCTTCTTTACTCACCTTGTCAGATAATTCATTTTCCACATCTTTCTTGATTCTCCTCAGCATAAATGGCTTCAAAATCATGTGTAAGCGAGAAAGTTGATCTGAAATGCCAGGAGGCCCCCAAATAATACATTATACTGATTTCACAAAAACAACAGGAACAAATACCACATTCATCTCTCACTGAACTCTTCAAAAATCCTTTGGCTCAATGATTCTCTAAAAGTAGACTGAAACTTTTCCCCAAGTAGGAAAGCAAGGAATTTTAACTTTCTGTACCATCTTGCTATAGTCAACAGGGTAAATGTATTAGGCTCTATTTTCATTAGAATTCATTTTTACGTTTTAGGGACACTTTACCAATAACAGGGTTATAAGTATAATAAAAATTACCTGGGACTGTCAGTGTTCCCCAAAAATTACCTTCCAAGAGATGTCAGTAAATTAACAACTTGTAGTGTAAAACCACATAAGGACTTTTCTAATAGTGAGCAAGCTCATGTCTGTGTAATAAACACTCCAGAATGCTCTTAAAATCAGAGAGATATTATTCAACAAGATCAAAAGTATTGATAAGGCTAAAAATACAACGGAAACAAATTCTAAGACAGAGAGAAAAATAACAAAATGACCCTTCTAATATTTGCTGTTTTTATCATAGGAAAAAAGCCTTGACCCATTACACAAACAATTAAATATGAATTTTTCTTTTGAGATGGAGTCTTGCTCTGTCACCCAGGCTGGAGTGCAATGATGCAATCTCGGCTCACTGCAACCTCCACCACTCCCAGGTTCAAGCGATTCACCTACCTCAGCCTCCCGTGTAGCTGGGATTACAGGCACCTGCCATCATCATGCCCGGCTAATTTTTGTATTTTTGTAGAGATAGGGTTTTACCATGTTGGCCGGGCTGGTTTTAAACTCCTGACCTAAGGTGATCTGCCCACCTCAGCCTCCCAAAGTGCTGGGATTACTGGTGTGAGCCACCATGCCTGGCCAATATGAATTTTCCAAGATCTAAATGGGAAACGTGAATTCTGCAAGCTAAAATATAGTACTTTATGAATCAAGCCTGATCTGCCTTGATTAGACAAGACTATAGTAGTAATCATCTAAATTAATTCTTTTTTGACTGTTAAATACGTACAAAAAATGTAAGCATTTTATAAGCAAAATATGTGGTTTTGTTTCCCTGATTTGTCTATGTATATTGAAAGAAAAATTCTTCAAATAAAATAAAATATGCAATTATGTGGTTGCCTATACTGATAGGTAGACAGAAAGAAAGCCAGTTCATAATAGTACTCACTCTCATCAATAGCGGATTTGTTTTCGGCATGGCTCTCAATGTCCTTGGAAAACCATTCATTAAATTCTTCATGTGAATCAAATAATGTTGGCATAATGAAATGCAGCAGAGCCCAAAGCTGTAAACAAAGACACAAATGAAATAGCTATAAAGCAACAAAATGACAGTGTGTAAGGATGTATTAGGGTAGACAGAAAGAGATAACTGCAGGTGTATTCGTGTGTAAGTGCCTAGATCCATGTGTATATGTGAGTGAAAGACAGAGAATGAATGAATTCAACTACATGCTTGCCTCATCAACCAACCCTAATTTTATTAGGTGCTGTAGCAAAGTGTGATTATTTTTCAATTAATTTCAAACTAAAAGTTTGAAAGTGAAAGTCATGCTCAGATTTTGCAATGGAATAGTTTTAACGATCTTCTTATAAAAATCTATCCCATAATTCAACACAACCTAAGGTATGATAACTTGCTACTAATAATCCTAGATTAGGGGTTAGAAAAACATGGCCTGTTGGGCCAAGTCTGGTCTACCACTATTTTAAATCAAGTTTTATTGAAACATAGCCATGGCCATTCACTTGTATGTATTGTATATGGCTACTATACTAAACAAGCAAAGTTGAGTAGCTGCAACCACGGTTGTATGGCCTACAAACTCTATAAAACATGCTCTATCTGCCAGTTTCTATGAAGTTTTCTTCTTTTTTTTGTTTTTGTTTTTTTTGAGATGGAGTCTCACTCTGTTGCTCAGGCTGGAGTACGGTGGCATGATCTTGGCTCATTGCAACTTCGACCTGAGGATTCAAGCAATCACCCCAACTCAGCCTCCTAAGTAGCTGGGACTACAGGCGTGCACCACTATGCTTGGCCAATTTTTTGATTTTTTTTTTTGTAGAGTTGGGGTTTCCCCATGTTGCCCAGGCTGGTCTTGAACTGCTGGGTTCAAGGCATCCTCCCACTTCGACCTCCCAAGTTGTTAGGATTACAGGCATGAGCCACTGCACTCAGCCTCTACAAAGATTTCTGACCCTTATTCTAGATGATCAATTAACTCCCCCCAAAAATTTTAGCTCCCCTCTGCGTCAACAAATATTACATTTCAACTCTAGCAAAAACACGTCTCTGCGTTAAATGTTTACATTTTCTAATGTGCTCAGTATTCCTTACATAAATGCAAAAGAATACAGTAACTCATTGGCCTTATGCCAGAGAATAAGAAAACTGGAATGATGCCTATGCCTGAAAGATGAGTTGGGGCAAGTCTTTTATGTGGGGACTATAATTTACACAAAGCAGTAGCACTGCAGGCGAATGGGTAAAGAATTCTATGCTCTGCTGGAATCCTTCTGTTTTATGAAGATATAAAACCTGGGACCTGGACTAGTGCCTACCTCTGCCATGGTGTTCTGAATTGGGGTCCCGGTTAGCAAAAGACGATTCCGACACTGGAACTGTAAGAGGATCTTCCAACGAACGCTGTTTAATAAAATAAGTTACAAATTCATGTTAGCAACAAATCATTCTTTAATTATCCTACTGAGACCCCATATTGACAAAAATGCCTTCCAAAAAACTAACATTCAGAATCAAGTACTCTATCATGTATTCAACTGAAAAACATTATTCAACAAAGCTGAAAACAGGAAACTTTCAAGGGAAATGACTCCTCTCTACTGAAAACATGGCATTTGGATTCAGAAAAAATAGCCTCAAATAGGCAGAGTTGGATCATTTCTGGCTTTATAAACTCTTCCATTATCTTTAGTCAGTTTTGCTGATATAAGTCATCTAATTAGAAAGTACATATCTGTAGTATAAAGTGTTAAAATTATTAATCTGTACACTTCCAGTATGAGTTTGGAGGGAGCAGTTATGAGGAGTGTTGTGTGAGAAGAAAACGGGGCCGGGCGCGGTGGCTCAAGCCTGTAATCCCAGCACTTTGGGAGGCCGAGACGGGCGGATCACGAGGTCAGGAGATCGAGACCATCCCAACATGGGCTAACATGGTGAAACCCCGTCTCCACTAAAAAATACAAAAAACTAGCTGGGCGAGGTGGCGGGCGCCTATAGTCCCAGCTACTCGGGAGGCTGAGGCAGGAGAATGGCGTGAACCCGGGAGGCGGAGCTTGCAGTGAGCTGAGATCCGGCCACTGCACTCCAGCCTGGGCGACAGAGCAAGACTCCGTCTCAAAAAAAAAAAAAAAAGAGAAGAAAACGTAAAATGAGTCTTCGTTGCTCCTGGCCAAAGGCATATGCTCCTTCAAACAACTGCGGTATGCCAGGCATGGCAGCTCATGTCTGTACTCCCAGCACTTTGGGAGGCTTGGGTCCAGAAGTTCAAGACCAACCTGTGCAGCATGGATAAACCCCGTCTCTACTATAAATACAAAAAATCAGCTCAGCATGGTGGCACCCGCCTATAGTCCCAGCTCTGAGACTGAGATGAGAGGATCATTTGAGACAGGGAGGTCGAAGCTGCAGCGAGCCCCAACTGTGCCATTGTACCACTCCATCCTGGGCAACAGAGCAAGACCCTGTTCCCTGTCTCAAAAAAAAAAAAAAAAAGATTGCTGTAGGAAGTAACACCTTTCCAAGGATAGAAAGTTCCACAGAAGGGCAGGTACAGTGGCTCATGCCTGTAATCCCAGCACTTTGGGAGGCAGAGGCAGGTGGATAACCTGAGGTCAGGAGTTCGAGACCCAAAATGGCAAAACCCCGTCTCTACTAAAAATAACAAAAATTAGCAGAGCATGGTGGCAAGCACTTGTAATCCCAGCTACTCAGGAGGCTGGGGCAGGAGAATTGCTTGAATCTGGGAGGTGGAGGTTGCAGTGAGCCGAGACTGCGCCACTGCACTCCAGTGTGGGTAACAACAGCGAAACTACGTCTCAAAAAACAAAAAAGAAAGAAAGAAAAGAAAAAAGAAAGTTCTGCAGAAAATATCATCCAGCCAGTTAACACAGACCTCTAATAAAGTTCTAAGGACTCACCAAGAGTTAATAAAAAATACATCAAAGCCAAGGTTTAATATCACCAAATAACACTTTTTTTTTACTTTGGGACTTCAAAGGTATTGGAATATTTTAAACACACGACTTAAAATAAAAGGATTCTGGGAGATCTGAAAACCATCCAGGGACTCAGATAATCTACATAAAACAAACAGAGCATCCAATCCACATAACCTAACATTCTACTTCCTACTTAGAACTCCTGTCTAAAATAATACCTTAAAGCAAGGGCAGAGACTCCCTCCTCTACAGAAATTTTCCCTGAAGAGATGACCTGTAAAAATGTCACCTTCTTGAATAGGGAGATAAAAGTTGAGAAAAGTCTTCGTATTCTTGGCATTAACATTTGTGCTCCATGAAAAAATAAAAAAAGGGAATTTCTGTCTTCTGATCAGGTACATGACTGATGCAGAGATCATGTCACGTCTGATTTAAAACCTCTCATATATTGGACGGGTGGCTCATCCCTGTAATCCCAACACTTGGGGAGGCCGATGCAAGAGGATCGCTTGAAGCCAGGAGTTCAAGACTAGCCTGGGCAGCAAAGCGAGACCTTGTCTCTACAAAAAAAATAAAATAAAACTTCTCATATCTTCATTCATATACACAAGTCTCTGTGTGTGTGTGTGTGTGTGTGTGTGTGTGTGTCTGTGTGTGTGTGTCTGTGTCTATGTGTGTGTGTATACTTAACCCAATGCATTGAGTTTGGTTTCTGCTACTCATGTTACCTGGAACTACTCTTGAGCGCCTGAGCCTCATCCAGTACCATGTATTGCCACTTGACCCGCTGGAAATACTTTACATCCTGCACCACCAGCTGATAGCTGGTAATAACCACATGGAAGGGGGCATCCTGAGTGTAGAGGGTCTTCTGTAAATATAAAAGGGGAAGGGTGAAAAGAGAAACCTAATAATTCATAATAAGGAACTGATGTATGGACTGGTTTTCTAGGGCCGAAATGTTTAAGATAGCCCTGAAGATGTGCTTCTCCCATATGGTAGGGAGATGTGCAGTGAAGTGAACCATACTGTGGGGTTTCGTTTGTTTTACTATTGTTAAGATAGGGTCTCACTCCATTACCCACGTTAGAGTACAGCAGTGTGAACATGGTTCACTGCAAACATAACCTCCTGGGCTCTAGTGATCCTCCTGCCTTAGTCTCCCAAATAGCTGGGACTACAGGCATGCACCACCATGCCTGGCTAATTTATTTTATTTTATTTTACGTAGAGATGGGGTCTCACTATGTTACCCAGGCTGGTCTCAAACTCCTGGACTCAAGTGATCCTCCTGCCTCAGCCTCCCAAAATACTGGGATTACAAGCAAGAGCCACCATTCCCGGTCACTACTGTTTTTAAAGCAGTCACGTTTACCACAAACTAGGCTGAAAACTAGTCTTCAGTTTATTAAAGAAAAAAGTTCTGGCCAGGTGTGGTGGCTCACACCTGTAATCCCAGCACTTTGGGAGGCTGAGGCAGGAGGATCACTTAAGCCCAGGAGTTTGAGACCATTTTGTGCAACAGGTTGAAACCACATCTCTACAAAAAATACAAAAATTAGCCAGGCGTGGTGTAGCAAGCCCATAGGGTGTGCTGTCTCCTGCTTGTAGTTCGGGAGGTTGAGGTGGGAGGATTGCTTGAGCCAGGGTGTCACGGCTACAGTGAACTGTGATCATGCCACTGCACTCCAGCCTGGGCAACAGAGTAAGACCTTGTCTCAAAAAAAAAGATTCTTAATTAATCCTGGAAATCAAGTCCAGTTGATTGCCTACAATAGGAAAAGTACTGTATGAGAAAAATGGAAACTTGATCAGTGTCCAGAAATATATAATAAATAAGATTTTGTCTAAAAGAAATTATCCACATCGATTAGAGAAATAATGACTGCATGCATGGTATGTATGTATGCAGTTTAAGTAGAATGTTACCTGACTCCAGAACCTTCTGATGACTTTTCTATCATGAGGATTTCCCCAATATGGTAGCACCTAGAAAAAGGGCCGATATATACATTACTTTCTATTGATGATCTTAAAAGTATCACAACAAATATATAATTCGGAACGATTTAAAAAGAAACTAATAAAATGAGTATAGGAAGTCCTCTCCTGCCAATGGTGGAATAAGTGGTTTAACCAACCCTGTTGTCCAAATAAACACACACACACACACACACAATTCATTTGTCTGAAGGCATAATACAGCTACTGAGATAGTGGGCAATTACTGAGGCCCAAATAAGAAAAGAATGGAAGCCCAGAGAGGTCAGCCTATTATGTGGCATACTTTCTCACTGATGGTACCATTGCAATACAAAAGTTCTAGTTGAGAGGGTAAGAAACTGAAGACGCATTTTCTAAAGAGATGTAAGACAGGCTGGGCATGGTGGCTCACGCCTATAATCCCAGCACTTTGGAAGGTCGAGGCGGGTGGATCACCTGAGGTCAGGAGTTGGAGACTAGCCTAGCCAACACGGTCAGACCCCGTCTCTACTAAAAATACAAAAATCAGCCAGGTGTGGTGGCATGTGCCTGTAATCCCAGCTACTAGGGAGGCTGAGGCAGGAGAATCGCTTGAACCTGGGAGGCAGTTGCAGTGAACAGAAATGATGCCATTGCACTCCAGGCAGGGGGGACAAGAGCAAGGCTTTGTTTTAAAAAAAAAAAAAAAAAAAAAAGATGTAAGACATAGAGAACAAAAATTGTAGTTCAAGGAAAAAGACTCCTGCAACCAGCCACATCCCTGGCTTTAAATTGGAATTCAAAGGCTACAAGGTAGTAGTTATAGTAAACCATACATAGACTTGCCTGAATAGATACCGACTCCCAGCCTCAGAACATCTGAATTCCTGACCAGATTAAGAAGGATTTGAATAATTTGCATCCCTACCAACCCCCAAAAAACTACTAGTGGCAGAAAAACATATAAATCCTCTCTAACATATAAATCCTCTCTAGAAGAAAACAGTAGTGAGAGCCCACACTTATCTCTATAGTTTTTCCTATACAATGTCTGGCATAGCATTAGAAAATAATCAGACATATAGAAAGACCATACCACACGACTGAAAGCCTACATGAAAGAAAGATAATGTATACAGAGGAAATTAAAATAATAAAAATGTTAAAAACAGACTTTTGGCTGGGTGTGGTGGCTCATGTCTGTAATCCCAGCATTTTGGGTGACTGAGGCTGGCAGATCACCTGAGCTCGGGAGTTTCAGACCAGCCTGGGCAACGTGGTGAAACCCTGCTTCTACAAAAAATACAAAAGTTAGCTAGGTGTGGTGACACGCGCCTGCAGTCCCAGGAACTCATGAGTCTAAGGCAGAATTGCTTGAGCCTGGGAGAGGTTGCAGTGAGCCAAGATTGTGCCACTGTACTACAGCCTGGGCAACAGAGCAAGACTTTGCCTCAAAAAAAAAATAAATAAATAAATAAAAGTTTAGGCCGGGCGTGGTGGCTCACACCTGTAATCCTAACACTTTGGGAGGCCAAAGCGGGTGGATCACGAGCTCAGGAGATCGAGACCATCCTGGCCAACACGGTGAAACACCGTCTCTACTAAAAATAAAAAAATAAATAAAAATAAATAAATTAGCTGCGAGTGGTGGCATGCACCTGTAGTCCCAACTATATGGGAGGCTGAGGCAGGAGAATCGCTTGAACCCGGGAGGTGGAAGTTGCAGTGAGCTGAGATCATGCTACCGCACTCCAGCCTGGGTGACAGAGTGAGACTGTGTCTCAAAAAACCAAATAAAATTTAAAAATTTAAAAATAAAAATAAAAAATACTTTTAAAAATGCTAATTTGTTAATGAAAAACAAGACAGAATTTCAGTGGTATGCTGTAAATTATAAAATAATCAAAGTGAATTTTTAGAACTGAAAAATAAAACTAAAAATCTAGAAATTAATGGATGGATCTAATGACAGATTAGATCCAGCTGAAGAGAAAATTAGTGAACTAGATGACAAGTCAGAAGATAATATCTAGATTAAAGCACAAAGAAACCAAAGAATGCAAGATTCAGCACTTTTTCTGTGATGTTTCTAGATGTGGTTTTCTTTCTCTTTATCCCTGGACCTCATAGGGCTTCTTTAATCTGCAGACTGCTATTTTTTATTGTTTTGAAAAATTTCAGCCAAATGGAAGCAGAAGTATGCAGGAAGAAATGAAGATTAATAAAAACTGAATATATAATATGAAAATATCTAAACATAAAATATATAAGCAATAATAAAATGTCTCATGGGGTTTAAAATACTAAAAGTATATAAAACCTAGAGCATGT
The DNA here is from genome assembly GCF_049350105.2 of Macaca mulatta. Taxonomy (NCBI): domain Eukaryota; kingdom Metazoa; phylum Chordata; class Mammalia; order Primates; family Cercopithecidae; genus Macaca; species Macaca mulatta. Next base: position 18,429,221 of record NC_133412.1, read on the forward strand.
AAGTCTAGACACAAGGGAGGTAAGTTCAAGTATACCGAAGTCTTTATATTATCCAGAAAGTAGTAACTCTTAATTTATATGTATTTCTTAAGTCAAGAAAGCAAGTTTCTCCCCCAGATTATCTACTAGAGAATAAAATAGGCCAAGTGTGGTGGCTCATGCCTGCAATCTCAGCACTTTGGGAGGCTGAGGCGGATGGATCACTTGAGGCCAAGAGTTCAAGACCAGCCGGGCCAACTCTGTCTCTAGTAAAAATACAAAAATTAGCTGGGCACAGAGGGTGCAGTGAGTGGAGATCACACCACTGCACTGAAATGTGGGGGACAGAGCGAGAGTTTGTCTCCAATAAAAAACCAAAAAGAATAAATACATGACTAGTGCTGTGGTTTGAACATCTCTCTGGAGGTTTATGTATTGGAAACTTAATCCTCAATGCAACAATAGTGAGAGGTGGGACCTTTCAGGGGGGTCATGGGGGCTTTGCCCACATGAATGAATTAATGCCATTATCACAGGAGTTCCCCTCACCCCTGGGCTCTTCTGCTCCTCTGCTTTCCAATCTGGGGTGATGTAACAAGAAGGCCCTTGTGAGATGAGGACTCCTCACTTTTTAACTTCTCAGGCCCTCTGGAATTGTAAGAAATAAATCTCTTTTCTTTATAAATTACCCAGTTTTCTGTGTTTTGTTATAGCAGCGCAAAACAAACTAAGACAAATAATAAGCTAAGACAGGGAGGGAGAGCAATAACATTTAATCAGTCCAAAAGGACGTAAGAAAGGAGAGAACCGAAAAACTGGGACATATTTCTCAGGATCTCCTGAGTGCTGTCATGGGCCAAAAACTGTTTTTAAATTAGGGCATGGTGGCTCATGCCTGTAATCCCAGCACTTTGGGAAGCCAAGGTGGGCAGATGACCTGAGGTCAGGAGTTCAAGATCAGCCTGGCCAACATGGTGAAAACCCTGTGTCTAGTAAAAATACCAAAATTAGCTGGGCGTGGTGGTGGGCGCCTGTTATTCTAGCTACTCAGGAGGCTGAGGCAGGAGAATTGCTTGAACCTGGGAGGCAGAGTGAGCTGAGATCACGCCACTGCACTCCAGCCTGGGCGACAAAGCCAGACTCCATTTCAAAAAAAAAAAAAAATTTTTTTTTAATTTAAAAATACGGAAAAAAGAAAAATTAAACAGGTGCCACAAGTAGAAAAACAATTAGTACGGCAGACTTAAACTCAGTATTTATCAGCATTTACATTAACAGCACAAATATTCCCAATAAGAGGCAAGAAATACACCTTAAGGTCAGGTACGGTGGCTCACGCCTATAATCCCAGCACTTTGGGAAGCTGAGGCGGGCGAATCACTTGAGGTCAGGAGTTAGAGACCAGTCTGGCCAACATGGTGAAACTCCATCTCTACTAAAAATACAAAAATTAGCTGCGCATGGTGGCATGCGCCTGTAATCCCAGCTACTAGGGAGGCTGAGACAGGAGAACTGTTTGAACCCTGGAGACGGAGGTTGCAGTAAGCTGAGATCGTGCCACTGCACTCCAGCCTGGTGACAGACGAAGACTCCGACTCAAAAAAAGAATTACACCATAAATGATGTAAAATGATTAAAAATAAAAGGAAGAAAAAATGCCATGTAAAAATTAAGCAAAGATGTTCTCATATCCTGTATTCAGAAAAAAATTAACCAAAGAAAAACAGGTATCAGAAAATACAGACTTTCAGTCAAAAAGTCTTTAAAAGGAAAATTTCATAATAAAAGGTTCAGTTCACCAGAAAGATAAAATTATAAATTTGTATGTATCTTACAGCCTCAAAATATATAAAGCAAAAATGGACAGAAGAGAAATGGACAAATCCATAATCATGGTATATTTTAATATACCCCTCTCAGTCAGTGACAGAATAGGCAGGCAAATCAGCAAAGACATGAAAGAGCTGGACAAGTTAACAAACTTTGACCTAAATCAACATATATGCAACACTGCAATGAATAAAGGCAGAACACCTATAATTTTCCAATACACAGAGGACATATAAAAACTGACAATATGCTGAGCCATAAAAACGAGGATTCAAATTTCAAAGCATTGAAGTCATAAAAAGTTTATTTTACCAGTGTGAATTTAAGGTATCAATTAATAAAAAACAAGACATCTAGACAATCCTCTACTGTTTGAAAATTATAAATTACACTTCTTATTTTTTAAAAGAGATAGGGTCTCACCCTGTTGCCTAGGCTGGAGTACAGTGGTGTGATCATAGCTCACTGTAGCCTTGAACTCCAGGGCTCAAGTTATCATCCCACCTAGAAATACACTTTTAAATAACCCATGGATCAAAAATGAACTTGCAATGGAAGTTAAGAGATTATGATGAACTCAAAGATAATGTATATATGACACATCAAACCTTTGGATGGCTAAAGTCATGCTCAGAAAGCAATGAATATCCTTAAATGTACATATATTAGAAGCTGAAAATGAATACTCTAAGCTCCATCTCAAGACATCAGATAAAGAAAAAAGCTGGCCGGGGGCAGCTAACATCTGTAATTCCAGCAGTTTGAGAGACCAAGGAGCATCGCTTGAGCTCAGGAATTCGAGACCAGCCTGGCCAACATGGGGAAACTCAGCCTCTACTAAAAATACAAAAATTCGCTGGGCATGGTGGCAGGCTCCTGTTCCTGCTCCAGTTCCTCGGGAGCTTGAGGCAGGAGAATCGCTTGAACCCGGGGGAGGCAGAGGTTGCAGTGAGCCAAGATCATGTCACTGCACTCCAGCCTGGGAAACAGAGCGAGACACTGCCTCAAAAAAAAAAAAAAGTATACAAGGAGTGCAGTGTGGGGCTATGTTCCAATATGTATGACTTTAAATTTCATATGTCACATTCTATGAAAGTTTTTTTTTATCAGTAATTTTAAAATGTAAAAACTATTCTTAGCTTACAGTCATTCAAAAACAGGTGGCAGGTCAGGCGCAGTGACTCATGCCTGTAATCCTAGCACTCTGGGAGGCCGAGGCAGGCAGATCACCTGAGGTCAGGAGTTCAAGACCAGACCGGCTAATATGGTGAAACCCCGTCTCTACCAAAAATACAAAAATTAGCTGGGTGTGGTGGTACACCCCTGTAGTTGCAGCTACTTGGGAGGCTGAGGCAGCAGAATTGCTTGAACGTGGGAGGCGGAAGTTGCAGTGAGCCAAGATCGCACCACTGCACTCCAGCCTGGGCAACAAAGCAAGACTCTGTGTCAAAAAAAAAACAAACAAAAAAACCAGGTGGTAGATTCCTTAATAAGGAGAATTACCATATGACCTAACAATTCTACTCATAGGTATATACCCAAAAGAAGTGAAAACAGTAAAAGTGTTCAAACAAAAACCTGCACAGGAATGTTCACAGCAGTACTGTTCACAACAGCCAAAAGGTGGAAACAACCCAAATATTCATCAACGATGAATGGATGACCACAATGTGATATATATACACAATGGAATATTAGTCAGCCATATAAAGGAATAAAGCACTGATACATGATATAATAGGGATGAAGCTTGAAAACTTTATACTCAGTAAAAGAAGCCAGACAGAAACGGCATTCACGAAGTGTTCAGAATAAGCAAATCCAGCCACAGGAGGCGAATTTGTGGTTGCCAGAGGCTATAGCACAAGGTGAATAGAAAGTGATTGCCTAGTGGGTAAGGGCCTTCTGTTTGGGGTGATGAAAAAGTTGATAGCAGTGATGGTTACACAACACTGTGAATGTACCTAATGCTACTACATCGTACTTTTTTTTTTTGAGACAGTTTCACTCTTGTTCCCCAGGCTGGAATGCAATGGCACAATCTCGGCTCACCACAACCTCTGCCTCCCGGGTTCAAGTGATTCTCCCACCTCAGCCTCCCGAGCAGCTGGGATTACAGGCATGTGCCACCACACCCAGCTAATTTTTTATTTTTACTAGAGATGGGGTTTCTCCTGTTGGTTAGGCTGGTTTTGAACTCCCGACCTCAGGTGATCCACCCGTCTCAGCCTCCCGAAGTGCTGGGATTACAGGCGTGAGCCACCACACCCAGCCAATTTTTTCATATGCTTGGTCTGTAGGCATGCGCTACCATGTCCAACTAATTTTTAAATTTTTTGTAGAGATAAGGTCTGTGTTGGCAAGGCTGTTCTTGAACTCCTGGACTCAAGTGATCTTCCCACCTCAGCCTCCTAAAGTACTGGGATTACAGGCATAACCCACCAGGCCCAGTCCATTTTTAATAGTTAAAATGGTAAATACTATGCTCTAGTATTTTGTCACAATAAAACATATATTGGGGCACTAGGAAAAAAACAAAATCAGGCCAAATGCAGTGGCTCATGTCTATAATCCCAGCATTTTAAGAGGCCGAGGTGGGATGATTGTGTGAACATGAGTTAGACATCAGCCTTGGCAACATAACAAGACCTCGTCTCCACAAAAAATTTTTTAAAAATCAGCTGGGTGTTGTGGTGCATGCCTGTAGTCCTAGCTACTTGGGAGGCTGATGTGGGAAAATGGCTTGAGACGGAGTTCAGAGCTGCAGTGAGCTATGATCACAACTCTGCACTCCACCTAGGAAGACAGAAGGAGAAAATGTATCTAAGAAAAAAAAAAAAAAGCAAAGAAAAAAAATCAAAAGAGGTGGCAACAACCACGGGCATATTACCCTAAATTAGAATATCAACAGAAAGTTCAACATGCAAATGATAGGTCTGTTTCAGGCATACTTATAAAGTCAAAGGAAAGGTATCAATGACATTAGTAATATCACATGGCCATCTATCAGCCAGTGGAAGAGCTATTGAAAACTTAAGTGGTTTGGTGAAAAAATTTTAAGACCTTTTCTGTTTTGTTTTGTTTTTTTCTGAGACGGATTCTCACTCTGTCGCCCAGGCTGGAGTACAGTGGCACGATCTTGGCTCACTGCAACCTCTGCCCCACCCCGGGTTCAAGCGATTCTCCTGCCTCAACCTCCCAAGTAGCTGGGATTACAGGCCCCCACCACAACACCCGGCTAATTTTTGTATTTTTAGTAGAGACGGTTTCACCATCTTGGCCAGGCTGGTCTTGAACTCCTGACCTCATGATCCACCCGCCTTGGCCTCCCAAAGTGCTGGTTTTACAGGCGTGAGCCACCGTGCCTGGCCTAGACCTTTTATTTTTCAACATCTGCATTGTTCAATATATATGGAACATTACATGAAAAAAAAAAAAGCAGAAAAAGATGGTGATCACCATTCCACAAGACAAATAATTCAAGAGACAATACTCAACAAATTGCATAAGAATGATCTCATCATCATCTCAGAAAGATGAAAATGAGTCAGTCAAGTTAAAAGCTATATATCCTAATACTCCTTGTACGGTTTCTGTATCTACAATTTAGCCACAAAATGGGACCACAGCCATAAAGCTGCCTCAAAGTGGGAAATCCCAGACAATTTCCTATTCCATACAAAGCATAGGCCAGAAAAACACCTGCCTCACATTTCCACCCTATCCCATGCTCCTCAAACTACATGAAACCCATCACTACTACAGAGACCAAAAATCACAGAGATCATGTCAATATATTTTGATATATAATCTCCAAAATACTATCCTAACTGTGCAACTTCATTATCATATTCCTGGGGTCAGAACACAGTTTACTCATTTTCAATCCTTTTAAATTGCAAACAACATAATAAATCCTACTCATTCTTTCTTAAATTCCTCCAACTTTTCATAACTAAGCAGCTGTTTAAATCTAATCAATGTCTTACCCAATGAATGCCAAATACCTCCCTGCTGATCACCTCCTACCTCAACCTGAATTCTTTTCCTCTGAATTAATTAAATCAATGTTCACATTATCTACCTTAGACATTACAAGCTGGACTAAGACTAGAGATCAGACTTCAGAGTATTAAGAAAATGAACTGGCTGGGTTTGGTGGCTCATGCCTGTAATTTCAAGACTTTGGGAGGCTGAGGCGGAAGGATCACTGGAGGCCAGGAGTTCAAGACCAGCCTGGGCAACATAGTGAGATCTGCCTCTATTAAAAAAGCAAAATGGGCTGGGCGCAGTGGCTCATGCCTGTAATACCAGCACTTCAGAAGGCTGAGGCGGGCGGATCACCTGAGGTCTGGAGTTTGAGACTTGCCTGACCAACATGGAGAAACCCCATCTCTACTAAAAATACAAAATTAGCTGGGCATGGTGGCCTATGCCTGTAATCCCAGCTACTCGGGAGGCTGGGGCAGGAGAATCGCTTCAACCCTGGAGGCAAAGGTTGCAGTGAGCAGAGACCGCACCATTGCACTCCAGACTGGGCAACAAAAGCAAAACTCTGACTCAAAAAAAAAAAAAAAAAAAACCAGCTGCGTGCGGTGGCTCACGCCTGTAATCCCAGCACTTTTGGAGGCTGAGGCACGTGGATTACCTGAGGTCAAGAGTTTGAGACCAGTCTGGCCAATGTGGTGAAACCCAGTCGCTACTAAAAATACAAAACAATTAGCTGGGCAAGGTGGCAGACACCTGTAATCCCACTTACTCAGCAGGCTGAGGCAGGAGAATTGCTTGAAACTGGGAGGCGGAGGTTGCAGTGAGCCAAGATCACACCACTGCACTCTAGCCTGGGCAATGGAGCGAGACTCCGTCTCAAAACAAAAACAAAAACAAAAGACATGTATTTAAAAAAAGATACGAATTACTTACAATAGATTTGAATGAAAAGAGCAATGCCATAAATGACAGGATGTGTACTAACCGTATGATTTGTCAAAATCTATGTTAAACCAAACAAAGTAGATGTTTTCTATTATGGCAGTTTGACGAGGAGTATCAAACATCAGGCTAAATGCAATATGCACTCATTGTTCCCAGCAGTAAGTTTTATAGTGATTGTATGCAAGTTATTCTGGAACAATGTATGAGATATTTTTGTTTTTGAGACGGAAGGAGTCTTGCTCTGTCGCCCAGGCTGCAGTGCAGCAGCGTGTTCTTGGCTCACTGCAACCTCCCCCACTCCCGCTCCACCCCGTTCAAGCGATTCTCCTGCCTCAGCCTCCTGAGTAGCTGGGACTACAGGCGCATGGCACCACACCTGGCTAATTTTTATTTTTATTTTTATTTTTTGTATTTTTAGTAGAGACAGGGTTTCACCATGTTAGCCAGGATGGTCTTGACCTTCTGACCTTGTGATCCACCCACCTCGATCTCCCAAAATGCTGGGATTACAAGCATGAGCCACCAAGCCTGGACAAAATTTAAAACTATTATGAGTAATTAAATAAGTAAGACAAGAAAAGGAGAATAAAAAGCAATAAATGTTTTGCTTGGAGTGATATTTACCTTAAATTTAGGAACAAATCTAGTAAACTCCTGGTGCCAATTGTTAAGTGTAGATGCAGGTGAAATTATTAAGAAAGGTCCCCAAATGTTCTCTCTCTGCAACAGAAAAACCCAGTCAGCCAACTATAGGAAAAGGGAAGGTATTTAATTCAAAATTATAATTAATGACAAGAACAATCTAAGAATAGGAAACAACAAGAGAAATACTGAGTAAATCCCAAATCTGCACATTCAAAAATAATATCCTATGTTAATAATAAGAACATAAAGACACACCTTGAGAAAAAAGTGGCAAGCAATTATTCCCTCTTCTGACCTCTTATAGGTCGCAGCCACAGAGCACTTATGACACACTGACTTGTATGTATTGTTTTCTACTATACTAGTCATCATGACAATCTTATAGTTATTTAATAGGTATACAGCTTCTGCTTTTTTTCCAGTATTTTTACACATTTTTAAAATTTAATTCTTATAAAATTCCCATAAAGTAGATGATGTCTCCATAGAAGAGGAAACTAAGCCTCAGAGACTTAAGTTGAAAAGAGGCTAAATTGCCCATGTTTACACTGGTAATAAGAGTAGAGTTGCAAATGTTAGGCAAGGTGTTCTGATCTAACTATATTGCCCTTGCCACTACACTGGTGGTAATCAATGCAGAGTGGAAGGGAATGTCTCAAAATCACATGCTCAAAAACTGTCCTAGACCTCTTAAAAACCAAAAAGTTACACAATACTGTCCCCTTATAAAGCTCGCAGGCAAGAATCAAGTCCCCCTATCTTGGAATGCTACAGAGCTTAGCATAGTGCTTTTAAGTGGCTGATTTTCAACAGAAATTACTCTAAATTCTAGAGAAATTAAGATAGAAAGATTATATCTACCCACCTCAGCCAGATGGGCCAGAAGGGCAATGCTCTGTACTGTTTTACCAAGGCCCATTTCATCAGCAAGAATGCCATTAATACCCTGGGGGAAAAAATACATGGTCAACACCTCATACATTTCATCAAATAAAGTTTGACCTATTACCAAAAAAAATGACCAAGATAACAGGCTTGTTTAAAGAGAAGTGACTAGAGATACTCAGCCTCAACACTTTTATCCACTGCTATAGTAATTGCTTTTGCCAATGCTACAGCTACAACTATGAACCATGGTACACAAGACAGGGCAAGGCCAGTTTGTTAGCTAATACAACCCAGACACAACAACAATTAGATTTACCAAGTCCATATAAGACAAACCATAAGAAATATACAAATATTCTCTAGTAGGCTCTCCAGGTTAGAAAAAAAAAAAAGACATCAGCTGGGTGCAGTGGCTCACGCCTGTCTTGGCACTTTGGGAGGCCAAGTCAGGCACATCGCATGAGCCTGGGAGTTTGAGACCAGCTTGGGCAACCCAGAGACACCCCATTTCTACAAAAAATACAAAAATTAGCCAGGCATGGTGGCATGTGTCTGTAGTCCCAGCTATTCTGGGGGCTGAGGCAGGAGGATCACTTGAGCCCGGGAGTTTAAGGCTACAGTGAGCCATAAACACACCACTGCACTTCAGACTGGGTGACAGAGTAAGATCCTGTCTCAAAAACAAAGAGAAACAGAGACAACTTTCTGTCTCTTGTCAAAGGATATAGCTTTTTATTTTTTTTATAAATCTACATTTTTTTTATTATACTTTAAGTTCTAGGGTACATGTGCACAACGTGCAGGTTTGTTACATATGTATACATGTGCCATGTTGGTGTGCTGCACCCATTAACTAGTCATTTACATTAGGTATTTCTCCTAATGCAATCCCTCCCCAGGATACAGCTTTTCAAAAGTGTGAATTCTAAAACATGATCTTGTACTTATTTATTTATTTTTTGAGACAGAGTTCTGCTCTTGTTGCCCAGGCTGGAGCGCAATGACGCCATCTTGGCTCAACGCAATCTCTGCCTCCCAGGTTCAAGTGATTCTCCTGCTTCAGCCTTCCAAGTAGCTGGGATCACAGGCATGTGCTACCATGCCCGGCTAATTTTTTATTTTTTTAGTAGAGACGGGGTTTCACCATGTTGGTCAGGCTGGTCTCAAACTCCTGACCTCAGGTGATCCGCCTGCCTCAGCCTCCCAAAGTGCTGGAATTACAGGCGTGAGCCATCGCGCCCAGCCAGATCTTGTACTCATTTCACAATCACACTGAACAAATGACTTTAGGAAAAGAGTTAATAAAAGAGAATTTTAGAAAAGAGTTCTAAAATTCACCTGTTCATAGAGATTGGCCAACCAATTCATGCCTTTCAGTTGATAACCTTTCAATTTGCCATTAAAAATTGTGGGCTGTGGAATATCCTCACCAGCCCGGATAGATGGGTTAGCCAAGCTATAACTCTCCCCAAACCCAGTGCCAGACTTGTTTGCTGCCCGCAGGGCAGCTGCTCGACTTTCTTTTGCATCTTCATCAAATGACCTTGTCTGGAAAGTTAAAAAAAAAAAATTAGAAAAAAAAAATAGGAAAAATATTAAATGCAAATAAAACTCAAGATAACAATATATCTACCCTGTGCTAAGAAAAATAATTGGAACAAAATTTCTCATAATCTGATAATATAATGTAGTATATGATATTATTTAATGTAACAATTATATTAGAAATTGGGGAAGGTCACATTCGTCTATCCTTGACTTCCGCTCTGTCAATGTTAAATAGAGGCTCCTATGCAGTATATTAAAAACAGCAAGTTTTTTACTTAATTCAACTTGATTATAATTTCTTTCTGATGTTGTCAAACATCACTATATCATAAATAACAAAGAGCTTCGGCCGGGCGCAGTGGCTCATGCCTATAATCCCAGGACTTTGGGAGGCCAAGGCGGGTGGATCACGAGGTCAGGAGATAGAGACCATCCTGGCCAACATGGTAAAACCCAACCTCTACTAAAATAAAAAAAATTAGCTGGGCATGGTGTTGTGCACCTGTAGTCCCAGCTACTCGGGAGGCTGACAAAGCAAGACTCCATCTCAAAAAATAAAAAAAAAAAAAAGGGCCGGGCACGGTAGCTCATGCCTGTAATCCCAGCACTTTGGGAGGCTGAGGTGGGTGGATCACGAGGTCAGGAGATCAAGACCATCCTGGTGAACACAGTGAAACCCCATCTCTACTAAAAATACAAAAAATTAGCTGGGCGTGGTGGCGGGCACCTGTAGTCCCAGCTACTTAGGAGGCTGAGGCAGGAGAATGGTGTGAACCCGGGAGGCGGAGCTTGCAGTAAGCCAAGATCACGCCACTGCACTCCAGCCTGGGCGACAGAGCGAAACTCTGTCTCAAAAATAAAATAAAATAAAATAAATAACAAAGAGCAAGTTATTACTTAGGTGAAAGAAGGCATTAAATAATGTAGCAGTTTTCTGAAACTATGATATGGCTCTCTTAACAAGCCAAGAGTATGTTTTTTTCCATTAAACATCTATGATGCATTTCATACTATATTGCCCATGATTACTCAGAAAGAAAAAAAAAAAACACACAAACTGTTCTAATTTGAAATTAAAACACTGCTAAAGCTAAAAAACTGAACATTTGTTTTTCTGCCTTTCCTCTAGTATCCCTACTATTCTAAAGTGAAAGAGACCCAGCCCCCCACCCTACACACAATTACTCACACACATATACACAAGCTAGTCTATGCTTTTAATCGAAAATGTGATTAAGACTAAAGGGAGACCACCTAAGTAAAACCTTGTAGGGTATTTCCAGGGCCAATTACAGTAAACCTTTCTATCTGAAGACTCACCCGAGCTTGGTGAATATGGTAAGCATTTTCAGCATTCTTCAGGGCCTGGGCTTTAAAGTGGTTACTATCTGAAAAGGAAAATTTATGGATTATCACACTTTATCAACTGATCTTGTTCTATGATGCAATTAACACCAATACATGTGGATCCCTGATTCCCTCATTCTACTTATCCCTGGGTTCACAGAGGGTGGCGGAAGAGAAAGGCTAAATTCTCAGAGGTAAGAAGCTGGAAATGCAATGGAGGTGGAGGGCTGCCTCGGTCTCCAGTAGCCAAAGAAAGCTCACAAAAACCACGGCACTGGCATCCACTGCCTGTCAGTATTAGGGTTTCTTCTACCAAATGATACCAAGCTACAACAATCAAGACAACCAGGATTCAAAATTTTAATATATTTATGCTAGGTGAAACTATTTTAACCGGAGAAATACGACATATGTAATCCCCAAAATATGATAAAGCAGTTACAATCTCTACTATTTCTAGCTCAACACAATCTTAATCAGTATTCTCTGTGAAATTCCTCTCAAACTTCATCCCAATTCCTCCCTCTCCTTGTGATCACACAAAGACAACTGAACAGCTGCTTTCTCGTGCTTAAATAACCAAGAATCTTATTATGTGAGAGATGTTTTCCTCTCCTGAAACGCAGTTCAGTTCTTTGAACTCTGATTACAATACCGGTTATTTCTACTAACAAATCACAACAAAAATATTCCCAAACTTGCAAGATCATATAACCACAATCTTTCCTATTCAAATTCTTTAATAAATGGTCTTATACTTCTGTATTACAAACACACTTTCCCTACTCCAGTACAATAAATCTCTCTTTTCTGGTAAATTACCTATGAATCAATAAAAAAATTTGCAAGAATTAATGTATATAACCTTTAGATATAAAAATTAAGAGGTAGCCTTCCTCTAAGTCCTGATTGAAGACTCACCATAATCCTCCTGTGTGATGTTAACTACCACTCCTCCACCTATATCGATTTGTCTCTGGGTAGAACTGTCTTCCAGTTTCCTTAGGATTTCTTCCTGGATACCATCATGACCCATGTCTCGTTTGCGACTCATGAAATGGGCATACAACTCTGTCTGGGTAATTAAGAAGTTGAGTTTTCGCTGTTGCCTCTTGGCCTAAAGAGGGAAAAAGGTGAAAACAGAGCCCAATTATTAATGATATCCAAGAAGTAGTGGAGAATTCGCCACTTATATTTGCATTCAAATCCTTTACCAATTCTTTACTTTTAAAAATGTAAACATTGCTGATAAACAATTTTATTTTAGCCAAGTCAGTGGCACTAAAAGCAATGAATGAATTTATTTTCCTTTTTCAGACAAAGTCTCAATTGGTCGCATGGCCTGGAGTACAGTGGCGCGATCTCGGTTCACTGCAACCTCCACCTCCCAGGTTCAAGCTAGTCTCGTACCTCAGCCTCCAGAGTAGCTGGGATTACAGGTGAGCACCACTAACCTCGGCTAATTTTTGTATTACTAGTAAAGACAGGGTTTCACCATGTTGGCCAGGCTGGTCTTGAACTCAGGCAATCCACCAGCCTCAGCATCTCAAAGTGTTAGGATTAAGGTGTGAGCCACAATGAATAACTTTCATTCATAATCTACTAGTAACGAGTGTTTTGCTCTTCTTTATACTGGGAATCTTTTCTCCATTAGGCTTCTGACTAAAATGTTTCTTTCTTACATGACTTTTCTATGGTAGTACTGAGACAACTAAATTCAAACAATATATTCCATTTTACAACCTGGATGGTGGATACATGTCTATATAGCTTTATTATTTTTGAAAATGTACAGGTCAGAAACTTTTTTTTTTTTTGAGACAAGAGTCTAACTGTGTTGGCCAGGCTGGAGTGCAATGGCACGATAGCAGCCTCACCACAACCTCTGCCTCCCAGGTTCAAGTGATTCTCCTGCCTCAGCCTCCCAAGTAACTGGGATTACAGGCATACACCACGATGCCTGGCTAATTTTTTTTTTTTTTTTTTTCTTGGGACAGAGTCTCCCTCTGTTGCCCAGGCTGGAGTGCAGTGGCGTAATCTTGGCTCACTGCAAGCTCTGCCTCCTGGGTTCATGTCATTCTCCTGCCTCAGCCTCCCGAGTAGCTGGGACTACAGGCGCCCGCCACCACACCCGGCTGATTTTTTGTATTTTTAGTAGAGATGGGGTTCCACTGCGTTAGCCAGAATGGTCTCAATCTCCTGACCTCGTGATCCGCCTGCCTCGGCCTCCCAAAGTGCTGGGATTAAAGGTGTAAGCCACTGCGCCTGGCATGTATTTTTGTATTTTTTTAGTAGAGACAGGTTTCACCATATTGACCAGGCTGGTCTCAAACTGCTGACCTCAGGTGATTGGCCCACTTTCAGCCTCACAAAGTGCTGGGATTACAAGCGTGACCAGTGCGCCCGGTCAGCCACCACACCGGTCCCAAAACTCTTCTTTACCACCAAAAGTCAAAATAACTGACAAAAAGCTATAAGTTATTCTGAAAGCCAATACAATAGGTATATGAAATTAAAAGGCTAATGGAAGGAAGAAAATACTCCCCAAAACGATCTATAGGAAGGAACAAAATACTCCCCAACACAATCTGTATTTTTTGGCCAGGCATGGTGGCTCATGCCTGTAATCCCGGCATTTTGGGAGGCCAAGGCTGGCAGATCACTGGAGGCCAGGAGTTTGAGATCAGCCTGGTCAACATGGAGAAACCCTGTCTCTGATAAAAAAATACAAAAATTAGCTGGGTGTGGTGGCGGGCGCCTGTAATCCCAGCTACTCTGGAGGCTGAGGCAGGAGAATCACTTGAACCCAGGAGGAAAGGTTGCAGTGAGCCAAGGTCGTGCCACTGCACTTCAGACTGGGTGACAGAGCAAGACTCTACCTCAAACAAAATGAAACAAAACCCAACAATCTGTACTTCATTTGTGATAATAATAGCTACAAAAAACGAATATAGACTGAATACACGCACACATGCAAACATACATATATTTTTTAATGTGAGAAGGCTAAAAGTGCCTTTCAGGTGGACTGCTTGACCTCAGGAGTTTGAGACTAGACTGGGCAACATGGCAAAATCTTGTTTCTACAAAAAATACAAAAATTTGCCAGGCATGGTGGCATGTACCTGCAGTCCCAGCTACACTGAAGGTTGAGGCGGAAGGATTGCTTAAGCCCAAGAGATAGACACTGCGCTGAGCCAAGATCATGCCACTGCACTCCAGCCTGGGTGACAGAGTAAGATACCCCTTTTTTGTTTTTTTAAGTGCCTCTACTCTAAAACAACCAGGTAAGAAAAATAATCATTGTGTCAATAAATAAAATCATTCCTAAGATAAATAATAAAATGAAAACATAATCCAAAATACTAAATTATATGGAACACAGAATACAGTATAAGTAGCATATTAAAGAGCCATTTGTTTTGTTTTGTTTTGTTTTGAGATGGAGTCTCACTCTGTCGCCCTGGCTGGAGTGCAGTGGTGCAATCTCGGCTCACTGCAACCTCCACTTCCCCAGTTCAAGCGATTCTCCTGTCTCAGCCTCCTGAGTAGCTGGGACTACAGGCATATGCTACCACACCCAGCTGATTTTTTGTATCTTTAGTAGACGGGGTTTCACCATGTTAGCCAGGATGGTCTTGATCTACCGACCTCTTGATCTGCCCACCTCAGCCTCTCAAAGTGCTGGGATTACAGGCGTGAGCTCACAGCGTGAGCCAGCCTTGTTTGCTTTATTTTTTTTTCCCCAAAAAAGAGCATTATTGGTCCAAGAGTCATTATTTTGAATTATTTCGTAACAAAATTCATAAAATATACTTTATCCTTGATCCACTCTCCCAAAAGGAAAACAATAAAATAAGGAATACAGAAAAAAAAAATCCAAAAGGTTGAAAGTATATTTTATAAAGCAGTAATCTACGTAAAATTATCCTATCTCTTTAAAGCATTATAGCACCTGAGCAAGATCCAAAATAGAAGAACACTTGAGAAAGAGAGTGAGAGAAAATTAAGTCTCTGTCATAATGAATGTTCATGTTTCAAACCTAAAGTGCTATCACGAAAATCTTTGTTTTCTTCTGAAGAGATGGTATCTCACTCTGTCACCCAGGCTGGAGGCAGTGGCAAGAACACAGCTCACTGCAGCCTCAACATCCCAGGTTCAAGCAATACTCCCACCTCAGCCTCCAGAGTAACTGGGACTATAGGCACTTGCCACTACACCTGTCTGATTTTTGTACTGTTTATGGATACGAAGTATCACTATGTTGCCCAGACTGGTCTTGAACTCCTGGATTCCAGCGATCCTCCTGCCTCTGCCTTTCTGCTGGGATTACGGACATGAGCCAATACACTCAGCCTAAGGAAAACTTCCCAAAGTAAAACAATTAAGAAAAAGACTAACATACATATATATATATATATAGTGTGTCTGTGTGTGTGTGATGGATTCTTCCTCTGTCACCCAGGTTGGAGTGTAGTGGTATGATCTCGGCTCACTACAACTTCCACCTCCCGGGTTCAGGCAATTCTCTGCCTCAGTCTCCCGAGTACCTGGGATTACAGGCACCCGCCACCACGCCCGGCTAATTTTTGTATGTTTAGTAGAGACGGGGTTTCACCATGTTGGCCAGGCTGGTCTTGAACTCCTGACCTCATGATCCACCCGCCTCCGCCTCTGCCTCCCAAAGTGCTAAGTTTATAGACGTGAGCCACCGCACCCGGCCAAGAATAACATCTTTAACTTTAAAGAAGTTAACTACCACATGATTAAATGAACAAAGTAGATTAAGAAAACAGAAAGGATACATCAAAGATTTATTTCAAAAGTTCAAAGGAAAAGATGCATAAGTCAGCATAAGCATCAGTTAGCTATCAACATAACTAAGAATCTAGGTCTCACAAATCTAGAATACAGGCCAAGTTGCCTGCAAAACTTCAAGATCTGTGGCTAACTCTCAAATGACTTTAAATTCTGTGAGTTAAGAATTCCCAAAAGCATCAAATGTTTACTAACTTGATAATATGATTACCTTGCATGCAAATACACAAATATGCAAATTAACCAGGAGACTAAAGAGAACTGAGCAAAATCCATCTTCATTCTCGAAGTCATGATAAAATGAGGGAAGATCAAGAGCTCAGAAGAGGCTCCAAAGCTTCACTTTGACATGAGTTACTACATATACCCGAAAGAAAACATCATCCAATCCACTAATTCCCTTCTTTCTTCAAATCTCAACTCTCCTTCCATTCATCTCAGTTGGTTTATCAATGGCAATACAATGACTTTGCCTTCTTATTCTCACCTCTTGCTTCCCTCAGCAATATACACAGCCTACAACAGCTGGCATCAAGTTTAACAACAGTACTTGCTGCAAGTTAAAACAATATAAGTAGGCTGGGCATGGTGGTTCATGCCTGTAATCTCAGCACTTTGGGAGGCCGAGGAAGGCATATCATCTGAGCTCAGGAATTTGAAACCAGCCTGGCCAACACAGTGAAACCCCATCTCTACTAAAAATACAAAAACTTAGCCGGGCGTGGTGGTGGGTGCCTATAGTCCCAGCTACTCGGAAGGCTGAGGCAGAAGAATTGCTTGAATCTGGGAGGCAGAGGTTGCAATGAACCAAGATTACTGCACTCCAGCCTGGGCAACAACAGTGAAACTTCATCTCAAAAACTAAATAAATAAAACAGTACAGGCCGGGCGCGGTGGCTCAAGCCTGTAATCCCAGCACTTTGGGAGGCCGAGACGGGTGGATCACGAGGTCAGGAGATCGAGACCATCCTGGCTAACCCGGTGAAACCCCGTCTCTACTAAAAAATACAAAAAACTAGCCGGGCGAGGCGGCGGGCACCTGTAGTCCCAGCTACTCGGGAGGCTGAGGCAGGAGAATGGCGTGAACCCGGGAAGCGGAGCTTGCAGTGAGCTGAGATCCGGCCACTGCACTCCAGCCTGGGCGACAGAGTGAGACTCCGTCTCAAAAAAAAAACAAAAAAAAAAAAACAAAAAAAAAAACAGTACAGTAGGTGAAGGGTAAGTCTTAGAAAACTGGGCTCATTGTCCACTGTCCCTATCTGGCCCTGAATTTGGCACCTATTTCTTATTGTCCAAAAAAAGCAAAACTGCAGTCAGCACCTACAAACAAACCAAGATGAATTAAAAGCTACTTTCTTTCTCTTTTGCTCATTCGTTTTTTTTGAAAATGAGAAAAAGGCCTGAGGAGGGCCATACCAAAAGACTAAAAGCAGAATTGGTTTACTAGTCTAAAATCACCATCCTCAAAATTAAGTCTTTAAAAAAATTTCTGGGCCGGGCACGGTGGCTCACGCCCGTAATCCCAACACATTGGGAGGCCGAGGCAGGCGGATCACGAGGTCAGGAGATCGAGACCATCCTGGCGAACACGGTGAAACCCTGTCTCTACTAAAAACAAAAAAAATTAGCTGGGCATGGTGGCGGGCGCCTATAGTCCCAGCTACTCGGGAGGCTGAGGCAGGAGAATGGCGTAAACCCGGGAGGCGGAGCTTGCAGTGAGCCAAGATTGGGCTACTGCACTCCAGCCTGGGTGACAGAGCGAGACTCTGCCTCAAAAAAAAAAAAAAAAAAAAAAATATTTCTGACTGTGGGAGACCAAGGCAAGCGGATCACTCGAAGCTCAGGAGTTTGAGACCAGCCTGGGCAACATGGCGAAACTGCATCTCTACCAAAAAAAAAAAAAAATAACTGACAGTGTCATTGGTTAGACGTACAATTTTCAAAATGCAAACCGATCTCTTCAAATGGCTGTAATAATTAGGGTTTTCAAAATGGTATGCTTTTGCCCTACCTCCCGCATTTCCTCATCCAACTTCCGCTGCTCCAAAGCTTCCTTCTCTGCTCTCTTGCGGTGCTCCTTCTCCACTTTCTCATATTTCTTCCAGTACAGGAGCATCTCCTTGGTGAGGCGGCGGGCACGAGGCAAGGTTTCCTTACAGTTCTTCTGGGCCTGCAAGGCAGCTCGACGCACCTCCTTCATGCACTGGTGAGCAAGCTGAAAACAACAGCAGCATTACAGCAGAAAGGACCCCATACCAGAGGCTGGTTCTTCCTGGATTCTAAACCACATCATTCCTCAATCTGTTGAATACAAACTGTCATCCTTGACCACATCTCTTTCTCCTGCAACTTGATTAATGTCCTTGTATAGTACTGTAACATAGGTCCAGATCCCGTGGTAATATCAGGGATAAGAAATCTATCTGATTTCTATCAACTTAGATGATGAAAAATTATAATGACTAAGAAGGACCTGGGATGTGCTTGGAAGTTACAAAATGTTATCACACACATTAATAACAGCTATCACTGCTTATTATATCTTTAGCACCACTGAAAAATATATTAAACTAATCTACTCTTCAAATCCTACGAAATTGGCATTAGCATCACCCTCATTTACCATCATCCACCTTATAAATGAGGAAACAGAGAAGTTGAATGACTACCCCAGAGAAACATAACTAATAACATGGCCCAATCTGATCCTCACAATTCTGAAAGGAAGTTGTTTTAGTTTCCTCTAAGGGAAGGTATTCACATCATTATTTCTTAGATGACGAGACTGAAGACAGGAAGATTCCATGATCTGCTCAAGCAATCAGGGTGGGCTATGGTCTTATCCAAAAAGGTTCAAATACCAGAAATGTGAGGAAGAATAATTTTTTTTTTTTTTTTTTTTTTTTTGAGACGGAGTCTCGCTCTGTCGCCCAGGCTGGAGTACAGTGGCCGGATCTCAGCTCACTGCAAGCTCCGCCTCCCGGGTTCCCGCCATTCTCCTGCCTCAGCCTCCCGAGTAGCTGGGACTACAGGCGCCCGCCACCTCGCCCGGCTAGTTTTTTTGTATTTTTTAGTAGAGACGGGGTTTCACCGTGTTAGCCAGGATGGTCTCGATCTCCTGACCTCGTGATCCACCCGTCTCGGCCTCCCAAAGTGCTGGGATTACAGGCTTGAGCCACCGCGCCCGGCCGAGGAAGAATAATTTTATTTAATAAACAGATTGAGGCCGGGCACGGTGGCTCATGCCTGTAATCCTAGCACTTTGGGAGGCCGAGGCGGGCAGATCACCTGAGGTCAGGAGTTCAAGACCAGCCTGGCCAACATGGTGAAACCCTGTCTCTACTAAAATACAAAAATTATAGGGCATGACGGTGGGTGCCTGTAATCCCAGCTACTTGGGAGGGTGAGATGGGAGAATTGCTTGAACTGGGGAGACAGTGGTTGTAGTGAGCCGAGATCACACCACTGCACTCCAGCCTGGGCGGCTGAGACTCCGTCTCAAAAAATAAATAAATAAATAAACAGATTGAGAACATTCAGAAACTCTTAGGAACTATTAGATTCATGATCAACAGGTTACAACAGACAAGAGCAGCAAGATGGACCCAAAGAAGAAGAATATATTCCAGCAAAACATGAAATGGAAAATACAAAACTACAATTTTACCTTTCGGCTATTGGTGAGAAACAGGTTACGAGCTGAAGCTTTCTGCTTATTTGCCTAAAATATTTAAAAAACAGTATTTCATTTAGGATTCATTTTTGAACTAAGACTATGTAGAATGAACAGTCTTTTAATCAATTCCTAGAGGATCAGAAAATGTCAAGCCGAGCAAGATATATTACTTCTGTAAGTCATCCAGATGTACTGTCCAACACCATACATAAAACTATTAAAAAAGCATCAAGAAGAATCAGTGTTGTGGATGCCTTAAATAGTCTTCTGTATACTTTTAGGAAGACATTAAGTTATATGTAAGGCTTGAAGTGGACTAGCAAAATGTTAAAATACCTAAACCTTAGTACCATCCTGATTAAAAACATGTTGCTTACCAGGGCCAATCTGCAAAGCTGAGAGAATAGGGCACCCAGATACAGGAATCATTAGGAAAACGATAAACTAGTCTCCCAAGTTGTGATTCTAGCCCCACCTCCAGCCTAGGCAAACCTGATGTCACTACTACTCAGTTTCTGCCACCACATAAGCCTAATCTTCTCTAAAACTAAACTCCAAGGAAGACCTAACACAAAATGACCCAGCAGCCCACAACCCAGTATCCAGCTATTTGTGTTTTCCACTCTAGCCAAGGGGGGAAAAAAGTCAGTACAGACATCTGACTCCCCACGATGTCTATCTGACATGGAAGAACACACTGAAGAGGCAGAGCTGGGTGGCTCTTTCATTACTGAAGAGCACTCTCCTTGATGCTAAAGAAACAATGGGTTCAAAGTGACAAAGAAGGTCTAAAAGCCATTTCTCTAAAGTTTGCATATAAGACAGCAAATTTAAAGGAATATATAAGCCTTTCATAAAAAACTCTTACTAATTAAAGAGCTATTGTCACTCTGAAGCCAGGAACCTCAAATATTCCCACTAAAAAGTCATTTCTTGGCCAGGTGTGGTGGTTCACGCCTGTAATCCCAGCACTTTGGGAGGCCGAGGCAGGTGGACCACTTGAGGTCATGAGTTTGAGACCAGAGTGGCCAACATGGTGAAATCCCATCTCTACTAAAAATAGAAAACTTAGCCGGGCATGGTGGCACATGCCTGTAATCCTAGCTACTTGGGAGGTTGAGGCAGAAGAATCACTTGAACTCAGGAGGTGGAGGCTGCAGTAAGCCGAGATCGCACCACTGCACTCCAGCCTGGGAGACACGAGCGAAACTCCGTCTCAAAAAATAAAAAAAAAAAGCCATTTCTTGGCCACGCACAGCAGCTTACACCTGCAATCCCGGTATTTGGTGGAGGCTGAGGCAGGAGGATCACTTGAGTCCAGGAGTTCGAGACTAGCCTGGGCAACATAGTGAGACCTCGTCTCTAGAAAAAATAAACAGAATTGGGCCGGACATGGTGGCTCATGCCTGTAATCCCAGCACTTTGGGAGGCCGAGGTGGTTGGTTCACCTGAGGTCAGGACTTCAAGACCAGCCTGGTCAACCTGGTGAAATCCTGTCTATACTAAAAATACAAAAATTAGCTGACTGTGGTGACAGGCATCTGTAATCACAGCTACCCGGGAGGCTGAGGCAGGAGAATCGCTTGAACCCGGGAGGTGGGGATTGCAGTGAGTCGAGATCGTGCCATGGTACTCCAACCTGGGTGACAAAAGCGAAACTCCGTCTCCAAAAAAAAAATTAAAATTAAATAAAATAAACAGAATTAGCTCAGCATGGTAGCACACACCTATAGCCCCAGGTACTCAGGAGCCTGAGGTGCGATTACTTAAGCCTGGGAGATCAACGGTGAAGTGAAACAAGATCAGTCCACTGCACTCCAGCCTGGGCAAGAGAACAAGACCCCATCTCAAAAAAACGAAAACTCATTTCTTTCATTGAAAGGGCACCATATGAGGCCTCTTCATCAGGTACTAAGCAGGTTTTCCCATAACTTTCCCATCAAGAATGCTCAAGCATAGGCCGGGTGTGGTGGTTCACGTCTGTAATCCCAGCACTTTGGGAGGCCGAGACGGGCAGATCATGAGGTGAGAAGATCGAGACCAGCCTGGCTAACACGGTAAAACCCTGTATCTACTAAAAACACAAAAAAAATTAGCTGGGTGTCCTCGCAGGCGCCTGTAGTCCCAGCTACTCAGGAGGCTGAGGCAGGAGAATGGTGTGAACCTGGGAGGTGGAGGTTGCAGTGAGCCGAGATCACAGCACTGATTGCACCACTGCACTCCAGCCTGGGCAACAGAGCGAGACTCCGTCTCAACAAAAAAAGAATGCTCAAGCATAAACTATGTCTCCAGAAATACTTATTAACTGCTATAGAAAAAAAAATTTTTATTTTACAGTAGCAAAACACCACCATACCAAGGGATCAAATGCAATATCCTCAAAACATTAAAACAGGCTGGGCATGGTGGCTCACGCCTATAATTCCAGCACTTTGGAAAGCCGAGGTGAGCAGATCACTTGAGGTCAGGCGTTCAAGACCAGCCCGGCTGACATGGAAAAACCTCATCTCTACTAAAAATACAAAAATTAGCTGGGCGTGATGGCGCACACCTGTAGTCCCAGCTACTCAGCTACTTGGGAGGCTGAAGTGGGAGAACTGCTTGAACCCAGGAGGCAGACGTTGCAGTAAGATGCAGATCTAGTTTTATCTTTTTCAAAATTGCTACCCAGTTGTCCCAGTATTACTAATTTATAAGTCCACTGGTTTATTCTACTTGTCTATTTGCCTATTCATGTGCCAGTACCACACTTTTTTAACTGTAGAGGTTTTGTAGTGTGTTCTAATGTTTAGTAGGGATTTTCCAATTCTTCCCTAGCTACTCCTACATTCTGACTTCATCACATGGACTTTAGTATCAACTTTTCTCAATTCATAAAATACCCTGTTTCTAAAAAAAATCCAATTTATAATGAAATATCCTGTTTCTATTAGGACTGCACTCAATTCATCCTTAAGAGCAGTATGTTAACAACTGGCGCATCTCACTTAAGGGTAAATAGACATTCCTTGGACTATAATTGCAACTTCTTTAAAAACAAAAACAAAAAAAACCGCTGCATATGGCATCTGGCTTGCAACTGTTAATTTTGAAATTATATCAAAATAACATGTTATTGGCTGGGCACGGTGGCTCACGCCT
This sequence comes from Macaca mulatta, assembly GCF_049350105.2. Taxonomy (NCBI): domain Eukaryota; kingdom Metazoa; phylum Chordata; class Mammalia; order Primates; family Cercopithecidae; genus Macaca; species Macaca mulatta. Next base: position 18,452,029 of record NC_133412.1, read on the forward strand.
GTAATCCCAGCACTGTATGAGGCCGAGCTAGGCAGATCATCTGGGGTCAGGAGTTCGAGACCAGCCTGGCCAACATGGTGAAACCCCATCTCTACTAAAGTACAAAAATTAGCCAGGGGTGGTGGCATCTGCCTGTAGCCCTAGCCACTTGGAAGGCTAAGGCAAGAGAATTGTTTGAACCTGGGAAGTAGAGTTTGCAGTGAGCCGAGATCATGACACTGCAATCCAGCCCAGGTGACAGAGAAAGACTCCGTCTCAAAAATAATAATAATAAAATAAAATGTTATCAAAACCAAATGAATTAAAAGAGGAAAAATGCTTATACATGTTTCTTTTAAATCGTTCACATCTTATTCTAGTGCCTGTGATTATCCAGCAACATTCAAACATTTGTAAATTCTCTAAGAAACATATCAACTTTTTATTTTAATTTTTGAGATAAAATAAATATTTATTATGTTACACATTCTGTTACACAAGCTAGCATGCAGTGGTGCGATCTCAGCTTGCTGCAGCCTCAACCTCCTGGGCTTAAACTATCCTCCTGCCTCAGCCACTTGCATAGGTAGGGCTACAAACATGTGCCACTACACCCAGCTCGTTTTTGTAGAGATGGGGTTTCCCCATGTTGTCCAGACTGGTCTCAAACTCCTGGGTTCAAGCGATCCACCCGCCTCAGCCGCCCAAAGTGCTGGGATTACAGGTGTGACCTACCATGCCTGGCCTCTTTTTAATTTTTTCTAATATCACCTATAAGTTAGTTGTCAAGTATCTACCGCTATATTTAAGAAAACTACATTCTTTCCTCGAAGAAGTTGCTCTCGAATTTTTTGACCAAGGAGCATGACACAATAACTAATTGTCCTGTGAATTCTGACCACATTCTAGAAGAAACTGTTAACTGAAGAGTACTACTCAGCATTCCCTTGATTCCAACAGATTAATTTCCTTGCGGAACTCCTATCTGTGAAAGTATCTAGCTCTCAGAGTTCCTCTTTAGTGGGTGGGAAGAGAATACATTCTCCCAATCTCCATGTCCTGGAGGCATTCACTTACCTTTGGTAGTTCCTTTTTCACAATGCTGAGCCATACTTTCCTGCGACGAGCATTCAACTGCTCAATGGATAAGTGCTTTTTCTTAGTGCCAGGGGGAGGTGCATCATGAGAAAACTTGGCAAAGACTTTGGTCTGGTGGTGATGGCGACGAGGGGATTCTTCAGAGGAAAGTTCTTCATCTCTTCGTCTTTTTTTCTTCACTTTTTTCAACTTAGCTGCAAAAGAAACAGACGCTAACAGGGTTGCACTTCCACAAAAGATGGTCACAAAGCAACCTCACAACTTAAAGAATGCAAGGTTCTTTCCTTATTCCACTTGACACTGACAACATATATCCCTTTATCTACTCAGACCCATGAATATTCCTAGAGGAAGAAAAATAAGAGAAGAAGAAACATACTGATTGATATCTCACTAACCTGGAAAAGAACACTGGATACTCACTCTGTTTATATGAAAGTGAAATACAGAATAAAACCCGAGAACCAAATTTCTTTCTTTTTTTTTTTTCCCCAGAGACAGAGTCTCACCCTGTCGCCCAGGCAGGAGTGCAATGGCGCAATCTCGGCTCACTGCAACCTCTGTTTCCCAGGTTCAAGTGATTCTCCCGCCTCAGCCTCCTGAGTAGCTGGGACTACAGGCGCATGGCAAGAACCAAATTTATTTTGAACCTAATAGGTAAGCAAGTGTCTGAGGTATCACAGATTCAACGAATAGTCAAAGGAAGGAAACTTATTTCTACTTGGTGGCAATATAAGGTGGCTATACATCTATGCAGTGTGGGGAAAATAAGAAAAAAGTATACCTATAAGGCGGATAAAGAAAAATAAAAGAGAAGAAAAAAACACACTAATATGTCACTAAGACTTGCAAGACAAAAATACATGAAACAAAACCTTAATTCAGGTTGGAGAAAGGGTGTGGAGGGTGAGAAAACACTAATAAAGATGATGGAAAAAGAAGGGAAGGCTAAAAGGAGCCTTTTTGAGTAGAATTCATACCGTCAAGCCTGGTGCGGTGGCTCACACCCGTAATCCCAGCACTTTTGAGAGGCCAAGACAGGCGGATCACCTGAGTTTAGGAGTTTGAGACCAGCCTGGCCAACATGGTGACACTCCATCTCTACTAAAAATACAAAAATTAGCCGGGCGCGGTGGCTCAAGCCTGTAATCCCAGCACTTTGGGAGGCCGAGACGGGAGGATCACGAGGTCAGGAGATCGAGCCCTTCCTGGCTAACACGGTGAAACCCCGTCTCTACTAAAAAATACAAAAAACTAGCCGGGCGAGGTGGCGGGCGCCTGTAGTCCCAGCTACACGGGAGGCTGAGGCAGGAGAATGGCGTAAACCCGGGAGGCGGAGCTTGCAGTGAGCTGAGATCCGGCCACTGCACTCTAGCCTGGGCAACAGAGCAAGACTCCGTCTCAAAAAAAAAAAAAAAAAAAAAAAAAATACAAAAATTAGCCAGGTGTAGTGGCGTGCACCTGTAATCCCAGCTACTCGGGAGGCTGACGCATGAGAACTGCTTGAACTCAGGAAGTGGAGGTTGCAGTGAGCTGAGATAGTGCCACTGCACTCCAGCCTGGGTGACAGAGCAAGACTCCATCTCAAAAAAAAAAAAGAATTAATACTTTCACAGGAATAAAATTTGCCTTACAAAGATAGTTTAAAACTTTCTCTTTCAGTTTCCTTCCTGACATCCAGCTGCTGAGAGCTCAATAAGAGAGGAAAGGACACTTCCTGTCAAACATGCAAACAAACACTACAGAAGATCATCAGGAGGTGATCTATTTTAAATCACCTCGGACAGCAACAATGATAACTTATTCCAAACACTTTGGGTTACTTTTCTTACTTCTCTGTGCATAACCAACTTCCTATCCCAGAACATTTGCAATATTTGCAGAGTGTGTATAAGAAAAATGGAATAAACTAATTTTGCCTAAACCTTTAGCTAGGAATCCGTCTTTCCAATTGTAGAACTAAAGACTACAAGCCAAATACGAATAAAGGTTAATAATATAGTCTACCCTTCCTATCTGTGGGTTCTACATCATGGATTCAACCAACTGAGGATCAAAAATATTCAGGGGAAGAAAAAAAGAGAATGGTTGCAGCAGCTGTACTGAATACGTACAAACTTTTTTTGATTGTTATTCCCTAAACAATATAGGATTACAAGTATTTACATAGCATTTACATTGCATTAGGTATTATAAGTAATCCAGAGATGACTTAAAGTATATGAGAGGATGTGCACAGCTCATATGCAAATACTATACCATTTTATATAAAGAACTTGAGCATCTCTGGATTTTGGTATCTGCCGGGGGTCCAGAATCCAATCACCCATGGATACCAAGGGGAAAATTGTACTTGCTACTAATTAGAAAGAGAGTTTTTCAAATAAAGCAAATTTCTACCATATGGACTATATATAAAGTCCAAATGCACCAGTAGGCCACATGCAATTCTGAAACTAAGAATGAATATATGCGGAAGGCAGTTCAACATGCTCACCTTTAAGTTTCTTTTCCTCCTTAAATTTCTTTTTCTTGGGTCCAAGTAGGTGCCGTTGCTGCTCATAGAAAGGGTCGTATGTGGAGAGCAGGCCTGCACTGTAGTACTGATATTGCTGCAACTGAAGCAGGCAAAGACCATGATGGGCCTGTTTTCTAATTATCTTTACTATAGAAAACTAAGCCAGAGGAAATCATAGCTTCTAAATACAGTATTCTTCCCACAAAGAGATCAGTAACATTTAGTATATCAAAGAGAATCACTTCCTTAACTTCAAATGAGTTCAGCTCCTATACATGTAACAGGTCACTGAAAATAATGTAAGAAAGCAAAACTCTTCATGCTTCTGAATTTCTACCAGAATACTTACTTAAACCTGACATATACTGAGACATGAAATTAATTCCTTGCAGAAATGTCTCCCCTTGGAAATTCACCACCAAGAAATAAACCATATTTCTATTACCAGCAGGTCCTCAGATTTACTAAGGTTCCTAATGCTGCTTGCTTTCCTTTTTTTTCTTTTTTTTTTGAGACAGAGTCTTGCTCTGTTGCCAGGCTGGAGTGCAGTGGTGTGATCTTGGCTCACTGCAACCTCCACCCCTTGGTTCAAGCGATTCTCGTGCCTCAGCCTCCCAAGTAGCTAGGATTACAAGCACACACCACTATACCCAGCTGATTTTTGTACTTTTAGTAGAGATGCGGTTTTACCACGTTGGCCAGGATGATCTTGATCTCCTGACCTCGTGGTCAGCCCATCTCGGCGTCAGTCCACCTCAGCCTCCCAAAGTGCTGGGATTACAAGTGTGAGCCACTGCAACTGGCCCTTCATGCTTGCTTTTCTATTAGTCATATGTCTGCTTCAAATAGTCACCAGTCATCCCAATTCTTGAATCTTTCAAGTCTTTTCTCTCTTCATCTCCCACTAAGAGAGTCTGCTATCATTTAGATAGTGCCTACATTGCCAGAATTCTAACATACGAATAACGTAATTCTTTCCATCCAGGAAGTGATAAGTAAACGCTTTTAAATATTTCACTTAATCCCCAAATCTCATATTAATTTTGTCTTACATATTACTAATGCATAAATATAAATTAAAATTAGGTAGCCCACTGTTAAATCTCTTTCCTGGATTATAGCCAAATAAATTGTCCAAGGATTGAAATAAGACTGAAAGATTAACATGGGGAACTAATACAATGTCCTCTGTTAAAAATCAAAATTAAATTAGCATGGAGCGCCAAGTCCCTTAGTGCTGGAGTTTAAGAAGGAAGGAACTTTTTACATCAAATTGGTCAGATATTCTGTTTACCACTTCTACAGGTTTATAAGGTTCAGAATATTATTCCAATCTCTCTGAACTAATTTTGGACCTTAACTAATTGCTAGAAAATTCTTAGGTCTTCAAATATACTATTGCTCATTATGTACAATGTTCCACACTTGTAGAAATACTCAGAACCCGGCCGGGCAGGATGGCTCACCCCTGTAATCCCAGCACTTTGAGAGGCCGAGGCAGGCGAATCACCTGAGTTTGAGACCAGCCTGACGAACACTGAAAAACCCTGTCTCTACTAAAAATACAAAATTAGCTGGGCATGGTGGCGCATGCCTGTAACCCCAGCTACTCAGGTGACTGAAGCAGGAGTATCGCTTGAACCCAGAAGGTAGAGGTGGCAGTGAGCAAGTATCACGCCATTGCGCTCGAGCCTGGGCAACAACAGCAAAATGAAAGAAAGAAGCCGGGCGCGGTGGCTCAAGCCTGTAATCCCAGCACTTTGGGAGGCCGAGACGGGCGGATCACGAGGCCAGGAGATCGAGACCATCCTGGCTAACACGGTGAAACCCCGTCTCTACTAAAAAAATACAAAAAACTAGCCGGGCGCGGTGGCGGGCGCCTGTAGTCCCAACTACTCGGGAGGCTGAGGCAGGAGAATGGCGTGAACTCGGGAGGCGGAGCTTGCAGTGAGCTGAGATCCAGCCACTGCACTCCAGCCTGGGCGGCAGAGCGAGACTCCGTCTCAAAAAAAAAAAAAAAAAAAAGAAAGAAAGAAAGAGAAGGAGAAGGAGAAAGAGAAAGAGAAGGAGGGAGAAGGAGAAGGAGAAGGAAGGAAGGGAGGGAGGGAGGGAGGGAGGGAGGGAGGGACAGAAAGAAAGAGAAAAGAAAGAAAGGAAGAAAGAAAGAAAGGAAGAAAGAGAAAAAGAAAGAAAGAAAAGAAAGAGTTAGAAGGCTTTGGTAACAACGTTCAAATAGCTGTCACTCAAAACTATCATCATTTTAATGTTAGTGTATGAAGAGCTTTCCAAGAGAGAAACACTACTCCCAAAGAGCAAGTGCATGAATAAGCAACACTAGAATGTAAGCATTCCAGTAATTCCTCAAAAGGCTAAGCAAGGAGTTTCCATACGACCCAGCAATTTCTCTGTTAAGTACATAATGTAGAGAAATGAAAACACATCCACATAAAACCTGTACACAAATTTTCATAGCAGCATTATTCAAAATAGCCAAAAAGTAGAAATATGTTAACCATAGTTCATGAACTGGACAATGCATATATAAAGTAAGGTATAAATACAACAAATACTTGCAATAAAAAGAAATAAAATGCTGATACATGCTACAACATTAATCAATCTTGAAAATATGACACTAAGTGAGAGAAGCTGGACACAGCCACATGTTGCATGATTCCATTTGTATAAAATGTCTAGAATAGGCACATTTATAGAAACAGAGTGGATTGGGCTGGGGATGGTGGCTCACGCCTATAATCCCAGCACTTTGGGAGGCCAAGGCAGGAGGATCACCTGGAGTCAGGAGTTCGAGACCAAGAGACCAACCTGGCCAACATGGTGAAAACCTGTCTTTACTGAAAATGAAAAAATAAGCCAGGCGTGGTGGCGCACGCTTGTAATCCCAGCTACTCGGTAGGCTGAGCAGGAGACTCACTTGACCCTGGGAGGCAGAGGTTGCAGTGAGCCAAGATCGTGCCACTGCACTCCAGCCTGGGCAACAGAGCGAGACTGTCTCAAAAAAAAAAAAAAAAAGAGAATAGAGTGGATTGGTGGTTGTCTGGGCTGAGGGATAGATAAAATGAGGGGCAATAGCTAAGAGGCACGCAGTTTCTTTATGAGGTGATGTAAATATTCTGGAATTAGGCAGTAATGATAGTAACACAACTCTATGAATATATTAAAAAAACACTGAATTGCACACTACATAAGGCTAAAGTTTTGTTATATGAATCACATCTCAATAAAGCTGCTCTATCACTACCTAAACATAAAGTTAAAATGACGTATCTCTTTTTTTGAAGAACATATCTTTTAGTCCAGTACATTTGAAGTATTAGTAGTTTAATTTCATTGATATCAGAGAATTTTAGAAAAAAAAAATTTCTTTTTTTGAGATGAAGTCTCGCTCTGTTACCCAGGCAGGAGTGCAGTGGCATGATCTCGGCTCACTGCAACCTCCACCTCCTGGGTTCCAGCGATTCTCCTGCCTCAGCCTCCTGAGTAGCTGGGATTACAGGCATGCGCCACCATGCCCAGCTAATTTTGTATTTATAGTAGAGACAGGGTTTCTCCATGCTGGTCAGGCTGGTCTCGAACTCCAGACCTCAGGTGATTCACCTGCCTGGGCCTCCCAAAGTGCTGGGATCACAGGCGTTGAGTCGCCGCGCCCAGCCAAGTTTTCGTATTTTTAGTAGAGATGGAGTTTCACCAAGTTGGCTGGGTTGGTCTCAAACTCCTGACCTCAAGTGATCAGCCCCCTTCAGCCTCCCAAAGTGCTGGGATTATAGGCGTGAGCCACCGCACCCAGTCAGGAATTTTCTTTAAGTTCCGGGGTACATGTGCAAGATGTGCATGTTTGTTACACGGGTAAACATGTGCCATGTGGTCTGCTGCACCTATCAACCCATCACCTAAGTATTGAGCCCAGTATGCATTACCTATTTTTCCTGATGCTCTCCCTCCTCCTGCACCCACCTGCCCAGGCCCCAGTGTGTCTTGTTCCCCTCCTTGTGTCCACGTGTTCTCACTGTTCAGCTCCCACTTACACTTACTGCTGAGGATAATTTCCAGCTCCATAAAATGATGTATCTTGATATGGAGTCTTGCTCTGTCACCAGGCTGGAATGCAGTGGCGTGATCTCGGCTCACTGCAACCTCCGCCTCTGGGTTCAAGCAATTCTCCCGCCTCAGCCTCCTGAGTAGCTGGTACAGGCGCATGCCACCACACCCAGCTAATTTTTGTATTTTCAGTAGAGAGGGGGTTTCACCATGTTGGCCGGGATGCTTTCAATCTCTCGACCTCGTGATCCGCCTGCCTCAGCCTCCCAAAGTACTGGGATTACAGGTGTGAGCCACCACGCCCAGCCAAAATGATGTATCTTTAATGACTATAAAGCAGAGGGTGAATACTCAGTCTGAAGTGTTTCTCCTGAAACTCTTACCTCCTTGTCTTTGCTATACTTATTTTGGTGAAGTTTCTTATATTTGTGTAGCCGAAGCATGTTGTGAAGTTCTTCTCTGCTGAGATTGAGTTCTTCTTCATCATCGTCTTCACTCTGAGAATCAGCCTCGCTGGATTCATCACTTAGCAAAATGCTCTGAAAAGGATGAAAATAGAAATGTATCTTTTGCTGTGAAGCAATTCCATTAATAATCCAAGCATTTTTTCCCAGATACAAAACAATGACAAAAACAGCAGGAAGACAGTCACTCCAGTTCCCCTTATGATATGCTTTACAAATTCAACTGAAAAACATTAAGGATACTAATTAAACTTAGGGAATACAAATTAAAATGCAATAAAACATGGGACATGCTATCAGCAACAAGGCTAAAAATTCCTGTGAATACTTACAAAAGTAGAAACAATACATAACTATCCTATACATACAAACTATACATACATGCCAAACACGAAGGCAAAAAACACAACTACCTATAGGGTATAAAGAAATACAGAAAGCAAGCTGTAATGGCCCAAAAGGAGAAATATCCCAAATATCCATTTATTGATAAATGGATATATAAAATGTGGAATATCCAGATGAGATGTAATTCAGCCATGAAAAGGAATAACACATTAGTAGGTGCTACAATATGAAGAATCTTGAAAATATTATGCTAAATTAAAGAAGCCAGTCATAAAAGGTCACATGTTATCATAGGATTCAATTTATACGAAATGTCTAGCCTGGGAGAGGTGGCTCACACCCGTAATCCCAACACTTTGGCAGGCCCAGGCAGGAGGATTGCTTGAGGCCAAGAGTTCGAGACCAACTTGGGCAACCTAATAAGATCTCTTCTGTACAGAAAAAGGCATGTGCCTATAGTCCCAGCTACTTGGGAGACAGAGGAGGGAGGACTGCTTGACCCCAGAAGTTTGAGGGTGCAGTGAGCTATGGCTGCACCACTGCACTCCAACCTAGGAAACAGAGCAAGAGCCTATCTCTTAAAAAGAAAACAAAAACAAAACCAAAAATTCCAGAAGAGGCACATCAATACAGACAAAAAGCAGACTAGCAGCTGCCAAGGGACAGAGGAAATAGAAAATGGTGGCCGGGCGCAGTGGCTCACATCTGTAATCCCAGCACTTTGGGAGGCCGAGGCAGGGGGATCACAAGGTCAGGAGTTTGAGAACAGTCTGGCCAACATGGTGAAACCCTGTCTCTCCTAAAAATACAAAAATTAGCTGGGCGTGGTGGCGAGTGCCTGTAGTTCCAGCTACTTGGGAGGTGGAGGCAGGAGAATCGCTTGAACCCAGGAGGCAGAGGCTGCAGTGAGCTGAGATCGCACCACTGCACTACAGCCTGGGCGACAGAGAAAGACTCCATCTCAAAAAAAAAGAAAAAAGAAAATGGAGAGTGACTGCTAACGGGTACAAGGTTCATTTTAGAATGTTAAAAATTTTCTAAGATTACATTGTAATCATGGGTATACAACTTTGTAAATACATGAAAAACTACTAAATTTTAACCTTTAAAAGGGTGAATTTGGCCAGGCACGGTGGCTCACACTTGTAATCCCAGCACTTTGAGAGGCTGAGGCAGGCAGATTGCTTGAGCTCAGGAGTTCGAGACCAGCCTGGGCAACATGGCGAAACCCCCAAAAATTAGCTGAACGTGGTGGTGCGGGCCTGTAGTCCTACTTCACAGGTGTGAGACTGGAGGATCACTAGAGCCCAGGAGGTCGAAGCTGCACTAAGCTGAGATTGCACCACTGCACTCCCTCCAGGGTGAAAAAGTAAGACCCTGTCTCAAAAATAAATAAATAAAAATAAAATAAAATGAAAAGGTGAATTTTATGGCAATGAATTATAACTCAATTTTTCAAAATATGACAGCTAAGCATAATAATTTCTGCATTTCCAACAGCCTAAAGCGTCACTGATATTGACCAAATTGGACCTTTTACATATGAGCCTTTTGAAGGACCTAGTGATAATAATGAAGGCTTTTAATTGCTTTTGAGTACTTCACAGGAAAAGTAGAAAAGAGAAATAATTAGTTTCAGTAAAAGAAGTACTATCCTTGGCCGGGCGCAGTGGCTCACGCCTGTAATCCCAGCACTTTGGGAGGCCGAGGTGGACGGATCACAAGGTCAGGAGATTGAGACCACGGTGAAACCCCGTCTCTACTAAAAATACAAAAAAAAAAATTAGCCGGGCGCGGTGGCAGGCGCCTGTAGTCCCAGCTACTCAGGAGGCTGAGGCAGGAGAATGGCATGAACCCAGGAAGTGGAGCTTGCAGTGAGCCCAGATCGCACCACTGCACTCCAGCCTGGGGGACAGAGCGAGACTCCGTCTCAAAAAAAAAAAGAAATACTATCCTTAATTCAGTTTGGCCACTGACAGTAATCTTGTAAGAGTGTAAATGAGATTAACAACCTCTCTGCTTGTAAACACTCCAATGGCTTAAGACTACAATGACAGTAAAACACAAATTCCTTAACATAGTATACAAGGCCTATGTGATCATAGCCTTGTAACGTCATCTTCCACCATCCTCCTCATTCACTGTGCTCTAGCCATACTAGACTACTTCTTCCGCCAAGCATACTAAGCTGTTTCTCTTCTCAGGACTTTTATGGTTGTTCCTTCTGACTGAAATGCTGTTACCCTAGATACAAGATGGTTCTCTGTGATCGTTCAGAATCAGTTGAAATGTTACCACTTTAAAGAAGCCATGTTTATTTACTTGTTTTACAGGCTTACTAACTGCTTGCCTCCTTTAGAATGTAAGCACTACTGGGCAGGAAACTTGCGCAACCACAATAGTACCTGGCACATGCACATGGATGCACTAAATCAACATCTGTTCAATGAATAAGCTACTCAGGAACTTACGAAAGTTATAGAATTAATATTCCTGATTATGTGACCCAATGAATGCAAGGACTTCATCTGATAAATTTTTGTACTTCCTCTTTCCCCTCAGTACATTATAACAGGTTGAGCATCCCTATTCCAAAAACCCAAAACACCCCAAAATCTCAAAGGTTTTGGGCACCAATAAGATGCCACAAGGGGAAAATTCCACACCTGACCTCATGTGACAAGTCACAGTAAAAACACAGGTATACAACACAGAGTTTATTCAGCATCCCCAAGGGAAAAATATACCATCAGGCAATGTGTATAATGTGTATATAAAACATAAATGAATTTCGTGTTTATTAACTTGGGTCCCATCTCCAAGATATCTCATTTCGTATTGCAAATATTAAAAAAAAAAAAAAAAAATCTGAGGCTGGGTGTGGTGGCTCACGCCTATAATCCCAGCACTATGGGAGGCCGAGGTGGGCGGATCACCTGAGGTCAGGAGTTCAAGACCAACCTAGCTAACATGGTGAAACCCTGTTTCTACTAAAAATACAAAAAAATTAGCCGGGCATGGTGATGCGTGCCTGTAATCCCAGCTACTCGGGAGGGTGAGGCAGAAGAATTGCTTGAACCCGGGAGGCGGAGGTTGCAGTGAGCTGAGATCACGCCATTGCACTCAAGCTTGGGCAACAAGAGCGACACGCCAACTCAAAAACAAAGAAACAAACAAAATCTGAAACACGTCTGGTCTCAAACATTTCAGATTAGCAATACTCAACCTGTACTCAATTCATGTTTGCTAAATGACTTCATTGAATCCTCCAGATTTTTTCAATAATCTCTTCAAAAAAACACATCCAGTATAAAGGACTCATATTTGAAAAACTCTGTCAATCTGCCAAAATGAGTTGATAACTTTCCCATCTATTAGTAACTTTAGTAGACTATATGCATTGTAAACATTCTGCTTTATCTCTTACCTTTAGCCACTTTCTGCTTTTCTTCAGCTTAGAGAAATTATATAAATTCCCCTTATCACATTTTGATTCTGTATAAAGAAACACAAAGAATAAAAAAATTAAAGGATGACTGCCTCAAGATAACTGATAGTCCAAAGGGGGATGTCACACCACACTGAGGATGACTGCCTCAAGATAACTGATAGTCCAAAGGGGGATGTCACACCACACTGACCTGACTGTAGAACTCCATTCAGAGAATATGTGTTCAACATTCCAGAACTGCCTGCTCCAGAAGTTTCTCCAAGCAATGAATTTGGAGGTTCTTCCTTAACTTGTATTAAGGGATCCCCAGACTGGGGCAATAAGGGATTACTGTCATCCAGTCCATCTTCACTGTCATCACTATAAATTGAAGAATGAATTCACAATTACAGCTGACTCAATAAAACATGATAATTTAAAGTTAGTAGAACTGGACACTTTACAGAAGAAACTGATCCTCTGAAATAAATTGACTGTTTTTATTTGAAAGAAGCAAAAGAAAATATCAAATATAAAAATCATAAGATACTTTAATCCTATAAAATCTATAAGGATGATGGAAATCAGGAATTTGGTAAAATATATTGCAAAGATAACATACCTAGAAATATTTCTATTGAAGATGGCTGACGTTTGTCGCAGGAAATGGTCCAACCGGAGGGCCCTCTCCAAGTACTGAAGATAGAGGGGCTTTGCCAGCTCGGTGCAGCCGCCATCATCCCTGGCACCCAACTCCGAGGCCATAGAACAAATCTGTCTTCATGCACAAGGACCTCCGACTGCACGGCTGCAGAACAGAGATAAGAAGTGAAAGGTGAAATTACTATCCATTCTCCCCTTCTCTTGCCTGCTTGCTCCCAATATGAAGAGAAATCAGACCTTCTAGAACACAAGACACTAAGAAGATAGGAGTCTGCAGAAAGATCATGATAAAGCTCTTGTTAGACACTGCCTCCTAAAGCAAAGGCAGAAGTTAAAAGGATATGAAGAATATAAAAATAAAGCAACACGGTTACATTTCACAATGAAAATTCATATTATACTTTTTCAAAATAGTATCTTAAAATGTATACCCACTTCCTTTATCCCTTTCAATAAAAAATTGCCCAAAACTATGAATAAACAACTATCCAAATCTACACCCCAAGCTCACTGTTGTGCACCTCAGAAAGGAAAGTACTAGAGGAGCACTTGTTCTCAGCATTACCTTCAAATGGGTGCCCCCCTCTTCATTTTGAATTCATATTCGTACATATATGTAAGGTATCTTATTTATAAGGGAATAGATGTATTGGCAGAGTATTTTACTATCCTTTGTAAAAATGCTATAATGAGTAAAATTTAGAAATGATTTAGAAAATTGGAGCAAAAAGAATAAAAGTGAGGGTGAGAAACATGGGTATAGCCTAAGCATTGTCTTTGCTACCTTACAATGTTAAAGACGTTAGGGTCAGAACATCTTCACTAGAGACATAATCACACAATCAGTATAACAACTTTTCTCCCACCACTTTCTTGTTTGTTTTTTTGTTTTTTGAGATGGAGTCTCACTCTGTCGCCCAGGCTGGAGTTCAAGCAATTCTCCTGCCTCAGCCTCCCGAGTAGCTGGGACTACAGGAGCCCATCACCACGCCCAGCTAATTTTTGCATTTTTAGTGGAGATGGGGTTTCACCACGTTGGTCAGGCTGGTCTTGAACTCCTGATCTCAAGCAATCCACCCACCTCAGCCTCCCACAGTGTTGGGATTACAGGCGTGAGCCACTGCGCCCAGCCTTCTCCCACCACTTTCAAACAGTAACTTCTGCCTTATACCTGGTTATCTCTAAATACTTAAACGGTTACAGTAGGATTAAATAATGACTTAATTTAGACTAATAAGCCCACCAAATGACGTAAATACTCAATAAGCCATAGATTATTATTTCTTTCAGACAGAGTTTCACTCTTGCAGTGCGGTGATGTCAGCTTAGGGCAACCTCTGCCTCATAGGTTCAAGGGATTCTCCTGCCTCAGGCTCCCAAGTAGCTGGGATTGCAGGTGTCCGCCACCACGCCCGGTTAATTTTTTGTATTTTCAGTACAGACAGGGTTTCACCATGTTGGCCGGGCTGGTCTCGAACTCCTGACCTCAGGTGATCCACCCATCCCAGCCTTCCAAAGTGCTAGGATTACAGGCATGAGCCACTGCGCCCCGTCCCATAAATTATTTTATTACAAGTTCCTAAAACAAACTAAGTGAGACTGGGCACGGTGGCTCACGCCTGTAATCCCAGCACTTTGGGAGGCTGAGGTGGGTGGATCATTTGAAGTCAGGAGTTTGAGACCAGCATAGCCAACATGGTAAAACCCCGTCCTCTACTAAAAATACAAAAATTAGCTGGGTGTGGTGGCGGGCACCTGTAATCCCATCTACTCAGGAGACTGAGGCAGGAGAATCACTTGAACCTGGGAGGCAGAAGTTGCAGTGAGCCGAGACTGTGCCATTGCACTCCAGCCTGGGCAATGACAGCAAAACCCCATCTCAAAAAACAAAAACAAAAAAACTAAGTGATAAGTTTTTTTGTTGTTTCTTTGTATTTTTAGTAGAGACGGGGTTTCATCGTGTTAGCCAGCATGGTCTTCTGACCTTGTGATCTGCCTGCCTCGGCCTCCCAAAGTGCTGGGATTACAGGCGTGGGCCCCTACACCTGGCCAACTAAGTGACAAGCTTTAAAGGCAATCATATATCTTTGAGTTTTCTTTTTTTTTTTTTTTTTTTTTTACAGTTTTCTAATATAACCTTTCTATCTAAAACAGTATAACTTCTAGAAAAACCAGGAGAAAATCTTCATGACTGACCATAAAAAGTTCTAGATACGCAATCAAAAGCAAGAAAGATCAAAAATGAGACCACGCAAATTAAAAATGTTTACACTTTAAAATACATCAAGAAAATGAAGACAAACTAGGCACAGCAGCTCATGCCTGTAATCCCAACACTCTGGGAGACTGAAGTGGAAGGATCACTTGAGCCCAGGAAGACAAGATCAACCTGGGCAACACAGTGAGATCCCATCTCTTCAAAAGAATTTAAAATTAGCTGGGCATGGTGGCACACGCCTCTGGACAAACTATTAGGGAGGCTGAAGTGGGAGGATCATTTACAGCCCAGGAGGTTGAGGCTACAGTGAGCCATGATCTTGCAACTGCACTCCAGCCTGGGTGACACAAAAAGAAAAAAAAAGAAAAAGAAAAAAGAAAATGAAGACAAGCCACAGACTAGAAGATATTTGCAAGTCATCTATCTGATAAAGGTCTTGTATTCACATGAACAACTCCTTTTTTTACACAGTTGTTTGTCAGTGTGTACACATAAAACTTACAACTCTATAAGATAAATAACCCAATTTAAAAATGGGCAAACGATTTTGAACAGACATTTTACCAGCAAAGATGTATGACTACCTAATGGACACATGAAAAAATGCTGAATATCAATAAATTAAAAATAAAATTACAGCAACATACTACTTTATACCCACTAGAATAATAAAAAAGATAGGCTAGACACAGTGGCTCACACCTATAATCCCAACATTTAGGAGGCTGAAGTGGGTGGATCCACTGAGCCCAGGAGTTTGAGACCCGCCTGGGCAACATAGCAGGACCCTGTCTCTACAAAAAATTTTAAAATTAGCCAAGTATGGTGATGCATACCTGTAGTGCCAGCTACTCAAGAGGCTGAGTCAAGAGGATTGCTTGAGCCCAGGAAGTCCAGGCTGCAGTAAGCTATCATTGTGCCACTGCACTCTAGCCTGGAGTAAGACCCTGTCTCAAAAAAAAACCACACAAGAGAGTAAGAGAAAGGGAAAGAACAAGAAAAGAGGCCGGGCGCGGTGGCTCAAGCCTGTAATCCCAGCACTTTGGGAGGCCGAGACGGGCGGATCACGAGGTCAGGAGATCGAGAGACCATCCCGGCTAACACGGTAAAACCCCGTCTCTACTAAAAAATACAAAAAAAAAAAAAACTAGCCGGGCGAGGTGGCGGGCGCCTGTAGTCCCAGCTACTCCGGAGGCTGAGGCAGGAGAATGGCATAAACCCGGGAGGCGGAGCTTGCAGTGAGCTGAGATCCGGCCACTGCACTCCAGCCTGGGTGACAGAGCAAGACTCCGTCTCAAAAAAAAAAAAAAGAAAAAAGAAAAAAAAAAAGAAAAGAAAAAAAAAAAAATGTTCCAAACTCCCATTGTGGCGACAGTTGCACAATTCTGCAAATCTACCAAAAATATATTCAAAATATGCTGAACTGTGTATTTTATTTAAATTATGTGAATTTCATAGTATGTAAATTGTCAGTCTTGGTAACATGAAGAAAAAAGAATGCTAAAAAATAATTTTGGCCAGGTACAGTGGCTGAAGCTTGTAATCCCAGCACTTTGGGAGGTAAGGCAGGAGGACAGCTTGAGTCCAAGAGTTCAAGACCAGCCTAAGTAACATAGCAAGACCTTGTTTCTACAAAATAAATTTAAAAATTAGCTGAGTGTGGTGGCATGCACCTGTAATCCCAGCTATTCAGGAGGCTGAGGAGGGAGGATGGTTTGATGCCTAAGAGGCTGAGACCTCAGTGAGTCATGAATGCACCACTGTACTCTAGCCTGTGTAACAGAGTGAGACTATCCAAAAAAAAAAAAAAAAAAAAAACTTTAAATTTCACCTTTTCAAAGTGAGACCTAACATACCCACTCCAGAAGATTTCAAAGACGTCGGTTTTTAAAATACAACAAAATTCCCTTAATTAGAGAACAGCAAATAATTCATCTTGATGCATGTATAAATCAGTAAAAGTACTCTGCTTGGCTCCACCCCAAGCTTTTATTACGGAACAATTAATCCATGCTCTACTTATTTTACCTGATAACAAAAATGACACTAATTAAGGAGGTATGACTACCAAGTAATACTGAGTGATTCAAAAGGAATGGAATATTTTCAAAACTTATTCCTCAGTACCTATGTGAATATGAAATCAAAAACAATTTGTTGAAGAAAGACCACAGTTACTTCTAGTCTTACAATGCTCAATATACACTCCCTTTTGACGCCCCGTATACATCAATCCTATCAATTGATTCATCCCAGAAATCATCTTTGCAGCACATCACCACTGATGGCTGAAATGACAGGTACAATGCAATCCCTTATGTCCACAATACCACCAAAAAAAGGTGCTGCAAGCACGAAATTCTCCACATATCTCCACAAGTAGTCTTATGATGACATCTGGAGAACCAAGTTATATCATTTTTTAAATGTTCAATTTTTTTCTTTATGGTGGCAAAATATACATAACATAAAAACTTACCACTTTAACCATTTTTAAGTGTACACTTCAGTGGCATTATATACTTTCACATTGTTGTACAACCATTACTACCTACCATCCGCAATTTTTTCTTTTTTTTTTTTTTCTTTTTTTTTTTGAGACAGAGTCTCCCTCTGTCGCCCAGGCTGGAGCACAATGGGGCTATCTTGGCTCACCACAATCTCCGCCTCCTGGGTTCAAGTAATTCTCTCACCTCCAGCCTCCCAAGTAGCTGGGACTATAGGCACATGCCACCACGCCTGGCTAATTTTTGTATTTCTAGTAGAGATGGAGTTTTACCATGTTGGCCAGGCTGGTCTCAAACTCCTGGCCTCAAGTGATCCACCCACCTCAGCCTCCCAAAGTACTGAGATTATAGGCATCAGCCACCCACTGAGCTGACAATTATTTTTTAGTCACCTTTTAAGATTGCTGGCCTCCCAATTCAGCCTAGTCTTGATTAGCATGTTAAAAGCTGCTGCTATAATAACCACTTTCATCTCCTCTATTTGTCTCTCATTCCCTACAAGAAAACTGCATGGCCATCACCCTGACCCATCTGTTACTGTCCAGCTTCAGCAAAACACTTGATAATTCTCAATAACCCTTTTACCCACCTTCTATCAATTGTTTCTCATTCTCTACCAAGATTACTTCAAATCTTTTTTCCCTCTTCCTCAAAATTCTGAAGTCATTCCCCACTTATCTTGGAAGAGCCTGAGAAACAAATCATTCCATCCTCTTTTATTTCACCTTAGCTCAATAGTTTCCTCTTACTTGTTGTGTTATTTGAGTCACCAACACAAATAAACTTTATTTGTAACTCTTAGTCAAGGTGATTCTCCATACTCGTACAAAAGATATGCCTATTTCTTGCCGGGCACAGTGGCTCGTGTCTGTAATCCCAGCACTCTGGGAGGCTGAGGCGGACAGATCACAAGGTCAGGAGTTTGAGACCAACCTGGCTAACACGGTGAAATCCTGTCTTTACTAAAAATACAAAAAATTGGCCGGGCACGGTGGCTAACGCCTGTAATCTCAGCACTTTGGGAGGCCAAGGCGGGCGGATCATGAGGTCAGGAGAGCAAGACCATCCTGGCAAACACGGTGAAAACCCATCTCTACTAAAAATACAAAAAATTAGCCGGGCATAGTGGCAGGAGCCTGTAGTCCCAGCTACTCGGGAGGCTGAGGCAGGAGAATGGCATGAACCCAGGAGGCGGAGCTTGCAGTGAGCCAAGATTGCGCCACTGCACTCCAGCCTGGGCAACAGAGCGAGACTCCGTCTCAAAAAAAAAAAAAAAAAAAAAAAAGAAAAAAAGAAAAAAAATTACAAAAAATTAGCTGGGCTTGGTGGCATGCACCTGTAGTCCCAGCTACTCAGGAGGCTGAGGCAGGAGAATTATTTGAACCCGGGAGGTGGAGGTTGCAGTGAGCCAAGATTGTATCACTAAACTCCAGCCTGGGTGACAGAGCAAGACTCCACCTCAAAAAAGAAGATATGACTATTTCTTATGTCACCTATTATGGGTTTGTGCCCATGCATTTGCATTTTAAAATACATACTGTGTAACTGTAAGTTACTTTATTTATGTTTCCCCAATATATTACAATTAGGGCATCATACTGCTTTTTAAAATTACATGTTATATTACCTATAGATTTCATTTTAGGATTTTAAAAAGGGCATATTAGGCCAGGCGCGGTGGCTCACGTCTGTAATCCTAGCTCTTTGGGAGGCCGAGGCAGGCGGATCACCTGAGGTCAGGAGTTTGAGACCAGCCTAACCAATATGGTGAAACCCCATCTCTACTAAAAATACAAAAATTAGCTGGGCATGGTGGTGGGTGCTTGTAGTCCCAGCTACTTGGGAGGCTGAGGCATTTGCGTGGTCTCATTTTTGATCTTTCTTGCTTTTGATTGCGTATCTAGAACTTTTTATGGTCAGTCATGAAGATTTTCTCCTGGTTTTTCTAGAAGTTATACTGTTTTAGATAGAAAGGTTATATTAGAAAACTGTAAAAAAAAAAAAAAAAAAAAAAGAAAACTCAAAGATATATGATTGCCTTTAAAGCTTGTCACTTAGTTGGCCAGGTGTAGGGGCCCACGCCTGTAATCCCAGCACTTTGGGAGGCCGAGGCAGGCAGATCACAAGGTCAGAAGACCATTGCTTGAACTCAGGAGGTGGAGGTTACAGTGAGCCAAGATCATGCTACTGTACTCCAGCCTGGGAAACAGATCGAGACTCCGTCTCAAAGGAAAAAAAAAAGGGCGGGTGTATTATAAAATATTTGTAATAAAAAAGGAGAGTTGGGTCTGATACAGTTGAGAACCATGCTCTCTGATAACCACTGTTTATCAGAACGAATGAAGTCAATATTGCTGAGCGACTCTTGCTTTTGGATACTCTACTGTATAATCTTTGAAAACTTGGACTATTCCTTCTTTAACTCCTTGACTGAAACTTTATTCTAAATGTGGAGTACACCAAAGTTCTGTCATCTATTCCTACCCCTTAGAAAATCTCATCTTCTACCAGGAATTCAATTAACACTGTTGTATGACTGACCCTCTAGCTCTCAACTTGCACAGCATACAATCCACATTTCTAGATGCTTCTAGAAATGCTTTCTAGATGCTTTCTAGTCCCTACAAACCCAAACTACTCATATGGCTCCACAGAAGCTAGTTCATCTGTCTTTCCTATTTATATAACAATTATTCAGACTCAAAATCTATGAATCATTTTTTACACCCCCTTCTACTTCTCTCCTGACATACAGTGAGCCCCAATGTGTAGTTAATTCCTCTTTGGGAATAATGTCTGGAATATGTCAGTTTCTTCCTATTATCAGTGTTTTCATTTAGCTTCTTAGCCTCACACCTAGACTACTGCTTCCTAATTTGAGTTTCCCACCTCCAGGTTCTTATCACTCTAATTCATCCTCACAGATACTTCCAGATCAGTATTCCCAAATCATCACTCTTGTTTTATATTTTTTTGAGACACAGTCTCACTTTGTCACCCCAGCTGGAGTCCAGTGGCGCGATCTCAGCTCACTGCAACCTCCATCTCCCTGGCTCAAGCAATTTTCCTGCCTCAGCCTCGCAGGTAGCTGGGATTACAGGTGCCCATCACTACGCCCGGCTAATTTTTCCTATTTTCAGTAGAGAAGGGGTTTCACCATGTTGGTCAGGCTGATCTCAAACTCTTGACCTCAAGTGATCCACCTGCCTCAGCCTCCCAAAGCACTGGGATTACAGGTGTAAGCTACCGCACCCAGCCCAAATTCATCATTCTGATTATGTCATTAGTTCCTCAATAGTTTTCCAAAACTCAATAAAATCTAAATTCTTCAGCCTGAAATTTAAAGACCTTTATCATCTGGTTTTGAGTTACTTTTTCAATTTAATCTTTTACGACTTCCCCACATTCCAGCCAAATTAAGAGTTCCTTTAAAATGTCTCTTAACTTCCTATTAGACCTGTCTCACTTCGAGCAAAAATGCTCTTTAAAATTCATCTCACCGCCAGGCACGCTGGCTCACACCTATAATTCCAGCACTTTGGGAGGCCAAGGCAGGCTGATCACCTGAGGTCAGGAGTTTCGAGACCAGCCTGACCAACATGGAGAAACCTCGTCTCTACTAAAAACACAACAAAATTAGCTAGGCATGGTGGCGCATGCCTGTAATCCCACCTACTTGGGAGGTGGAGGCAGTAGAATCGCTTGAACCCGAGAGGCGGAGGTTGTGGCCACTGCACTCCAATCTGGGCAGTAAGAACAAAACTCCGTCTCAAAAAAAAAAAAAAAAGTAATAAAGTAAAATAAAATTCATCTGACCACACGCTCATACTGTATTGCTAAGGATGAAAGAACTATTCAGTATGTTTTCGGAACAATTCATCACTGAATAGCCTGTTCCACACCCTGAACTCTGGCTCTTCATTATCCTGAATGCGAACTCTGATCATACTTCAGCTGCCCTGCCAACAGCTTCATGTTAATGGTAAACTGTATGCTTCAGAATCATACTCTCATATATCAGACTTCCTGAGCTGTGTTCATGAGTAATTCTGGGCTGATTGCTTCATACTCTCTAGTTACTACTAGGCCCTTATTTCTTTTTTTTTCTTTTTTTTTTTTTTTTTAATGGGGACTCTTGCTCTTTCTCCCAGTCTGGAGTGCAGCGGTCCAATCTTGGCTCACTGCAACCTCCGCCTCCCAGATTCAAGGGATTCTCCTGCCTCAGCCTTCTGAGTAGCTGGGATTACAGGCGTGAGCCACCACGCCCAGCTAATTTTTTTTGTATTTTAGTAGAGATGAGGTTTCACCACGTTGGCCAGGCTGGTCTCAAACTCCTGACCTCAAGTGATTTGTCTGCCTCGGCCTCCCAAAGTGCTGGGATTACAGGTATGAGCTACCATACCCGGCCAACTTCTTATCAGTATTTATATTGTACAGAATTACATATTCTGTACAAAATTCACTTTTATACTTTTTTTTTTTTTTTTTTTTTGAGACAGAGTCTTGCTCTGTCGCCCAGGCTGGGGTGCAGTGGCCGGATCTCAGCTCACTGCAAGCTCCGCCTCCCGGGTTTAGACCATTCTCCTGCCTCAGCCTCCCGAGTAGCTGGGACTACAGGCGCCCGCCACCTCGCCCGGCTAGTTTTTTGTATTTTTTAGTAGAGACGGGGTTTCACCGTGTTAGCCAGGATGGTCTCGATCTCCTGACCTCGTGATCCGCCCGTCTCGGCCTCCCAAAGTGCTGGGATTACAGGCTTGAGCCACCGCGCCCGGCCTTTTATACTTAATTTTACTACGCTAAAAGTCAGTGTTCATTATGGGAGTGGACACACTTAACCAGTCTGGGTAGTAACAGAGAAGTTACGCAGAACTGTGTTCCTCAAAGAAGACTGAAAATCAAAGTTAAGGTAATTCATCCCAAAGACAAACCATCTGCAAATAAGCATGAGTTGAACTGTACACTAACTGGATCCTGCTTTTCAAACTGTAGATATTTCATTCAGTCATATCTGTGATGATTATATAAAGAGTAAATGTTATTACTTTCACTCTATTAACTATGTGGTCTAACAATCAACAAGAAGATATGTTTACATCAAACCAGGTGGTTGATAAATATTTCTTCAAATGTTAGACATTTTCCTTTATGCAAGAAGCTTGGGGGTTGGGGAGTACCTCCATTATAAAGAATTCCAAGTGGGGATCCAAATTTCTCTATTTTCTCAAATACTTAGTAAGGAGGCTACATACACACCCATTCTACTGAGATTCATGTGCCAAATGTTTCATATGTGTTTGCATTTTCATTTAAACCTTATATGATGTCAACATTATTACAACCATCATTTTACAAAGAAACTGAGCTTAACTAACTCACCCAAGATCATACAAACAGAAGTGCGCCAAGATGGGAATCCAAGAAGTGTGACTTCAAAGCCCCACAAGATTAAGTACTCCAAGTCTGAAGTACTTGCAGCAAATTAGAGGCTCCCAGGACATAAAACTATGCCACTGGAGTATTTCAAAGAGTATTTTAATTTATTCAATCATTCAATCATCTGTTTATATCAATATAAAACTTTATTTTATAATATGGGTCATAATCCAATTCTACTTTGATTTTGCTACTCAAATTGTTCCAGCTTTGGTCACCGGAAACTTTCAGTTTGTTCCTTTGCTCCTTTGACATAACCCCATTAATGTGAAATTTTGTTGTTTTTAGAGCACCTTCTTATTTTTTGGCACAAGATACTCAAGGTTCATCTTATATATATTTCCTGCCCCAATCACAGAATCAACCATTTCTCCAAGGAGCCCTAGTTTCTTTTACTGGAGAATAGTATTAGAAACTAAGATCCGGGGCCAGGTGTGCTGGCTCACACCTGTAATCCCAACGATTTGGGAGGATGAGGCAGGAGGACTGCTTGAGCCCACCAGTTCAAGACCAGCCTGGGTAACATAGGGAGACCCACCTCTCTATAAAAATAGAAAACTTTGACTGATCGCAGTGACTCACGCCTGTAATACCAGCATTTTGGGAGGCCGATCACTTGAGCTCTGGAGTTTGAGACCAGTCTGGGCAACATAGCGAAATCCCATCTCTATGAAAAATACAAAAATTAGCCACACGTGGTGGCGAGCACCTATAATCCCAGCTACCTGGGAGGCTGGGATGCGAGGATGGCTTAAGCCCGAGAGACAGAGGTTGCTGTAAACTGAGATTGCACCACCAAAACCCAGCCCGGGTGAAAGGGCCAGACCCTGTCTCAAAAAAAAAAAAAAAGGAAATAAAAAAAGAAAAAAATTAGATTAGCTGGGCATAGTGGCATACACCTGTGGTCCCAGACCCAGCTATTTGGGAGGCTGAGGTGGGAGGATAGCTTGAGTCTGGAAGGTCATGGTTGCAGTGAGCATGCCACTGCACTCCAGCCTGGGTGACAGGTCAAGATCCATGTCTCAAGGAAGAAAAGAAACCAAGATCTGGGCACTAGGTGCACTCCTAGGTGTTGTTTCTTTCAACTTTCTCAGCTGACAAAGAATGGAAATATATCTGTGTATATTAACTCAAGTATGTACATATATCTACAAATATTTCTACATATAAACATGGAACTATTTTGCACTGGTATCTCCAATTTGAATCCATTACCACAAAGATTATTCTAGCCTCCTCACCTTGCTTATCTGTAAATTCCACTCCAACAGTGAAAAGCCTGCCTCCTGCCATCCATTTACTTAACTGTTCAATTGTAGTTACATACATAATCAGTAACACATTTTCATTTAAACCAGTATCAGAATTGTTAACCTCTACCCCTTTGGGATGTAACTTTATCAATTAAAGTATAAGGCTTATGTACAGTTCCTTTTGTCTTACAGAGTCCACTCATTTCCCAAGTTACTTAAAACAGCACCTTCCTCCCAATTAGCAAGATTGTTTCACACATTTGTGATAGTTTCTCCTGCCAAGGTTTGCATGCCTCAGAGGCCTTGACCTCTAAAAAAAATTTTTTTAACTTGCATACATTGAAGCTTACTCTTAGCCCAGAACAGCAGATCACACCTGTAATCCTAGCACTTCAGGAGGCCAAGGCAGGCGATCACTTGAGGCCAGGAGTTCAAGACCAGGAGTTTGAGACCAGCCTGGCCAACACGGTGAAACCCTATCTCTACTAAAAATACAAAAATTAGCCAGGCATTGTGGCACACACCTGTAATCCCAGCTACTTCGGAGGCTGAGGCAGGAGAATTGCTTGAACTCAGGAGGTGAAGGTTGCAGTGAGCCATGATCGTGACACTGCACTCCAGTATGGGTGACAGTAGAAGACTCTGTCATTAAAAAATAACTACCTAGGCCGGGCGTGGTGGCTCATGCCTATAATCCCAGCACTTTGGGAGGCCAAGGCGGGTGGATCATTTAAGGTCAGGAGTTCGAGGCCAGCCTGGCCAACATGGTGAAACCCCGTCACTACTAAAAGTACAAAAATTAGCTGGGTGCCCTGGTGGGCACCTGTAATCCCAGCTACTCAGGAGGCTGAGACAGGAGAATCGCTTGAGCCTGGAAAACAGAGGTGGCAGTGAGCTGAGATCGTGCCACTGCACTCCAGTCTGGGCAACAGAGCGAGACTATGTCTCAATAAATAAATAATAGGCCGGGCATGGTGGCTCATGCCTGTAATCCCAGGACTTTGGGAGGCCGAGGCGTGTGGATCACGAGGTCAGGAGTGTGAGACCAGCCTGATCAACGTGGTGAAACCCCGTCCCTACTAAAAATACAAAAATTAGCTGGGCATGGTGGTGCACGCCTGTAATCCCAGCTACTAGGGAGGCTGAGGCAGGAAAATCGCTTGAACTCAGGAGGCAGAGGTCGTGGTGAGCCAAGATCGCATCACTGCACTCCAGCCTTGGCAACAGAGCAAGACTGTGTCTCAAAAAATAAATAAATAAATAAATAAACAAGCTTTACTCTTTGTGCTGTAAAGTTCTATGGGTTATGACAAATGCATAATGCCACGTGTCCACCATTACAGTATCAAACAGAATACTTTTATCAAGCAGTAATTTTAACTGAATTAAACAATACAACTTTCAGTGGAAACAGCATGGTAAGGAAGAAAGATGATGAAGTCAAGAGCTGTGAGGTGAATCCATTGAAAAGCCACAAATCGACGAGGACTGGCAGCTACCCACTCTGGGTCTCAATAGTTCCACTGTTAAATGGGGGTTCAATTCAACTAACAATATATAGCATTTATTAAACATTATGTATCAGCAATGGTGCTAAGCACATCACATGGATTGCCTCATTTATATCTAACAACACTATTAAGTAGACACTGAGACAGCAGGACATCCACCCTCAGAACAGGAACCTTTGTACAAAACAGAAAATTAAATAAGGGTGATGTTGAAAAACGCAAGAATATGTGGGATCAGAAGCACACCCAGTGCCACACCATGGAAAAGGGAGGCCAGCAAAAGACTGGGCCAAATCTCCACAGTCTCTTTGGAAAGAAGACAGGTCAGGCTATTGGATTCACTTACACAGATGCCAGTAAGAAAAAAAGCATCGCCTAGGAGGAGGATACACTGATACAGTATTTGGAGAATCCTAAGAAGTACATTCCTGGAACAAAAATGATCTTTGCCAGCATTAATAAGGCAGAAAAGGACAGATCTGACAGCTTACCTCAAAAAAGCTACTAATGGCTAGGCACAGTGGCTCACGCCTGTAATCCCAGCACTTTGGGAGGCCAAGGCGGGCAGATCACTTGAGGTCAGGAGCTCGAGACCAGCCTGGCCAACATGGTGAAACCCCATCTCTACTAAAAATACAAAAATTAGCTTGGCATGGTGGTGGGCACCTGTAATTCCAGCTACTAGGGAGGCTGAGGCAGGAGAACTGTTTGAACCCGGGAGGCAGAGGTTGCAGTGAGCCGAGATTGCCCCACTGCACTATAGCCTGGGTGAAAGAGTAAGACACCTCAAAAAAAAAAAAAAAAAAATGTACTAATGAGTAATTGATCACTGCCATATTTATTACAAAACAGAAATGTCTGGCCAGGCACAGTGGCTCATGGCTGTAACCCTAGCACTTTGGGAGGCTGAGGCAGGTGGATCACCTAAGGTCAAGAGTTAAAGATCAGCTTGGCCACATGGTGAAACCCCGTCTCTACTAAAAATACAAAAATTACGCCAGGCGCGGTGGCTCATACCTATAATCCCAGCACTTTGGGAGGCTGAGGCGGATGGATCACCTGAGGTCAGGAGTTTGAGATCAGCCTGGTCTACATGCTAAAACCCCATCTCTACTAAAAATACAAAAATTAGCCAGGTGTGGTGGCAAGCACCTGTAGTCCTAGCTACTTAGGAGGCTGAGGCAGAAGAATCACTTGAACCTAGGGGTGGAGGTTGCAGTGAACCGAGATAGTACCACTGCACTCCAGCCTGGACAACAGAGTGAGACTCCATCTCAAAAAGAAAAAAAAAATGGCCAGGCATGGTGGCGAGTGCCTGTAATCCCAGCTACTGGGGAGGCTGAGGCAGGAGAATTGCTTGAATCTGGGAGGCAGAGGTTGCAGTGAGCTGAGATCATGCTACTGCACACCAACCTAGGCGACAAGCAAAACTCTGTCTCAAAAAAAAAAAAAAAAAAAAGAAGAAAAAAAAGAAAACTGGCTGTGGTTAAACGAATATAGTTGGTTTTTTGGATTTTATTTTTATTTTTATTTTGAGACGGAGTTTCCCTCTGTCGCCAGGCTGGAGTGCAGGGACGCAATCTTGGCTCACTGCAACCTCCACCTCCAGGGTTCAAGCGATTCTACTGCCTCAGCCTCCCAAGTAGCTGGGACTACATGCACGCGCCAGCACGCCCAGCTAATTTTTGTGTTTTTAGTAAAGATGGGATTTCACCATGTTGGCCAGGATGGTCTCGATCGCTTGACCTCATGATACACCCGCCTCGGCCTCCAAAAGTGCTGGGATTACAAATTTAAGCCACGGCACCCGGCCTCTTTTATTTTTTAGACAGGGTCTCGCTTGTCATCCAGGCTGGAATGCCGTGGCAGGATCACAGCTCACTGTAGCCTTGACCTGCTGAGCTCAGGCGATCCTCCCATTTTAGCCAGCCTCCAGAGTAGCTGGGACTACAGGCATGTACCACCATGCCCAGCTAATTTTTTTCTGGAGATGGGGTTTTGGCATATTGCCCAGGCTGGTCTCAAACTCCTAGACTCAAGTGATTTGCCTGCCTCGGTCTCCCAAAGTGCTGAGATTACAGGTGTGAGCTACCGTGAAGGTCTTGGTTTTTATTTTAACAGTAATTCCAATTAAGTAAATGATACCACTGTTTTCCCCTTCTAAAGATATGACTGAACTTCATTAGTAATGTTCAACTTTTCATCAAGATGGTGAATGCCATCTTAAAACCTACAGAAGATTGGCTTTATATTTAGATTTATATAACTGGTTATGTTAGCACACGTAAACACTGGCAAAATTCCTTCATTGTCTCAGAACCAAGCACAATTCACCTGTGTTTTGTTTTTATTTGCCTCTTAAAGGAAAGGGCTGATGATAAGGCAGCAATGTCTACACTTTTGGCCTTAACTATGCCAAGCTAATTAGAATTCCTTGTAACTAAAATGGTTCCTTTTACTTACTGAAAAGCACTTTAGGGTGTGGTTTATGTGTAATATCAAATAAGGAACAGTTAACGCTTAAAAAATAAAATAGACCAGCCACAGTGGTTCACGCCTATAATCCTAGCACTTTGGGAGGTAGAGGCAGGCAGATCACCTGAGGTCAGGAGTTCCAGACCAGCCTGGTCAATATGGTGAAACCCCATCTCTACTAAGCATACAAAAATTAGCTGGGCATGATGGCACATGCCTGTAGTCCCAGCTACTCAGGAGGCTGAGGCAGGAGAATTGCTTGAACCCGGGAGGCGGAGGTTGCAGTGAGCCAAGATCGCACCACTGCACTCCAGCCTGGCAAAAGAGCGAGACTCCGCCTCAAAAAAAATGATTTTTTTTTTAAATGGTCTGGCCTGTTCTTAAGCCTTAACAATCTTATTCACTAAGAAGTTTCAAAAACAGGCCAGGCACAGTGGTTCACATCTATAATCCCAGCACTTTGGGAGGTCAAGGTGGGTGGATCGATCATGACGTCAGGAGTTTGAGACCAGCCTAGCTAACATGGTGAAACCCCGTTTCTACCAAAAATACAAAAATTAGCCGGGTGTGGTGGTGCAAAATCCTAGCTACTCGGGAGGCTGAGGCAGGAGAATCCCTTGAACCTGGGAGGTGGAGGTTGCAGTAAGCCGAAATCACACCACTGCACTCCAGCCTGAGCTACAAGAGCAAAACTCTGTCTCAAAAAAAAAAAAAACCTCTTTGCCGGGAGGGGGAAAAATACCTCTTGCCCAACAGAATAGGTGTCTTCAGACTACAAAGGGGTCCAAGATACATTAAAAAATGTTAAGAACCCTGCTCTGGAGGGAATAGCTCTGTTGCCCAGGCTGGAGAATAGCTCTGTTGCCCAGGCTGGAGTGCAGTGGCACAATCAGGGTTCACTGTAGCCTCAACTTCCCGGGCTCAAGCAAACCTCCCATCTCAGCTTTCCAAGTAGTTGAACTACAGGTACACATCACCCTAGTCCAAAAATTTTATTTTCTGTAGAGATGAGGTCTCACTATGTTGACCAGGCTGGTCTCAAGCTCCTCAAGCTCATGTAATCCTCCCTCCTCTGCCTCCCAAAGTGCTGGAATTACAGGTGTAAACCACTAGGCCTGGCCGAAAATACTCTTCAAAATATTTATGGGGAAGGCAGAAGGACTGTAACAAAAGCAGAATACTGATTCTGTCATTTACTGGCTATGTGATTTAAGTTGGTTTCAATTTTCTCATCTGTAAAATGAGGATAACTACCAGCAAGTTTCATGAGAATTAAAATGATAATATATAAGGTATCCACCATACTGACTCACAAAAGTTGTCTGATATTAGTATCTGATATTAGTATGTGATACTAGTATTGATATTATCTGATATCAGTATCTGATATTAGTATTGTCTGATATTAGTATGCCCTTCTCATTCTCTACATGCTATAGCCTATCATATCAAGATTTTGATACTTAAGATCCAACTTTAAAACTTTTCAACTGTTGGCCGGGCACAGTGGCTCACACCTGTAATACCAGCACTTTGGGAGGCCGAGGCAGGAAGATCATAAGATCAAGACATCGAGACCAGCCTGGCCAACACAGTGAAACCCCGTCTCTATTAAAAATACAAAAATTAGCCAGGCGTGGTGGCATATGCTGCTTGGGAGACTGAAGCAGGAGAATTTCTCGAACCCAGGAGGCAGAGGCCGCAGTGAGCCTAGATCGTGCCACTGCACTCTAGCCTGGTGACAGGGCGAGACTCCATCTCAAAAAAAAAAATAGAAACTTTTCAACTGTTTTCCTACAAAAACTCGGTCTCCTATTAACACTAACCCACTCTGTCCACTCTAAAATCCACTGCGTCCTAGCATTTACATTTCATGTGTATTTTGTCGTTGTTGTTGTTGTCGAGCCAGCTTGGGCTCTTGTCGTCCAGGCTGGAGTGCAGTGGCTCGATCTCGGCTCACTGCAATCTCCACCTCCTGGGCTCAAGCCATCCTCCCACCTCAGCCTCCCAAGTAGTTGGGACTACAGGTGCACATCACCATGCTTAGCTAATTTTTGTACTTTCTGTAGAGACAGGATTTTGCCATGTTGTCCATGCTGATTTCAAACTCCTGAGCTCAAGCAATCCGCCTGCCTAGGCCTCCCAAAGTGCTGGGATTACAGGTGTGAGCCACCAAGCCTAGCCTATTTAATGTGAATTTGTAGGCTGACATATAAAATCCCCTAGCCAGTTTTTTTGTTTGTTTGTTTTGTTTTGTTTTGTCGAGATGGAGTTTGCTCTTGTTGCCCAGGCTGGAGTGCAGTGGTGTGATCTCGGCTCACTGCAACCGCCGCCTCCCAGGTTTAAGCGATTCTCCTGCCTCAGCCTCCTGACTAGCTGGGATTACAGGTGTGTGCCACCACGCCCAGCTAATTTTTTGTATTTTTGGTAGAGACAGAGTTTCATCATGTTGGCCAGGCTGTTTTCGAACTCCTGACCTCAGGTGATCCACCCGCCTCAGTCTCCCAAAGTGCAGGGATTACAGGCATGAGCCACCGCACCCAGCCAACAAACTTTCATTAAGTGAACTTCTAATACCACAGCTTATAATTTGTTTTGTTTTGTTTCTAGAGACAGGGTCTCGCTCTCCGCCCAGGCTTGAGTGCACTGGCACAATCATAGCTCACAAGGGACTCAAGTGATCCTCTTGCCTCCTGAGTAACGGACTACAGGCTTGAGACACCATACCCAGCATCATAGCTCTTGATTTGTTGCTTTGGCTTAATCACATTTCCACCTTGATGTACTCAAAATGTTTTTATTAGTCATAAACTTTTCTAATCACATTTGTGCTCACTACAATTATTTCCTATCACAATTTACAGACTTTCAAAAATTGATTCAGTTTCTACTGAAATAAAATGTAGAGGAAAAGAACACAGTAAACAAAAACGATGGAATTTAATCCCTTAAAAACAAAATTCATTTTAAAGTCTAGAAGGTATGCAACTTTTACCACACATAATGATTTCAAATTGTTTTACAGGAGGAGCAGCTTGGAAATTTCAAACATAAAATGCAACTGCAACAGAATATTATTAGGCATTAAAAGCGAATGAGGCCATGTGCGGTGGCTCATGCCTGTAATCCCAGCACTCTGGGAGGCCAAGGCAGGCCGATCACTTGAGGTCAGGAGTTCGAGACAGGTCTGGTCAACATGGTGAAACCAAGTCTCTTCTAAAAATACAAAAATTGGCCGGGTGTGGTGGTGGCCGCCTGTAATCCCAGCTACTCGGCTGACGCACGAGAAGCGCTCGAACCTGGGAGGCAGAGGTTGCAGTGAGTCGGGACCGCCCCATCGCACTTCAGCCTGGGCGACAGAGTAAGACTCATTCTCAAAAAAAAAAAAAAAAAGAATTAAGTCCCGATATATGCTACAACATGGATGAACCCTGAAAACACCATGTTAAGTGAAACAAACCAGGCAAAGAAAGATACATGTTGTATGTTTCTTTTTTTAGGCAATCTAGGCAGAAAATATATTAGTGGTTACCTGAGGCTGGAGAGAGAGGGAATGGGGAGTGACTGCTAAATGGCTTCCAGAGATTCTTTTTTAGGGTGATTAATTTTAGGGTGATTAAAATAGTGGTTGATAGCTACAGAACTTAATAGTTTTAGAAAATCACTGAATTATACACTTTAGAAACCTGAATCTTTTGGTATTTGAATCATATTTCAATAAAGCTATTATTTAATTTAAATTGCCAGTGAAAAGCCACAATAATTTTGTGAAGGAAATAATGAAAGTCACTGACTGGAAAACTAACCTGTGACGTTAGCCAGGTCAACCTCCAAATTCCTTCCCCCATTTCTAACAAGTACATCAAACTAGAGACAGTGTGTGAATCAAAGAATTCCAGGCACAGTTGGCTGTTAACTAGAATAGTAAGTGGCTTCCTAGGCTCTGTCACTCCTAAACTGTAGGGGGCTTCCAGCCTCGGAGATTACGGAAGTAGTACTTTTCATTAGCAAGCTCAAAAAGAAGTGTCAAAATAGGATGACACTTTCCTAGTCGCTCTGCAAAAACCTAAAAAACCAGAAGCGGTGTCATCTAGACACTCCTAAGTCTATGCAGGTGTCAGCCTGCCCTAACCCAACACCAGCCAGCAGCGTGCACCATTCAACCACATCTTAACTTGCCCCTTACAAATTGACACTTACACTAACAAGTCCTTAGATCTCATTTGTTTAAAATGACAGATATGCAACCCTCACGGGGTTCCCACTCAAGGCCTTCCAGCCTCCGCCCTGCCCCTGCCCACCCCCAAACCTACACACGTGTTAGCCCGACACCGCCCCACCGGGTCCCACGTGCACCTGGTCTAACACACTCCCCACGTGTGGGCGCCCCACGGGCTTCCTCAGGTAGCTGAGGTCACCGCATGACCCCCGGTCTCCAGAGATATGAGACGGGAAGGACGAGGCCCTAGTCACCGAGGTCCCAACCCTGCGGGGAGTGTCCACACCCATCCTCCATACTAACCCCAACAAATGCAAGGGCCGGGGGCGACGGCCCCTTTAAGACGCGGCCCAGTTGTCGCCCGCAGAGAGGGGCGCAACAAGACCTACACAACCCCCTCTCCGTTCGCCCGCCCACGTCTAGTCGCCTCACCTCGGGCCGCCTGGCCCCGCCGCCGCGACGGCGGCGGAGGGGGGGCGGGGTGCGGGCGGGGTCCGGAGGGGGGGGTCGCCCCGCCGACGGTGGAGCCGCGGTTCGCTCTCTGAGGCCGTGGGACGGTGACTGCGTTGGGCGTGGACGCTCCTAGCTCGCTCCCTCCGCGGCTCCTGGGACCCCAAGATGGCGGCGGCGCTGAGGCGGCTGCGGGCGCTGGGCCGGCGGCGGCGGCGGCCACTTTCACTCACTGAGAGGAGCGGAGCAGGGACACGGGGAGCCATGGCGGGGGGGAGGAGAGGCGCCATAGCCAGGCCAGAACAATCGAGCCGCTACACGGGTGGCTTACCCCCGCCCCGCCCACACTCACTGCTCGTCGCCTGCCCGTGGCCACCCGCAGTGCCGCTGCCGTCGGCCTCGCGCAGCTCGCACCCCGCCGCTGCCACCTGACGCCCCGTGCGAACTGGGGTTCGAGGGGAGACCCTGATCCATGCCATCTGAGTACAGATTGGTCGGGGCTGGGACTGGCGAAGATTGCCGAAAGGCGGCGGGGAGGAGGAGGAGGATGTCATCGCTACAGTGAGCAAGCAGATCTCGCGGGAGGAAATGTCGCGAGAGCTTTTCAGGCCCGCAACCGCCGAAGCAAGGTTACTTTTCCCGGAAGTAACGTCAATCGAAACCGCCCGGGATCCTGGGATATTTGTTCCCGCAGGCTAGAGGTGGGAAGGTGCAGCCGAATTGATAGATCTCTTGAGGGGAAGGAGAAGCTCATATCTGGTATTTTATTACCAGTTTCTGACCCCTTTGGAAGGGGTTGTAGATTGTCGGGGAAGTGCCGGGAAGTTCGACTACCATACAGTGATTAGTTTGGGGCTCCCATTTAGACTCTGGGACCAAGAGCCCTAGAGGTTAGGTAAGACAGCATAGTTAGATAAGATGTCTATGTGAAGGTTGTAGGATACAAGGACTTGGGAACACGCAGACCTGTTATCGGAAATGCCAGCCTGTTCTCACATCCATACAGTGTGCCTTTGAAAAGTGAATACTTTTACCTGTGCCAACTCTACAATTTGAGTCCACTGCCACCCACATTTACTAAACTTGGGGTCTCGCTATGTTGCCCAGTCTAGTGGGCTGGTCCCAGTCTCCTGGCCTGTAGTGATCCTCCTGCCTGGAAGGATCACCTCAGGCCAAACGTCTTAGAGCAGCCCATTAGACTGGTCAACATAGCAAGACCCCGTCTCTACGAAAGAGAAAACGTAATACACGTAATCGACCCAACCACCAGGGTGTGTGGTGAGAATTGCCTAGTGTAAGGCCTAGGTGTAGATAAGAGTTAGAACTTTCTAAAAGTTAAATGTGCTGTTATTTCAGT
Source organism: Macaca mulatta (assembly GCF_049350105.2). NCBI lineage: Eukaryota > Metazoa > Chordata > Mammalia > Primates > Cercopithecidae > Macaca > Macaca mulatta. Next base: position 18,486,011 of record NC_133412.1, read on the forward strand.
TCCTTTGGGTGTCATTGTTTAATCCATTTCAATCTGGCCCTTAGCATTTAACCGAAAAGTACTTTATTACGGTCATCAAGTAGCCTTCTTGTGCTGAGTTAACTGACCTTTAAAAAGTTAAATTTGTGGCCGGGCGCAGTGCCACACGCCTGTCATCCCAGCACTTTGGGAGGTCAGGCAGGCGGATCACCTGAGGTCGGGAGTTCGGGCCAGCCTGACCAACATGGTGAAACCCCAGCTCTACTAAAAATACAAAATTAGCCAGGCGTGGTGTCGCATGCCTGAAATTCCAGCCAGTTGGGAAGCTGAGGCAGGAGAATCGCTTGAACCCTGGAGGCAGAGGTTGCGGTGAGCCGAGATCGCGCCATTGCACTCCAGCCTGGGCAACAAGAGCGAAATTCCGTCTCAAAAGGAAGAAAAAAAAGTTATATTTGCAAGCCGGGCGCGGTGGCTGTAATCCCAGCACTTTGGGAGGCCGAGGCGGGTGGATCCACTTGAGGTCAGGAGTTCAAGACCAGCCTGGCCAACATGGCGAAAACCCATCTCTACTTAAAAGAAAAAAAAAAAAGAAATTAGCCAGGCGTGGTGGCGGTCACCTGTAATACTAGCTACTCGGGAGTCTGAAGCAGGAGAATCTCTTGAACCTGGGAGGCAGGGGTTGCAGTGAGCCGAGACTGAGCCACTGTACTCCAGCCTGGGACAGAGCGAGACTCTGTCTCAAGGACAAAAAAAGAAAAAAAAAAAACACCTTAAATTTGCTTAAATGCATGGCCAGGCACGGTGGCTCACACCTGTAATCCCGGCACTTTGGGAGGCCGAGGTGGGCAGATCACGAGGTCAGGAGTTCGAGACCAGCCTGACCAACCTTGAAACCCCATCTCTACCAAAAATACAAAAATTAGCTGGGCATGATGGCGTGCGCCTGTAATCCACCCAGCTACTCAGGAGGCAGGGGAATCGCTTGAACCCAGGAGGTGGAGGTTGCCGTGAGCCGAGATCTAGCCATTGCACTCCAGCCTGGGCAACAGAGCAAGACTCTGTCTTTAAAAAAAAAAAAAAAAAGTGCTTAAAGGCAAAAGTACAATATATAGTTGGCCCTTATATCTGCGGGTTCAGTATCCATGGATTCAACCAACAGCAGATCAAAAATACTCAAAAAAAAGGCCGGGCGCAGTGGCTCACACCTGTAATCCCAGCACTTTGGGAGGCCGAGACGGGGTAGATCTTGAGGTCAGGAGATCGAGACCGTTTTGGCTAACACGGTGAAACCCCGTCTCTACTAAAAATACAAAAAATTAGCCAGGCCTGTAATCCCCAGCACTTTAAGAGGCTGAGCTGGAGTGTCGTTTGAAGCCAGGAGTTAGATAGAGATCAGCTTGGGCGACAAAAGAAGACCCCATTTCTACCAAATATTCAAAAAATAAATAATAACTCATTTCAGAATACACTATAATTATTTGCATAACATTTGCATTGTATTGATATTATAAGTAATCTAGAGATTATCTAAAGTGTATGGGAGGATGTGTAGGTGATATGCAAATGCTACACCACTTTGTCACACACACCTGTAATCCCAGCACTTTGGGAGGCTGAGGCAGGCAGATCACGAGGTCAGGAGATCGAGACCATCCTGTTTATCACCGTGACACCCCGTCTCTACTAAAAAAGTACGAAAATATTAGCCGGGCGTGGTGGCGGGTGCCTGTAGTCCCAGCTCCTTGGGAGGCTGAGGCAGGAGAATGGCGTGAACCCGGGAGGCGGAGCTTGCAGTGAGCCGAGATCAGGCCACTGAACTCCAGCCTGGGCGACAGAGCCAGACTCTGTCTCAAAAAATAATAATATTTAAAAAAAAAAAAAAAAGTTTTAGCCAGGAACTAATGCGATTGATTTCTTACATGAGGAGAATGGAAGAAGGGAAGGAATGGGAATTATGTAGCAGGATTGAGGCAGAAATGGCAAAGTTTCCAGCCTGGGTAACAAGAGCAAACTCTGTTTCAAAAAAAAAAAACAAACTAGAAACCACAGAAAGCAACCTGAAAGAACTCCTAATGGCCAAGGCAACAAAGTAAATCATAATAGCATTGGATCATGAACCATAGATGAACCATATATATTAATTTTAATATTCATTCTGATATAAGTAAATATCTGATATAAATACCAATATAAATAAATTAGAAGAAAAGAATGCTCTTTCTTAGAGTAGAATTTAGTTAGTAAATGTGGAAGGAAAGAGGGATAACAAAACTCACCATTAGACAAACACTACAGTAATCACTGCTGCAGACAAGATCCACTAAGGGATGCTAAAATAGTGGTTAAAAATTTGTGGTGAAACAGGATTTGCATAGATTCAAAGCGTCTCACCCAAGATACATTTTAGCACAAAGGGAAAGACAGTAACTTTATAGTGGTGAAACTCAGCAGAAACCACCTTAACCAACCAATCAAGGTAAACAAGTAATAAGATATGTTTACATCCTGAACCCCTTAATATTCTGCATTGAGAAAGACCCAACATAATTTCTGTGGTATTCTTACCAAATATTCATAACCACATTCCATTCATGAAAAAAACACCACACTATTTCAAATTCAGGGACTTATACCACAAAATAATTGATCAATACTCTTCGAAACCATCAAGGTCATGAAAGACAAGGAAAGACCAAGGACCCTCAGAGACCTACAGACTAAGGAGAAATAACAAGTAAATGCAACGTGGAGTCCTAGGAGGGAACCTGGAACAGAAACTGGACATCAGTAGAAAAACTGATGACACTTGTATAAGTTTTTTAACGTGGTTCGTAGTATTGTATCAATGCTTACTTCCTCGTTTTAGAAACGAGGTTAGGTTAGGGTTAGGTATTATTGACTGGGCACAGTGGCTCACACCTGTAATCCCAGAACTTTGGGAGGCTGAGGCGGGTGGATCACCTGAGGTTGGGAGTTCAAGACCACCCTGACCAACATGGAGAAACCCCGTTTCTACTAAAAATACAAAATTAGCCAGGCGTGGTGGCGCATGCCTGTAATCCCAGCTACTCAAGAGGCTGAGGCAGGAGAATCACTTGAACCCGGGAGGCAGAGGTTGCGGTGAACTGAGATCGTGCCATTGCACTCCAGCCTGGGCATAAAGAGTGAAACTCCATGTCAAAAAAAAAAAAAAAGAAAGAAAGAAAGAAATTGTACTGTTGTGGCCAGGTGCGGTGGCTCATGCTTATAATCCTAGCACTTTGGGAGGCCACGGTCGGTGGATCTTGGTCAGGAGTTCGAGACCAGCCTGGCCAACATGATGAAACCCCGTCTCTACTAAAAATACAAAAAATGAGCCAGCCCTGGTGGCACATGCCTGTAATGCCAGCTACTTGGGAGGCTGAGGCAGGAGAATCACTTGAACCCAGGAGGTGGAGGTTGCAGTGAGCCGAGATCCGCACCACTGCACTACAGCCTGGGTGACAGAGCAAGACTCTGTCAAAAAAAAAACAAAAAGAAAAGAAAAGGAAAAGAAAAAGAAAAAAAAGGAACAAAGGAAAAGCTTAAACTGTTAAACTGAGAATTTCAATCATTTTTCAAGCACACAATGAATATTAACAATGACGGTCTTAAAAAACAAAAAAGGGGGGCCAGGCGCGGTGGCTCACACCTGTAATCCCAGCACTTTGGGAGGCCAAGGCGGGTGTATCACCTGAGGTCAGGAGTTCAAGACCAGCCTGGCCAAGATAGTGAAACCCCGTCTCTACTAAAAATACAAAAATTAGTTGGGTGCGGTGGTGTGCACCTGTAATCCCAGCTGCTTGGGAGGCTGAAGCAGTAGAATCCCTTGAACCCAGGAGGTGGAGGTTGTAATGAGCTGAGACCATGCCATTGCACTCCAGCCTGGGTGACAGAGAGAGACTCCATCTCAAAAAAAAAAAAAAAAAAAGTTTATCAGATGTAACAGAGATGGCAACAATATGAACAATAATAACCATAAGGCTGTGCCCACCAACCACCAATTCCACTGAGCAAATAGTTATCACCATCCTCATTGTTATCTGAGATTCCAGGGAAAACAGGCGGGTGAAGAACAAGTGCATTCAGCTGGGAATAAACGGGATGCATATGCTTTTTTTTTTTTTTTTTTTTTTGAGATGGAGTCTTGCTCTGTTGCCCAGGCTGGAGTGCAGTGGCATGATCTCGGCTCACTGCAAGCTCCACCTCCCGGGTTCACGCCATTCTCCTGCCTCTGCCTCCCGAGTAGCTAGGACTACAGGCGCCGCCACCGCACCCAGCTAATTTTTTTGTATTTTTAGTAGAGACGGGGTTTCACCGTGTTAGCCAGGATGGTCTTGATCTCCTGACCTCATGATCCGCCCACCTAGGCCTCCCAGAGTGCTGGGATTACAGGCGTGAGCCACCACGCCCGGCTACACATGCATTTTAAGCATTAAAGCAAGGGACAGAAACTGGTCTTTGTCTATAACTGGCCTTCACATGTGTGATTTTTGTTTCGAGTTTTTTTTTTCTTGAAAACTAGGACAATGTAGCGATGCTTGTGCAACAGCTAAATGGAAGTGAACCACAGCTTCACCCTTTAGGCACAGTCTACCTGCCCACATCTTTCCTGCTCATCTGAGTCCCAACTCACTGACACTGTTTCAAATGTCTGCAGAATTTTCAGTTTGCAGTTACTACAATAAAAGATTCGTTTTGGGCTGGGCATAGTGGCTCATGCCTGTAATCCCAAGACTTTTGGATGCCAAGGCAGGTGGATCACCTGAGGTCGGGAGTTCGAGACCAGCCTGACCAACATGGAGAAACCCCATCTCTACTAAAAATACAAAATTAGCCAGGCATGATGGTGCATGCCTGTAATCCCGGTTACTTGGGAGGCTGAGGCAGAAGAATCGCTTGAACCCAAGAGGCAGAGATTGTGGTGAGCCGAGATCATGCCATTGTAGTCCAACCTGGGCAATAGGGCGAGACTCCGTCTCAAAAAAAAAAAAAAAAAGAATTGGTTTAGGCTGGGTGCAGTGGCTCGTGCCTATAATCCCAGCAATTTGAGAGGGTAATGTGGGCAAATGGCTTCTGTCCAGAAGTTTGGGAGCAGTGAGGGCAACATGGCAAAATCTCACCTCTACAAAAAAATACAAAAATTAGCCAGGAGTGTAGCACATGCCTGTAGTCCCAACTACTCAAGAAGCTGAGGTAGGAGGATTACTTGAGCCCAAGAGATAGAGGCTCCAGCATGAGCTGACATTGTGCTACTGCACTCCAGTCTAGGCAACAGAGCAAGACCTCCTCAAAAAATAATTTTAAAAAAAGGACAGGCGCAATAGCTCATGCCTGTAATCCCAGAACTTTGGGAGCCTGAGGCAGGCAGATCACCTGAGGTCCAGAGTTTGAGACCAGCCTGGCCAACCTGGTCTGTGCTAAAAATACAAAAATTAGCCAGGTGTGGTGGCGCACACCTGTAGTCCCAGCTACTCAGACAGCTGAAGCAGGAGAATCACCTGAACGTGGGAGGCAGAGATTGCAGTGAGTCAAGACTGAACCACTGTACTCCAGACTGAGTGAGAGACTGAGACTCCATCTTAAAAAAAAAAAAAGGAGGAGGGCGGGAGGGAGGGAGGGGCAGGGAAGGGAAGGAAAAAAAGACAGTTGTATGCAAATCTTTTGCCCATTTTTACAATTGATTTTTCTTTTTTTTTTTTTTTTTTTTTTTTGAGACGGAGTCTCGCTCTGTCGCCCAGGCTGGAGTGCAATGGCCGGATCTCAGCTCACTGCAAGCTCCGCCTCCCGGGTTCACGCCATTCTCCTGCCTCAGCCTCCCGAGTAGCTGGGACTACAGGCGCCTGCCACCTCGCCTGGCTAGTTTTTTGTATTTTTTTAAGTAGAGACGAGGTTTCACCGGGTTAGCCAGGATGGTCTCGATCTCCTGACCTCGTGATCCACCCGTCTCGGCCTCCCAAAGTGCTGGGATTACAGGCTTGAGCCACCGCGCCCGGCCGATTTTTCTTTTTAAGTTGTAATTGTTCTTTACACGTTCAAGATACAAGTTCTTTTTCAGAACTCTGATTTCCAAATATTTTCTCTCATCTATAGGTTGTTTTTTTACTTTCTTGATGGGGTCCTCTGCAATAGAAAAGGTAATTTTTTTGTTTGTTTTTGAGATGGATTTTCGCTCTCGTCACCCAGGCTGGAGTGCAATGGTGCAATCTCGGCTCACTGTAACCTCTGCCTCCTGGGTTCAAGTGATTCTCCTGCCTCAGCCTCCCAAGTAGCTGCTGGGATTACAGGCGTGAGCCCCAGTGCCTGGCCAGAAAAGTTAATTTTGATGTTCACTTTACCTACTTTAGCTTTGATCACTCATGCTTTTGATGTCATATATAAGAATTAATAGCCGTCCAGGTGCAGTGGCTCATGCCTGTAATCCCACCACTTTGGGAGGCTAATGCAAGAGGATCAAGTGAGCCCAGGAAGAGAGCAACCTGGGCAACATAGTGAGATCCCTTCTCTACAAAAAATAGAAATATTAGTTGGGCATGGTGGCATGCACCTGTAGTCTCAGCTCCTTGGGAGGCCGGAACTAAAAATACAATTTTTTTTTTTTTTACAGCTAAAAATAAAAATGTGAGCCTAGGAGGACAAGGCTTCAGTGAGCTTTGACCACACCCCTGCACTCCAGACTGGGTGACTGAATGAAAACCTGTCTCAAAGAAAAAAATAATGTATTGCCAAATCTATGATTATAAAGATTTACTTGTATTTTTCTACGAATTTTCTGGGTTTTGCTCTGACATCTAGGTCTATGTCCAATTTTTAGTTAATCTCTGTATATGGAGTGAGGTAAGACTCCAACTTCATTCTTTTGCATATGAATATCCAGCACCATTTGTTAAAAAATGATTCTTTTATAGAAGATATTTACAACTAAAAAATAAAAATATAAATTTTTATTTTTTCATTAAATGGTCTTGCCACTCTTATTAAAAATCAAACATAGAGACATGATTTTATTCCCTCCTTTGAGTACTTTTCCTTCTTTTGAGTACTCCTATTATGTATTTTGTTGTATGCTCAATGGTGTCCAATGAGTCTCTGAGGCTCTGTTCATTTTTCTGCATTCACTTTTCTGTCTGTTCCCTGGATTGCGTAAAATATGTCAACCTATTTTCATGACAGCAAATTCGTTCTTCTGATAATTCAGATCAAAAATTGAGTCCTACTAGTGACTTTTTCATTTCAGTTACTGTGTTTTTCAACATCAGAATTCCTTTTTTCTGTTTTTTTGTTTTGTTTTGTTTTTGAGACAGGATCTCACTCTGTCATTCAAGCTGGAGTACAATGGTACAATCACAGCTCACTGAATCCTTGACGTTCTGGACTCAAGTGATCCTCCCACCTCAGCCTCCCAAGTAGCTGGGACAAGGAACATACACCACCACGCCCAGCTAGTTTTTGTATTTACGTTTTACCATGTTGTCCAGACTGGTCTCAAACTCTTGGGCTCAAGAGATCCACCTGCCTCCCAAGTGCTGGGATTATAGGTGTGAGCCACTGAGCCCAGCCAACATCAGAATTTCTATGGAGTTCTTTTTTAGAATGTCTTCAGTTTGGTGCAATGGCTCACGCCTGTAATCCCAGCACTTTGGGAGGCTGAGGCAGGCATAGCACCTGAGGTCAGGAGTTCAAGACCAGCCTGGCCAACATGGTGAAATCCCGTCTCCACCAAAAATACAAAAATTAGCCAGGCATGATGGCAGGCACCTATAATCCCAGCTATTCAGGACGCTGAAGCAGGACAATCACTTGAACCTGGGAGGCAGAGGTTGTAGTGATCGGAAATCATGCCACTGCACTTCAGCCTGGGCAACAGAGCGAGACTCCACCTCAAAAAAAAAAAAAAAAAAGAATTTTTGGCCAGGCGCAGTGGCTCAAACCTGTAATCGCAGCACTTTGGGAGGCCGAGGCAGGCAGATCACAAGGTCAGGAGATCGAGACCATCCTGGCTAACACGGTGAAACCCCGTCTCTACTAAAAAATACAAAAAATTAGCCGGGTGTGGTGGCGGGTGCCTGTAGTCCCAGCTACCCAGGAGGCTGAGGCAGGAGAATGGCTTGAACCTGGGAGGCGGAGCTTGCAGTGAGCCGAGATAGCACCACTGCACTCCAGCCTGGGCTGACTCTGTCTCAAAAAAACAAAAAGAATTTTTATGTCTTCATTGATATAATCTCTACTTCATTTGACATTGTTATCCATGTTTTCCTTTAGTTCTTTGTTTTCCTTTAGTTCTTTGAAAGTATTCCTTCACAAACCATGTTTTCCTTTAGTTCTTTGAAGGTATTATAATGGGCCGGGCGCGGTGGCTCAAGCCTGTAATCCCAGCACTTTGGGAGGCCGAGATGGGCGGATCACGAGGTCAGGAGATCGAGACCATCCTGGCTGACACGGTGAAACCCCGTCTCTACTAAAAAATACAAAAAACTAGCCGGGCGCGGTGGCGGGCGCCTGTAGTCCCAGCTACTCAGGAGGCTGAGGCAGGAGAATGGCGTGAACCCAGGAGGCGGAGCTTGCAGTGAGCTGAGATCCGGCCACTGCACTCCAGCCTGGGCGGCAGAGCGAGACTCCGTCTCAAAAAAAAAAAAAAAAAAAAAAAAGAAAGTATTATAATGGGTACCATGAAACCTTTCAAATGGAACATCTGTTTGCAGTTGCAGGCAGTGTATGTTTCCTGCTTTTTTCCAGTGTATGGATCATAGTTCGCTGTTTTTTTATAAGTATCATAATTTGTTTATGGGAAACTGACATATTTAAAATATTAGGCCAGGTACAGTGGCACCCACCTGTAATCCCAGAACTTTGGGAAGCTGAGGCGAGCAAATTGCTTGAGCTCTGGAGCTCAAGACCAGTTTGGGCAACATGGTGAAACCCCATCTCTATGAAAAATATAAAAATTAGCCAGGCATTTGGCCGGGTGTGGTGGCTCAAGCCTGTAATCCCAGCACTTTGGGAGGCCGAGACGGGTGGATCACGAGGTCAGGAGATCGAGACCATCCTGGCTAACACGGTGAAACCCCGTCTCTACTAAAAAATACAAAAAACTAGCCGGGCAAGGTGGCGGGCGCCTGTAGTCCCAGCTACTTGGGAGGCTGAGGCAGGAGAATGGCGTGAACCCGGGAGGCGGAGCTTGCAGTGAGCTGAGATCTCGCCACTGTACTCCAGCCTGGGCGACAGAGCGAGACTCCGTCTCAAAAAAAAAAAAAAAAAATTAGCCGGGCATGGTGGTGCATGCCTGTAGTCTCAGCTTCTTGGGAGGCTGAGGCAGGAGGATTGCTTGAGCCCAGGAGATCAAGGCTGCAATGAGCCATGATCATGCCTTTGCACTCCAGCCTGGCCCACAGAGTGAGACCCTGTCAAAGTAAATAAATAATAAATAAGTAATATAGTAACTATGGGTACTGATCTGCTATTAAAGGGCTGGTCCTGTTATTTGATTGTTTGTTTAGTGACTAGGTGGAATGCTTCAGTGCAACCTGTTCCCTACTCCTAACAGTTCTTTTTTTTTTTTTTTTTTTTTTGAAACAGAGTCTCACTCTGTTGCCCAGGCTGGAGTGTAGTGCTGCCATCTTGCCTCACTGCAACCTCTGCTTCCCAGTTCAAGCGATTCTCCTGCCTCAGCCTCCCAAGTAGCTGGGATTACAGGCACACACCACCATGCCTAGCTAATTTTTGTATTTTTAGTAAAGACGGGGTTCGCCATGTTGGCCAGGCTGGCCTTGAACTCCTGACCTCAGGTGATCTGCCCGCATCAGCCTCCCAAAGTGCTGGGATTACAGGCGTGAGCCACTGCGCCCAGCTTCCTACTCCCAACAGTTCTAAGCCTCTGATGTTGGTCACTCAGGACCATCCCACAATCTGGGATGACAGATTTTGGCAGGGATCTTTTTGACAGTGTCTTTTCCCTGAACACATCTAGTTATTAAATTCCATTCACCACTGATTGCTCTGTTCCTTTCAATAATGCCCTTGGTCACAAATTGCTTCACAGAATAATCCAATCGAATTCAGGCTCCTTTAAGGAGATGGTTGTCAAGGTCAATTTTTAAGATTTGAGATTTGTTCAGTCCCAAGGCAAGTTTCTCACAAATGTCTACCTTTCCAGTTCTCTTGGGCACACTAGCCAACCCACATTTTAGTCTATATATCCAATGACTCCTCCCAATTGCCTCGTCACAACTTCCACTATTTTTGAGAGAACGCTTAGGCTCAAATTCTCCCACACTCTGTTGCAAATTAAGTCAGTTCTTCTGGGAAGAGATTAGGAGCTACTTGCTTTTTTTTTTTTTTTTTTTTTTTTTTCATTTCTTTTAGGAGATACTTGCTTTAAAACCTGCTTCCCCTGCCAGGCAAAATCTCTAGGCCAAGTCTTTGGAGTGTGGGACAGACAATGCCATAATTCTCTCCAAATGATCTTTCTGCCTAGGAGCTGAGAGCTCAGTGGATGTGGTGGAGAAGCCACAGGTGTTGGTTTGCCTCGGTGTGGAACCACCACCTTCAGAGCCACTCCTAGAGCAATGAATGGCTCAGTGTTCTCAGCACAGCCACACCCAAGGTACAGCCTCTGTCCCACAGCAGGGGCTAGGCAGCAGAAAGGATCCCGGCACATTTGCCCAGAATTTGGTGTCAGCAACAGGTAGCTGGGAGCTGGATGAGAACTGCTGACATCCTGCCCTTACCAGGAAGATGGCTCTCCAACTGGAAGCTGGGGAGAGAGGAAGGCCCGTGCTCTTGGCTGCACCACCCTGGAGTGGAGTCTCCACTTGGCTGAACTGGAAGGAGAGAGGAGGGGAGTGAATCCTGGTTCAGATACCACACTGTTCAATAGTGGAAGTGGAGCATCATAAATGTCTTCATCCTCACTGCCTTCACACTGAGTAGGCTGAGGAGGAGGAGGAAGAGAAGGGTCTTACTGTCTCAGTGGCGGCAGACCTGAAGAAAATTCGTAGAAAGATACGTGGATCTGTGCAGATCAAACCTGTGTTGGTCTCAACTATATTAAAAAAAAATTATATTTTCATATAATAGAAACAAGCAATTGAAAGTTAAAATATTGAAAATACAATTTATAATAACAAAAATGCCATGAAAGACTTTGGTTTGGATGTTTCTCCCTACTAAATCTCATGTTGAAATGTGAGTTCCGGGGCCGGGCACGGTGGCTCATGCCTGTAATCCCAGCACTTTAGGAGGCCGAGGAAGACGGAACACGAGGTCGGGAGTTTGAGACCAGCTTGGCCAAGATGGTGAAACCCCATCTCTACTAAAAATACAAAAATTAGCTGGGTGTGGTGGCGGGCGCCTGTAATCCCAGCTACTTGGAAAGTTGAGGCAGGAGAATTGTTTGAACCCAGGAGTTGGAGGTTAGTTGGAGGTTGCAATGAGCCAAGATCGCACCACTGCACTTCATCCAGCCTGGCAACAGAGCAAGACTCTATCTCAAAAAAAATAAGAAAAAAGAAAAAAAGAAAAAGAAAAAGAAATGTGAGTCCCCATGTTGGAGATGGGGCCTGCTGAGAGGTGACTGGATCATGGGGGTGGATCCCTCACACATGGCGTAGCACCATCCCCTTGGTGACAAGTGAGTTCCTGTCTGAGTTCATATGAGATCTGGTTGTTTAAAACTCTATGGCACAGGCCAGGCATGGTGGCTCACTGGTATAATCCCAGCACTTTGGGAGGCCAAGGTGGGTGGATCACTAGGTCAAGAGATCAAGACCATCCCAGCCAACATGGTGAAATCCCATCTCTACTAAAAATACAAAATATTAGCTGGGCATGGTGGCACGTGCCTGTAGTCCCAGCTACATGGGAGGCTGAGGCAGGAGGATGACTTGAACCTGGGAGGTGAAGGTTGCAGTGAGCCGAGATTGTGCCACCGCACTCTAGCCTGGCCACAGAGCAAGACTCCATCTTAAAAAAAAGGCCGGGCACGGTGGCTCATGCCTGTAATCCCAGCACTTTGGGAGGCCAAGGCGGGCGGACCACCTGAGGTCGGGAGTTCGAGACCAGCCTGACCAACATAAAGAAACCCAGTCTCTACCACAAATACAAAATTAGCCATGCATGGTGGCATGTGCCTGTAATCCCAGCCTCTTGGGAGGCTGAGGCAGGAGAATTGCTTGAACCCAGGAGGCAGAGGTTGCTGTGAGCCGAGATTCTGCCATTGCACTCCAGCCTAAGCAACAAAGGCAAAACTCCATCGCAAAAAATAAATAAATAAATAAATAATTAATTAATAATGAATGAATGAATGATGGAGAAGAGAAATTCCCTTTTTTTTTTTTTTTTTTTTGAGACAGAATCTAGCTCTGTTGTTTAGGCTAGAGGGCAGTGGAGCAATCTCAGCTCACTACAACCTCCACCTCCTGAGTTCAAGCGATTCTCCTGCCTCAGCCTCCCATGTAGCTGCGATTACAGGCATGCACTAACATGCCTAGATAATTTTTTTGTATTTTTAGTAGAGACAAAGTTTCTCCTTGTTTGTCAGTCTGGTCTTGAACTCCTGACCTCAAGGGATTGGCCCGCCTCGGCATCCCAAAGTGCTGGGATTACAGGCATGAGCCACCGCTCCTGGCAAGAAAGTTCTTTCAGGAAAATGCAAAACAGTAAGTGAAGAAGATGTAATGGAATTGGAAAATTGCCATTTGATAACCATCATAATAACTGATTCAATTATCGGTGTATCACTGTACACTGTACAATGCTAAAACTAGTGAGTAAAAGTTTAAGGAGCAACAGGATGCTTACACAATCTCAACTATCTCCCTACAAGATACTTAGTCACTATAAAAGGTAAAATAGTAACTTCACAGTGGAGAAGCCTGGCAAACATCACCTTTACCAAGTGATCAAAGGTAACAAAGTTAACATGGCTGATAATGATATTAATTGATAACGTGCTTTCTGATATGATGCACTGAAAAGAACTCAGCATCACTTCTGCAGAATTACAGCTAAATTAATCTAACCCAAATCTAATCACGAGGGAATATCAGAGAAATAAATTGAGATACATTAACTTGCAAAAACAGAGTTTTGAGGGCGACACAGTAGACAAATTTTTCCCTAGTCCTCCCACTAAATGCAACTAAAACTCCTAGACATTATATTTAAATTCAACACAATGAAAAGTGGCCGGGCGTGGTGGCTCAAGCTTGTAATCCCAGCACTTTGGGAGGCCAAGACGGGCGGATCACGAGGTCAGGAGATCGAGACCATCCCATCCTAGCTAACACGGTGAAACCCTGTCTCTACTAAAAAAAATACAAAAAACTAGCCGGGCGAGGTGGCAGGCACCTGTAGTCCCAGCTACTCGGGAGGCTGAGGCAGGAGAATGGCGTGAACCCGGGAAGCGGAGCTTGCAGTGAGCCCAGATCGTGCCACTGCACTCCAGCCTGGGCGACAGAGCGAGACTCCGTCTCAAAAAAGAAAAAAAAAAAAAAAAAGACTCTGAAAAGTATAAAACAAAGAGACCAGCAAGAACCTTCAGGGCTCAAGAAGCAACACTGTGGTGATCTCCTTGTGTTTTCCTTGTGTTTCCTTTTTATATTCTCTCTTCTTTTTTTTTTTTTTTTTTTTTTTTTGAGACATAGTTTCACTCTTGTTGCCCAGGCTGGAGTACAATGGCATAATCTTGGCTCACTGAAACCTCCGCCTCCCAGGTTCAAGCGATTCTCCTGCCTCAGCCTCCCGAGTAGCTGAGACTACAGATGCCCGCCACCATGCCCGGCTAATTTTTGAATTTTTAGTAGACACGGGGTTTCTCCATGTCGGTCAGGCTGGTCTCGATCTCTGGACCTCAGGTGATCCACCCACCTCGGCCTCCCAAAGTGCCGGGATTACAGGTGTGAGTCACCATGCCTGGCCCTCCTTGTGTTTTCTTTTTGTTTCATATCTCAGACTTGGATCTAAAGAAGTTAGCAACTATGGGCCAGGTGCCATGGCTTACACCTGTAATCCCAGCACTTTGGGAGGCTGAGGGGGGCGGATTACCTGAGATCAGGAGTTTGAGACCAGCCTGGCCAACATTGTGAAACTTCATCTGTACTAAAAATACAAAAATTAGCCCACTGAAACCAATGCATATGACAAAAAGGCCCCAATGAAAGTTGTCTGTCTTGCCACACTACCAGGAAACGTACAGCCTAGTAAGACAGAATATTTTTACACAATAACTACTTTACTCTAAATACCACCATAAAAAGTGGCCCAGCCAATATTCTTGTCATCAAAGGCTGAGTGAAGAGCCTAGACTTCTACTATTGAAGACTGTACCAAGATGTCCAACACCTCTGCTAAGCAGGGAAAGGCCGAGGGAACCAGGACTTTCATTAACATCTGGGAATAACAAGGGCCCCTATCCCATAGCATCAGTGAAGACCAAGTGGTTATCTGGAACTCCAGCCCTCATGTCAATGTAGAGCAAGTGGGGAATCTGGACGTCTCCCTCTACATGACGGTAATGAGATTGTATCCTCCTCTTCCCAGGCTGGAATAGTGTCAGAGAAAGCCAACTAAAATAGATTTAGGATGGGTGCGGTGGCTCACACCTGTAATTCTGGCACTTTGGGAGGCCGAGGCAGGTGGATCATGAGGTCAGGAGTTCAAGACCAGCCTGGTCAATATGGTGAAACCCTGTCTCTACTAAAAAATAGCAAATTTAGCCTGGCATGGTGGTGGGTGACTATAGTCCAAGCTACTCGGGAGGCTGAGGCAGGAGAATCTCTGGAACCCAGGAGGCGGAGGTTAAAGTGAGCCAAGATCGCACCACTGCACTCCAGCCTGGGTAACAGAGCAAGTCTCCATCTCAAAAAAAAAAAAAGTTAAATAAGATTAGAGTCTTATTTTGAGATATAATGTGAAAATGTCCAAGTTTCCATGCAGAATCGCCAAGAACCAGGAAAATCTTAAACTGAATGAAAAAAGATAATCACTAGAAGTCAACACCAAGATGACAGATATAATACATTACTTATAGAGGAAAAACAATTCAAATGACAGTGAATTTCTTATCAGAAACCATGGAAGTCAGAAGAAAGTAGCAGAATATTTTTCTAATGACGGAAGAACTGACAACTCAGAATCTTATGCCCAGTGAAAATGTCCTTCAAGGGTAAATGGAAAATCAAGATATTGTCAGATGGAGGAACACACTGTCTGATGAAGAGAGTTCATAGTCATCAAACCTATCATGAGCCGGGCACTGTGGCTCATGCCGGTAACCCCAGCACTTTGGAAGGCTGAGGCAGGTGGATCACCTGAGGTCAGGAGTTCAAGATCAACCTGGCCAACATGGCAAAACCCCGTCTCTACTAAAAATACAAAAATTAGCTGGGCGTGGTGGCAGGCACCTGTAATCTCAGCTACTTGGAAGGCTGAGGTGGGAGAATCGCTTGAACTCAGGAGGCAGAGGTTGCAGTGAGCCAAGATTGCGCCATTGCACTCCAACCTGGGCAACTGAGTGAGACTACCTCACAAAACAAAACAAAACAAAACAAAACAAAAAAAAATTCCAGCACTTTGGCAGGCCAAGGTGAGCAGATAACCTGAGGTCAGGAGTTTGAGACAAGCCTGGCCAACATGGTAAAACCCAATCTCTACCAAAAATACAAAAATTAGCTGGGCATGGTGGTGCACACCTGTAACTACAGCTACTCAGGAGGGTGAGGCAGGAGAATCGCTTGAACCTGGGGGACGGAGGTTGCAGTTGTCAGGCCTCTGAGCCCAAGCTAAGCTATCATATTCTCTGTGACCTGCACATATACATCCAGATGTCCTGAAGCAACTGAAGATCCATAAAAGAAGAGAAAATAGCCAGTTCCTGCCTTAACTGATAACATTCCACCATTGTGATTTGTTCCTGCCCCACCCTAACTGATTGGTTGACTTTGTGACAATACACCCTCCCCGCTCTTGCGATAATGTACTTTGTGATATTCCCCCACCCTTGTGAATGTACTTTATACAGTACATCCTCCCCACCCTTAAGATGGTACATTTAATATTCTCCCAGCCCTTGAGAATGTACTTTGTAAGATCCACCCCCTGCCCACAAAAAATTGCTCCTAACTCTACTGCCTATCCCAAACCTGTAAGAACTAATGATAATACCACCACCCTTTGCTGACTCTCTTTTCAGACTCAGCCCACCTGCACTCAAGTGATTAAAAAGCTTTATGCTCCCACAAAGCCTGTTTGGTGGTCTCTTCACATGGATGTGCGTGACATTTGGTGGTGAAGACCTGGGACAGGGGGACTCCTTCAGGAGACTGGTCCCCTGACCTCATCCTCACTCCGTGAGGAGATCCACCTATGACCTTGGGTACTCAGACCAACCAGCCCAAGGAACATCTCACCAACTTCAAATTGGGTAAGCGGTCTTTTCACTCTCTTCTCCAACTTCTCTCACTCTCTCTCCACTCTTCAATCTCTCCCTTCCTTAATTTCAGTTCCTTTCCCTTTCTGGTAGAGACAGAAGAGACGCATTTTATCTGTGAACTCAAAACTCTGCTGCCAGTCATGGACTCAGGAAGACAGTCTTCCCTTGGTGTTTAATCACTGCGGGGATGCCTGCCTGATTATTCACCCACATTTCAGAGGTGTCTGATCACCACGGGGACACCTGCCTTGATCCTTCACCTTGGTGGCAAGCACTGCCTCCCCTGGGTGGCAAGTACCACCCCCTGCCCCCTGTGTCTCTACCCTCTCTTTCCTCTGGGCTTATCTCCTTCACTATGGGCAAACTTCCACCCTCCATTCCTCCTTCTTCTCCCTTAGCCTGTGTTCCCAAGAACATAAACCTCTTCAACTCTCCCCTGACCTAAAACCTAAGCATCTTATTTTCTTCTGCAACACCGCTTGGCCCCAGTACAAACTTGATAATGGTTCTAAATGGCTGGAAAATGGCACTTTCAATTTCTCCATCCTACAAGACCTAGATAATTTTTGTTGAAAAATGGGCAAATGGTCTGAGGTGCCTTACATCCAGGCATTTTTCACACTTCATTCCCTCCTTAGTCTCTGTTCCCAATGCGACTCATCCCAAATCCTCCTTCTTTCCCTCCCACCTGTCTCGTCAGTCCCAACCCCAAGCATCCCTGAGTCTTTTGAATCTTCCTTTTCTACTGATCCATCTGACTTCTCCCCTCCTCCCCAGACTACTGCTCCTCAGGTCGCTACCTGCCAGGCTGAATAAGGCTCCAACTCTTCTTCAGCCTCCACTCCCCAACCCCATAACCCTTCTGTTACCTCCCCTCCTCACACCCGGTCTGGCTTACAGTTTTGTTCCGCAACTAGCTCTCCCCCACTTGCCCAACAATTTCCTCTTACAGAGGTGGCTGGAGCTGAAGGCACAGTCGGGGTACATGTGCCTTTTTCTCTATCAGACTTTTCCCAAATCAGCCAGAGTTTAGGCTCTTTCTCATCAGACCCCACTAAATATATACAGGAATTCTAATATCTAACTCTGTCCTACAATTTAACCTGGAGTGACTTTTTTTTTTTTTTTTTGAGACGGAGTCTCGCTCTGTCGCCCAGGCTGGAGTGCAGTGGTGCTATCTCGGCTCACTGCAAGCTCCGCCTCCCAGGTTCCTGCCATTCTCCTGCCCCAGCCTCCCAAGTAGCTGGGACTACAGGCACCCGCCACGCGCCCGGCTAATTTTTTGTATTTTTAGTAGAGACGGGGTTTCACCGTGTTAGCCAGGATGGTCTCGATCTCCTGACCTTGTGATCCACCCGCCTCGGCCTCCCAAAGTGCTGGGATTACAGGCATGAGCCACCGCGCCCGGCCCAACCTGGAGTGACTTAAATGTCATCCTAACTTCTACCCTCTCCCCAGATGAATGGGAAAGAGTTTTTTGTTTAGCCCAATCTCACACGGACAGCCACCAGCTTCATGAGCCAGGCCTCCAGGAAGGCATTAGAGCAGTTCCCCAAGAGGGTCCCCAATGGAACTATCAGGCAGATTCCCCAGGTATAGCTCAGTGAGATTACATGATTTCCTGCCTAGTTGAAGGGCTTAAAAAGGCAACATACAAATCTCTTAATTATGGCAAACTTAAAGAAACCACTCAAGGAAAGGATGAAAACCCAGCCAGTTCATGGCTCCCTTAGCAGCAACCCTGAGATGCTTTCCAGCCTTGGACTCAGAAGGGCCAGAAGGCCGTCTTCTTCTCAATATGCATTTTAGCACTCAATCTGCTCCTGACATTAGAAAGAAACTCCAAAAGTTGGACTCCGGCCCTCAAACCCCAAAACAGGACTTAATTAACCTCGCCTTCAAGGTGTACAATAATAGAGAAGAGACAGCCAATCGGCAACATATTTCTGAGTTGCAATTACTTGCCTCCACTGTGAGAGAAAACCCAGCCACATCTCCAGCAGACAAGAACTTCAAAACGCCTAAACTGCAGTGGCCAGGCTTTCCTCCAGGACCTCCTCCCCCAGGATCTTGCTTCAAGTGCCAGAAATCTGGCCACTGGGCCAAGGAATGCCCACAGCCCAGGATTCCTCCTAAGCTGTGTACCATCTGTGCGGGACCCCACTGGAAATCACACTGTTCAGCTTGCCTGGCAGCCACTCCCAGAGCCCCCAGAGCTCTGGCCCAAGGCTCTCTGACTGACTCCTTCCTAGATCTGCTCAGCTTAGCAGCTGAAGATTGATGCTGCCCGATCGTCTCAGAGGTCCTCTGGACCATCACGGACGCCGAGCTTCAGGTAACTCTCACAGTGGAGGGTAAGTCCGTCCCCTTTTTAATCAATACAGGGGCTACCCACTCCACATTACCTTCTTTTCAAGGGCCTGTTTCCCTTGCCCCCATAACTGTTGTGAGTATTGATGGCCAGGCTTCTAAACCTCTTAAAACTTCCAAACAATATTCTTTTATGCACTCCTTTTTAGTTATCCCCACCTGCCCAGTTCCCTTATTAGGTCAAGACGTTTTAACAAAATTATCCACTACCCTGATTATTCCTAGACTACAGCCACACCTCATTGCTGCCCTTTTCCCCAGTTCAAAGCCTCCATTGAATCCTTCCCTCGTGTCTCCCTACCTTCATCCACAAGTATGGGACACCTCTACTCCCTCCTTGGCAACCGGTCATGCACCCCTTATCATCCCATTAAAACCTAATCACCCTTACCTCCCCCAACACCAATATCCCATCCCACAGCAGGCTTTAAAAAAGTTAAAGCCCAGGGCCGGGCGCGGTGGCTCAAGCCTGTAATCCCAGCACTTTGGGAGGCCGAGATGGGCGGATCACGAGGTCAGGAGATCGAGACCATCCTGGCTAACACGGTGAAACCCCGTCTCTACTAAGAAATACAAAAAAATAGCCGGGCGAGGTGGCGGGCGCCTGTAGTCCCAGCTACTCGGGAGGCTGAGGCAGGAGAATGGCGTGAACCAGGGAGGCGGAGCTTGCAGTGAGCTGAGATCCGGCCACTGCACTCCAGCCTGGGCTACAGAGCGAGACTCCATCTCAAAAAAAAAAAAAAAAAAAAAAAAAAGTTAAAGCCTGTTATCACCTGCCTGTTACAACATGGCCTCTTAAAGCCTACAAACTCTCCTTACAACTGTCATATTCTACCTGTCCAAAAACCAGACAAGTCTTACAGGCTGGTCCAAGATCTTTACCTTATCAATCAAATTGTCTTGTCTATCCAGCCAAACCCATATATTCTCCTATCCTCAATACCTCCCTCTACAAGCCGTTATTCTGTTCTGGATCTAAAAAATGCTTTCTTTACTATTCCTTTACACCCTTCATCCCAGTCTCTCTTCGCTTTCACTTGGACTGACCCTGACACCCATCAGTCTCATCAACTTACCTGGACTGTATTGCCACAAGGCTTCAAAGACAGCCCCCATTTCTTCAGTCAAACCCTTTCCCATGATTTACTTTCTTTCCATCCATCTGTTTCTCACCTTATTCAATATTTTGATGACCTTCTACTTTATAGCCCCCTCTACAAATCTTCTCAACGGGGCATCCTCCTGCTCCTCCAACATCTATTCTCAAAGGGATATCACATATCCTGCTCCAAAGCCCAAATTGCTTCCTCATCTGTTACCTATCTCAGCATAATTGTTCATAAAAACACACATGCTCTTGGGCCAGGTGCAGTGGCTCACGCCTGTAATCCCAGCACTTTGGGAGGCTGAGGCGGGTGGATCACAAGGTCAGGAGATTGAGACCATCCTGGCTAACACAGTGAAACCCTGTCTCTACTAAAAATACAAAAAAAAAAAAATTAATTGGGCATGGTGGCATGCACCTGTAGTCCCAGCTACTCGGGAGGCTGAGGCAGGAGAATCCCTTGAACCTGGGTGGTGGAGGTTGCAGTGAGCCGAGATTGTGCTGCACTCCGGTCTGAGTGACAGAGCGAGACTCATCAAAAAAACAAAACAAAACAAAACAAACAAACAAACAAAAACACATGCTCTCCCTGCTGATTATGTCTGGCTAATCTTCCAAATTCCAACCCCTTCTACAAAGCAACAACTCCTTTCCTTCCTAGGCATGATTGGGTACTTTTGTTTTTGGATACCTGGTTTTGCCATCCTGACTAAACCATTATATAAACTTACAAAAGCAAACCTAGCTGACTGCATACATCCTAAATCCTTTCACCACTCCTCTTTCCATTCCTTAAAAACAACCCTAGAAGCTGCTCCCACACTAGCTCTCCCTAACTCATCCCAACTCTTTTCATTACACACAGCCGAAGTACAGGGCTGTGCAGTCAGAATTCTTACACAAGAGCCGGGACCATGCCCTGTAGCCTTTCTGTTCAAACAACTTGACTTTACTGTTTTAACTTAGCCCTCATGTCTGCGTGAGGCAGCTGCCACTGCTTTAATATTTAGAGGCCCTCAAAATCACAAACTATGCTGAACTCACTCTCTACAGTTCTCATAACTTCTAAAATCTTATTTTCTTCCTCACACCTGATGCATATACTTTCTGTCCCCTAGCTCCTTCAGCTATACTCACACTTTGTTAAGTTTCCCACAATTACCATTGTTCCTGACCCAGACTTCAATCCAGCCTCCCACGTTATTCCTGATACCACACCTGACCCCCATGACTGTATCTCTCTGATCCACCTGACATTCACTCCATTTCCACATCCTTCTTTTCTGTTCTTCACCCTAATCACCCTTGGTTTATTGATGGCGGTTCCACCAGGCCTAATTGCCACTCACCAGCAAAGGCAGGCAATGCTATAGTAGCTTCTACATCTATCCCTGAGGTTACCACTCTGCCCTGCTCCACTACCTCTAAGCAAGCCAAACTCATTGCCTTAACTTGGGCCCTCACTCTTGCAAAGGGACTATGTGTAAATATTTATACTGACTCTAAATATGCCTTCCATATCCTGCACCACCATGCTGTTATATGGGCAGAAAGAAATTTCCTCACTACACAAGGGTCCTCCATTATTAATCCCTCCTTAATAAAAACTCTTCTTAAAGCTGCTCAACTTCCAAGGAAGCTAGGGTCATTCACTGTAAGGGCCACCAAAAGGCATCAGATCCCATTGCTCAAGGCAATGCTTATGCTAATAAGGTAACTAAAGAAGCAGCTAGCCTTCCAACTTCTGTCCGTCACAGCGTTTTTCTCCTTCTCATCTTTTTACTTTACATTTCCAGTTTTGCCTTACAAAAGGCCTCTTCTTCCTCTGTGACTCCTCCACCTACATGTGTTTACCTGCTAATTGGACAGGCACATGCACATTCGTTTTCCTTCCTCCCAAAATTCAATTAGCAAATAGGACCAAGCAGCTTCCTCTTCCCCTCATGACACCAACACTTCACCACTATTTTGTTTTCTTTTTCTTATTAACATAAAAAGACAGGAATAGGCTTCGACTAACTCACTGCTGAAAAGGGAAGACTCTGTATATTTTTAAATGAAGAGTGTTGTTTTACCTAAATCAATCTGGCCTGGCATATGACAACATTAAAAAAAAAACTCAAGGATAGAGCCCAAAAACTTGCCAACCAAACAAGTAATTACACTGAACCCCCTTGGGCACTCTCTAATTGAATGCCCTGGTTCCTCCCAATTCTTAGCCCTTTAATACCTGTTTTTCTCCTTCTCTTATTTGGACCTTGTGTCTCCCGTTTAGTTTCTCAATTCAAAAACACATCCAGGCCATCACCAATCATTCTATATGACAAATGCTCCCTCTAACAACCCCACAATATCACCCCCTACCCCAAAATCTTTCCTCAGTTTAATCTCTACCACTCTAGGTTCCCATGCCGCCCCTAATACTGCTCGAAGCAGCCATGAGAAACATCACCCATTATCTCTCCAAACCACCCCCAAAATTTTCACCGCCTCAATACTTCACCACTATTTTGTTTTATTTTTCTTATTAATATAAGAAGACAGGAATGTCAGGCCTCTGAGCTCAAGCTAAACCATCATATCCCCTGTGACCTGCATGTATACATCCAGATGGCCTGAAGCAACTGAAGATCCACAAAATAAGTGAAAATAGCTAGTTCCTACCTTAACTGATGACATTCCACCATTGTGATCTGTTCCTGCCCCACCCTAACTGATCAATTGACTTTGTGACAGGTGTGTCCCACCATGCCCGGGTAATTTTTGTATTTTTAGTAGAAACAGGATTTGGCCAGGCAGATCTTGAGCTCCTTTACTCAAGTGATTCGCCTGCCTGGGCCTCCTAAAGTGCTGGGATTCAGTCATGAGCCACCACGCCCGGCCTATGCCATTTAAATTGTTCAAAAAACACTTATGTGTAAATCTAGCACATAGGAATTATTTGCTTAAAACCATAACATATTGGTGAAAAAAATCAAAGAAGTTCTAAGAGAGAGATATCCCATGATTATGGACTAGAAGATGCAACATAGTATAGATGTTAATTCTCCCCAAACTGATATATACATTTAATTTTTTTATATATATTTTTATTTTTTTGAGACTGAGTATCACTCTGTTGCCCAGGCTGGAGTGCAGTGGCTCAATCTCAGCTCACGGCAACCTCTGCCTCCTGGGTTCAAGTTATTTCTTGTGCCTCAGCCTCCTGAGTAGCTGGGACTACAGGTACTTGCCACTACACCTGGCTAATTTTTGTAGTTTTAGTAGAGATGGGGTTTCACCATGTTGGCCAGGCTGGACTCAAACTCCTGACCTCAGGTGATCAACCCATCCTGGCCTCCCAAAGTGCTGGTATTACAGGCATGAGCCACCACGCCCAGTCTATTTTTATTACTTATTTATTTATTTTTGAGATGAAGTTTCGCTCTTGTTCCCCAGGCTGGCATGCAATGGCAAGATCTCAGTTCACTGCAACCTCCGCCTCCCAGGTTCAAGCGATTCTCCTGCCTCAGCTTCCCAAGTAGCTGGGATTACAGGCATGTGCCACCACGCCCGGCTAATTTTTTGTATTTTTAGTAGAGACGGCGTTTCTCCATATGGGTCGGGCTGGTCTTGAACTCCTGGCCTCAAGTGATCCACCTGCATAGTCAGAATTTTGAGACAAGGCTGGCCAACGTGGCAAAACCCTGTCTCTACTGAAAATGTAAAAATTAGCCTGAGGTGGTGGCATGCACCTATACTCCCAGCTACTTGAGAGGCTGAGGCACGAGAATCCCTTGAACCCGGGAGGTGGAGTTTGGGGTGAGCCGAAGTTGTACTACTGCACTCCAGCCTGGGTGACAGTGCAAGACTCTGTCTCAAAAAAAAAAAAAAAAAAAAAAAAATCCCAGCAAGATTTATATGATGATACAGGAAAACTTTTCCTAAAAGAAAAGCAAGGCAATGTGCAGTAGCTCATGCCTGTAATCCCAGCACTTTGGGAAGCCGAGGCCAGCAGATCACTTGAGGTTAGGAATTCGAGACCAGCCTGGCCAACATGGTGAAATCCCGTCTCTACTAGAAATACAAAAATTAGCCAGGCATGGTGGTGAGCGCCTGTAGTCCCAGCTGCTCAGGAGGCTGAGGCAGGAGAATCTCTTGAACCCAGGAGGCAGAGGTTGAAGTGAGCCGAGATCGCACCACCACACTCCAGCTTGGAAGACAAAGCAAGACTCTGTTTCAAAAAATAATAATAATAAATAAAAGCAAAGCAAAGACATTGTCGGAGGCATTTGAACGAGAGCGACTCCATCTTGAATAGGGCCTGAATAAATAAGGCTGAGACCTGCTGGACTGCATTCCCAGGAGCTTAGGCGTTCTTAGTCACAGGATGAGATAGGAGGTTGGCATAAGATACAGGTCACAAAGACTCTGCTGATAAAACAGGATGCGGTAAAGAAGCCAGCCAAAACCTGCCAAAACCAAGAGGGCCATGAAAGTAACCTTTGGGGGCCAGGCATGGTGGCTCACACCTGTACTCCCAGCACTTTGGGAGTCCGAGATGGGCAGATCACCTGAGGTCAGGAGTTCAAGGCCAGACTGGCCAAAATGGTGAAACTCCGTCTCTACTAAAATTACAAAAATTAGCCAGCCTTGGTGGCGGTCACCTGTAATCCCAGATACATGGGAGACTGAGGCAGGAGAATCGCTTGAACCTGAGAGGTGGAGGTTGCAGTGAGCTGAGATCGCACCATTGCACTCCAGCCTGGGAAACAAGAGCAAAACTCCGTCTCAAAAAAAAAAAGAAAGTGACCTTTGGTTGTCCTCACTGCTCATTAAATACTAATTATAACACATTAGCATACTAAAAAACACTCCCACCAGCACCATGACAGTTTACAAATGCCATGGAAACACCCAGAAATTACCCTATATGGTCTAAAAAGGGGAGGAACCCCCAGTTGTGATTTTTGGGAAATCTCCACCTGTTTCCCAGAAAACTCATGAATAATCCACACCTTGTTTAGCATATAATCCAGAAATAACTATAAGTATACTCAGTTGAGCAGCCCATACGTTGCTCTGCCTATGGAGTAGCCACTCTATTTCTTCACTTTCTTTTGTTTTCCACTTTGTAATATTTTAATTTTTAATTTTTGTTGGTACATAGTAGGTGTATATATTTATAGGGTACATGAGATTTTTTATTTTCACATGTAAGATATTACAAATTGGAAGGGCACAGTGGCTCACGCTTGTAATCCCAATTCTTTGGGAGGCCAAGGTGGTGGATCACCTAAGGTCACGAGTTTCAGACCAGCTCGGCCCACATGGTGAAACCCTTTTTCTACTAAAAATACAAAAATAAATGGGGCATGGTGGCGGGTGTCTGTAATCCTAGCTATTAGGCGGCCGAGGCAGGAGAATTTCTTGAACCCAGAAGGCAGAGGTTGCAGTGAGCCAAGTTTGCACCATTGCACTCCAGTCTGGGCAACAAGAGCAAAACTCCATTTTGAAAAAAAAAAAAAAAAAGAGTTTACAAATTGATTTTGTGCTAAGAAAGATGAGCTTTAATTCTCTTGCCCTAACATTTTTTTCCCCTTTTTTTTAAAAAAAAAATTTATTTCCACAGATTTTGGGGGAATGGGTGGTATTTGGTTACATGAGTAAGTTCTTTAGTGGTCATTTGTGATAGTTTGGTGCACCCATCACCCAAGCAGTATATACTAAACCCAATTTGTAGTCTTTTATCCCTCATCCCCTCCCATACTTTTTTTTTTTTTTTTTTGAGATGGTATCTCTTGTGCTGTGGCACAATCTTGGTTCACTGAAACCTCCACCTCCCACGTTCAAGTGATTCTCCTGCCTCAGCCTCCCAAGTAGCTGGGATTACAAGCACGCACCACCACACTCAGCTTATTTTTGTAATTTTAGTAGAGATGAGGTTTTGCCAAGTTGGCCAGGTTGTTCTCGAACTCCTGACCTCAAGTGATCTGCTTGCCTCAGCCTCCCAAAATGCTGGGATTACAGGCGTGTACCAGTGCTCCCAGCCTCACACTTTCTAATACATTTGTTTTTGCTTTTCTCTGTTGCCTTACCCCAAATTCTTTCTTGTGAGAGGTCCAAGAACTGTCTCTTGGGGTCTGGATTGGGAACCATTTTGGTAATAGAACTAGAATAGCTAAAACAATTTTGAAGATGCAGAATAAAGGGAGGGGAGTCAGTCTATCTAATTTCAAAACTTACTAGATAGCTAAATGAGTTAAAGTGTCTAGTATTGGTGTAGAGATAGAGACACAGATCTTGAAACTGCCTTTCCAAAAATTATAACAGTGAGAAAATGACTGGGGCTGGGTGTGGTGGCTCACACCAGTAATCCCAGCAGTTTTGGAGGCCGAGGCGGGTGGATCACCTGAGGTCAGGAGTTCGAGACCAGCCTGAACAAATATGGTGAAACCGCTTCTCTACTAAAAATACAAAAATTAGCCACCCGTGGTGGTGTGCGTCTGTTGTCCCAGCTACTGGGGAGGCTGAGGCAGGAGAATCACTTGAACGTGGAAGGCGGAGGTTGCAGTGAGCCAAGATTGCGCCATTGCACTCCAGCCTGGGCAACAAGAGTGAAACTCCATCTCAAAAAAAAAAAAAAAAAAAACTGAATCGAGTCTTCCTGTTTGCCTCTCCAGTGTACACAGTCAGTCTGAACAACAGACCTGCAGCTTGGGTCCCTGGCTGTCATTCCAGTTTCCTTTCAGGGCAGCAGACCAGCCCTGGAGTCTTTTCAGCAGAAGCTCTGACCCCTTACACAGTTTCTAACTGACTCTTTCTGCAGTACTGCTTACACTGACTCACACAACCCCTCTTGTTCTACTTTGTGGCCAGCATCTTTGTTGATGAGAAATTCTGCACCCATATCCTGACCCCTCTCTTTGGGGCCCTCAAAGACTGACCCCAAAATTATATTCTTTGGACCCCATTATAAGGTTTCCTCTCAGACTCCCTGATTTATCCTAGAATTCCCCATTTTTTTTTTTTTTTTTTGACAGAGTCTTGCTCCTCTTGAACCTCCCCAGTTCAAGTGATTCTCCTGCCTCAGCCTCCCGAGTAGCTGGGACTACAGGCACACACCACCACGCCCAGCTAATTTTTGTATTTTTAGTAGATAGGGCGTTTCACCACGTTGGCCAGGATGATCTCGATCTCTTGATCTCGTGATCCTCCTGCCTTGGCCTCTCAAAGTGCTGGGATTACAGGCATGAGCCACCACACCCCGCCTGTCTCCCCCATTCTAAGGTCCTTACTAGGAGCTCCCAGCATGTGAATGCAAGAGCTACTCCATTAGAATACTGATTTTTGGCCGGGCGCGGTGGCTCAAGCTTGTAATCCCAGCACTTTGGGAGGCCGAGACGGGCGGATCACGAGGTCAGGAGATCGAGACCATCCTGGCTAACACGGTGAAACCCCGTCTCTACTAAAAATACAAAAAAAACTAGCTGGGCGAGGTGGCAGGCGCCTGTAGTCCCAGCTACACGGGAGACTGAGGCAGGAGAATGGCGTAAACCTGGTAGGTGGAGCTTGCAGTGAGCTGAGATCCGGCCACTGCACTCCAGTCCGGGCGACAGAGCAAGACTCCATCTCAAAAAAAAAAAAAAAAAAAAAAAGATTCCTGATTTTTACATATCTTGTTTTTCAGATTATAAGGACCTTGAATATAAAAACTGTCTAATTGGCTGGGCGCAGTGGCTCACCCAAGATCGTGCCACTGTACTCCAGCCTGAGTGACAAACCAACCAACAAACAAAAATAAGGAGATCAATGCTTGAACTAAGACAAGAAAAAAGTACATTTGGAAAAGAGAAATAATTTACGAGAAAGAACTGATAAAAACTAGGAGCAGTAAATATATCCAAAGAAGACTGACTCTGAGTACTGGTTAATTTCAGATATTACTTGCTCTGGCTCCCAACATGGTAAATCTGATATGTCTTTTACACAGTATATTCATTTTTACCAGAGTATTATATTTTGGAAAAGAATATGCCTAATAATCTTTTAAAATTTAATTTTAAAAAATTGAAAAAATATATATAGTTTTTGAGATGGAGTCTCACTCTCCAGGCTGGAGTTCAGTGGCATGATCTTGGCTTACAGCAGTCTCCACATCCTGGATTCAAGCAATTCTCCTGCCTCAGCCTCCCGAGGAAAAAATATTTTTGTAAGAGAGGGTCTTATTCTGTATCCCAGGCTGAGTGCACTGGCACGGTAACAGCTCACTGCTGCCTCAACTTCCTGGGCTCAAGTGATCCTCCCACTGTAGCCCCCTGAGTAGCTGGGACTACAGGGGTGTGCCACCATGACTGGCTAATTTTTTATATGTTTTTAGATGCAGAGTCTTGCTATGTTACCTAGGCTGGTCTCAAACTCCCGGGCGCAAGTTATCTTCCTGCCCTGGCCTCCCACAGTACTGGGATTACAGGCGGGAAATACCATCCTCAGCCAATATTATCGTATATGTAGAAAATACTAATGAATCTACAGAGTAATTAGAATTACTAGAAAGTTCTGTGGATTTTGTTTTGTTTTGTTTTGTTTTTGTTTTTTGAGATGGAGTCTCTCTCTGTCACCCAGGCTGGAGTTCAGTGGTGCGATCTCGGCTCACTGCAACCTCCACCTCCCGGGTTCAAGCGATTCTCCTGCCTCAGCCTCCCGAGTAGCTGGGATTACAGGCACATGCCACCACACCCAGGTAGTTTTTTATATTTTTAGTAGAGACAGGGTTACGCTGTATTGGCCAGGCTGGACTCAAACTCCTAACCTCAGGTCATCTACCCACTGCGGCCTCCCAAAGTGCTGGGATTACAGGCGTGAGACACCACGCCCGGCCAAAAATGAAGTTTTTTATAAAAAATATGCTATTAAGAGTAGCTAACAATGTATTACCTTGGACTCGATTTTGGAGCCAAAAAAGGTCGTTAGTGGAAAAATTGTAGAATCCAAATATAGCCTGCAGTTTAATCTTATTTTACCAATATCTATGTCTTAGTTTTTACAGATGTATCATGGTTTCTAAGACAGTAACATTAGAGGCCGGGCATGGTGGCTCATGCCTGTAATCCCAGCAATTTGGGAGGCCGATGCAGGTGGATCACCTGAGGTCAGGAGTTTGAGACTAGCCTGGCCAACATGGTGAAACCCCGTCTTTACTAAAAATACGCAAATTAGCCAGGCGTGGTGGCACGGGTCTGTAATCCCAGCCATTCAGGAGGCTGAGGCAGGAGAATTGCTTGAACCCAAGAGGCAGAGGTTGCAATGAGCCAAGATGGCACCACTGCACTCCAGTCTGGGTGACAGGGTGAGACTCTGTCTCAAAAATAAATAAATAAATAAAAATAAAATAGCTATAATAATTAAGACAGTGTGTTACCAACATAAAATAAATAAATAACCAATAGTACAGAGTAGAGAACCCAGCAAAGACCCATCATGCATTGACACTGGATAATTTATGGTGGGAGCACTGCAGTGTTTCAATAAGTGATGCCACACAATTAGGTGTCCATCTACAGAAACATGTTAAATTGGATCCCTACCTCACAGTTTATTTAAAAATCAATCCCAGGTAAATTAGAAATGTAAATATAAATGGCAAAACCAAAAAACATAACAAAGGAAATATCCTTGGAATGGTGGAGTAAGAAAATAATTTTTCTGGCAGGGTGTGGTGGCTCATGCCTGTAATCCCAGCTCTTTGGGAGGCTGAGGCAAGTGGATAGCCTGAAGACAGGAGTTCGAGGCCAGTCTGATCAATATGGTGAAACTCCATCTCTACTAAAAATACAAAAATTAGCCAGGCATGGTGGTGTGCACCTGTAGTCCCAGCTACTCAGGAGGCTGAGGCAGGAGAATTGTTTGAACCCTGGAGGCGGAGGTTGCAGTGAGCTTAGATCGTGCCACTGCACTCCAGCCTGTGCAACAGAGTGACACTCTGTTTCAAAAAAAAAAAAAGAAAAAAGAAAGAAAAAGAAAGAAAAGAAAAGAAGAAAGAAAAAGAAAAAGAAAAGAATTTTTCTTTCTGAGACAAGGTCTTGGTCTGTTGCCCAGGCTGGAGTGCAGTGGCACGATCATGGCTCACAGCAGCCTCCAGTTTCTGGGCTCAAGCAAACCTCTCACCTCAGTCTCCCAAAGTGCTAGGATTACAGGCATGAGCCATTGTGTCGGGCCAGAAAATAATTTTTGTGTTTTTTTTGAGACAGGGTCTTGCTCTGTTGCCCAAGCTGGAGTGTAGGGATGCCATTATAGCTCATTGCAGCCTCCATCCCCCCAGCTCAAGCAGTCCTCCCACCTCAGCCTCCCCAGGAGGTGGGACTACAGGTGCCACCATGCCTGGCTAATTTTTTTAATTTAAATTTTAGTTTTAGGCTGGGCCTAAAATTCATGCCTGCAATCCCAGCACTTTGGGAGGCTGAGACTCCATCTCAAAAAAAAAAAAAATTATTTTACAATATTTAATTTTGTTTACAAAGTAATTGTATTTGCTGTTCTGTTTATTTTCCTTATTATTATTTCTTCTTAGACTGTATCCTTAAAAATGATTTTGACCCATATGAATTACGTTATTTCTCTCTTCTGACTGGGTGTGGTTCCTCGCGCCTGTAATCACAGCACTTTCAGAGGCCAAGGTGGGTGGATCACCTGAGATCAGGAGTTCGAGACTAGCCTGGCCAATATGGTGAAACCCTGTCTCTACTAAAAATACAAAAATTAGCCGGGTGTGGTGGTGCATGCCTGTAATCCCAGCTACTCAGGAGGCTGAGGTAGGAGAATCACTTGAACCCCGGAGGCAGAGGTTGCAGTGAGCCAAGATCGCACCACTGCACTCCAGCCTGGGTGACAGAGCGAGACTCCATCTCGAAAAATAAAATAAAATAAAATAAAACAAAAAACAGTATGCCTAATGTTGGTAAGAATGTGGCATATTAGGCACTCTCATACACTGCTGTTGGGTGTGTAAATCAGTAAACAGTTTGGCAGAAGGCAGCACAGTTAAATATACACATATGTAACAAATCCACTCCTGGAGAAATTCATGCATGTTTACACTGGGATACATATATAAAAAACCTCATAGCAACACTGTTTGCAATAACTAAACAAAGGGAACATCAATAGTGGTGGTAAGTGGTGGTAAAATGCGCCTCCTTTCCTTTTTTTTTTTTTTGAGACAGAGCCTCAATATGTAACTCCGGCTGGAGTGCAATGGTGTGAAATTAGCTCACTGCGACCTCTGCCTCCTGGGTTCTAGTGATTCTCCTGCCTCAGCCTCCCGAGTACCTGGGATTAAAGGCATGTGCCACCATGGCTGGCTAATTTTTGTATTTTTAGCAGAGATAGGTTTCACCATGTTCTCCAGGCTGGTCTCGAACTCCTGACCTCAGGATCCATCCATCTTGGCCTCCCAAAGTGCTGGGATTACAGGCATGAGCCACCCTGCCTGGCCGCGTAATGTTTTATTTCTTGAACTGGATGTTCGCTTTGGATTTTTCCGTAAACAGTACATTTTCATTTAGTTAACTTCTAAGTATATTTCACAATAAAAAAGTTTTAAAATTTTCCTGGCATTCCTCTCTTGTTCCTCTAAGTCTTCCTTGAAACTTTCCAGTTACCACTCTCACCTGGAAATCACTACAAATTAGTTTCGTAATTGAGATTTCACAAGATGCTAGATCAAAATGCTTTACTGATAGCCCAATTTTGAATATCTAACACTTCTCTTCTTCTCTCATTCCTGGAATTCTTAATCCAAAAATCCCCCAGAAAACCACTCATACCAATCTGACAAGGTCAACTATTTATAATTCATCACTGCTGTTGATTAGTCAGAATTCCTTCATCCTTTAGAGGCGTACACATTTTTTCTTTTTAAATATTTATTTCTTTATTTTATTTAGTGTTGAAATTAGAATTACACTGTGGTGATTTCCAGAAACATTTTCTGAAATTCATGTATTCTTTCCTCATTCTTCCTGAATTCCTATTACTTGTTCAGCACCTACAACATAAATCAGGGCGGGCAGGGGGGTGTAGGAATATCACAACGACACATCGTTGATATTTACAAAAATAACAATAAATAAAATATTTAATCTATGTCATACAATGAGAAACACAACTGATGGATGATACTTTTATTTCCCTGTTGTTTTTTAAACATTAGCAACAAGTCATGCAATATTACTGGTATTTGCATTTCATCATCACTAGGCCTAATTTTTTCTTACCGAAGGGAGATTTTCAATGTACAGTCAACTTTTCATTCATCTGCCTGACCAAAATCGAATCCTCTGACATTCTTTCTTGGTTGTCAAGTTTCTTCTAATCTCATTTCAAAGATATCACTCCAAACACCACTTCCTTTCCTACACTTAAAACTCACTACTATACCATGTTCCAAAATATTATTGTAAATTTTTTTACTTCTAATTACAATGCACCTCTGAAAAGAGGACTTTTCTCATTCCTCCAGTCATTATGTGGACAGCAGGGCACAGATAAGACAACATAAATTCACGCAACATGATTTCCTGTCTCTGGAAGAAATCACAGATGATTGCGGTAAGCACTACAGGTGTCCTCTTATGACATGGATCTTCCTCAAAATTTATGTGGTATATCCCTGTATTTGTCAGACTCTAACCAGGAAAACAGGAAGCATTCAAAGTATTGGAAACAGAGGAAATTTAGTACAGGAAATAAATTGCATGGCTGATGGAGGAGATGAGAAGGTGAGGCAGTCTAGAGATTATCAACAGCAGGAAGACACTACTATACCTTAGCTGAAGGAGCAAAGCAAAGAAGTGGTATTGCTAAGGCCTAGAAGCCAGAATGACCTTGTAGAAGCTAAAACCATGGCAGGCCTGTCAGGCTGATAATGCTGCCATAGAGGAGAGGTAGCCAATGCTGGAAATACTACCCAGGGCAAAATGAGGCAGGTACAATATCCTGGCATCCTCCCTGTTCCCTCCTAGATTCCACCAGTGCTTTCCTTTAGCCAAATCCAGCTAAAAACCAACAGCAGCAGGAGAACAGGGCAAGGGCAAGAAATGAAAGGTTTGGGAAGAAAAGGAGATTTGGAGAAGTCATGACACTCATCTCCAAGTGCTCAAAGGACTATCACTTGGGAAAGGGAATGGATTTATTCTCCATGGCACATGGGAGGATCAAGAGATGGAAAAGCCAGCCAGGTGCGGTGGCTCACGCCTGTAATCCCAGCACTTTGGGAGGCTGAGACAGGCAGATCACGAGGTCAGGAGTTCGAGACCAGCCTGGCCAACATGGTAAAACCCCATCTTTACTAAAAATACAAAAATTAACCAAGCGTGGTGGTGGGCGCCTGTAATCCCAGCTACTCGGGAGGCTGAGGCAGGAGAATCACTTGAACCTGGGAGGCAGAGCTTGCAGTGAGCTGAGACCTCCTCATTGCACTCCAGCCTGGGCAACAGAGTGAGACTCCGTCTCAAAAAAAAAAAAAAAAAAAAAAGCCACAGAAAGATATGAGTGGCAGAATCCAGGTAGTGGGTATATGGGTGCTCACTGTGCAATCTTTTGACTTTACTATATATTTTAAATGTTCAAAAAAAAAAAAAAAAGTTAGCCGGGCATAGTGGCTTACGCCTGTAATCCCAGCACTTTGGGAGGCCTAGGTGGGCGGATCACGAGGTCAGGAGATTGAGACTATCCTGGCTAACATAGTGAAACCCCGTCTCTACTAAAAATATAAAAAAATTAGCCTGGTGTGGTGCGAGCACCTGTAGTCCCAGCTACTCGGGAGGCTGAGGCAGGAGAATGGTGTGAACCCGGGAGGCGGAGTTTGCAGTGAGCTGAGATCGGCCACTGCACTGCAGCCTGGGCGACAGAGTGAGACTCCATCTCAAAAAAAAAAAAAAAAAAGTTAGAAAAACACCATCAAAGGCAGCAAGACGTCCAGGACCACAAAGTGGTATCATCTGTTCATAGGTGTATTGGTTATCTATCATTGGTAACAAATTACCCAAAATTTAGCAGCTTAAAGCACCAAATACTTATTATCTCCCAATTTCTGGGGAGTCAGGAATCCAGGATCAGTTGAGCTGGGTGGTTCTGGTTCAGGGTCTCTTATGAGTTTGTGGTCAAGCTATAGGCTGGACTGTAGTCACCTGAAGGCTTGACTGGGGAGGATCTGCTGGAGAGGAACGACCACTGTTTGGTTGTTGGAGATGAAGACATAGTCCTTCACAGACTGTTGACTGGAGTCCTTGGTTCTTTGTCAGGCTGAATCCTCCCAAGAGTATTCTCCCAATATGGTAACCAGAGCAAGTGATCTGACAGAGAGAGTGCACCCAAGATGGACGCCACAGTATTAGGCCTTTTAGTAACAAGAAAAGTATATACCAAGATTCTGGGAAGATGGCAGGGTGGTAATGGTGGTGTACTTTTTAGATCATCTCAAATCCCCACATAAAAACAGAATAATTAGAAGGCAAAACTCCAAACCCATGAACAATATTTACAACATACTAGCTGACGAAGCAACCCATAAAACTGAAATTGCAAAGAGGCACAACCCAAGAGATAGTGACATACATG
Organism: Macaca mulatta; assembly: GCF_049350105.2. NCBI lineage: Eukaryota > Metazoa > Chordata > Mammalia > Primates > Cercopithecidae > Macaca > Macaca mulatta. The sequence goes on from NC_133412.1 coordinate 18,520,510, forward strand.
TGGGAAAAACAACAGAGGGAAGCGATGGGTATCTGACAGACCTAAGAAGAAAATCTGTAGTCACTAGAGAGTGCTAAGGGTCAATTTGAGAACAACAGCTGAAACAAAAAGGGGTTTGTTCACTCCAATAGCAACTGCATATAAAGATCCCAAAGTCTGAAGGTATACTCAGGCTTTAACAGTCTAGACCCTATAAACTCTGTATAAAAACCAACCATGGATCCCTTCCAGGACAAGATCACACACTGAGGAGAAACTTCTAGAAATGGAATAAAAACTGAGCAGGATAGGGAAAACAGAAAAGGAAAGGGAAAGAAAAGTAAGGAAAGAAGGAAAAGCCAGGAAATCTCAGAAAGCAAACCACTGTGATTTTAACACTACACAAAAGCAACAAAATAGGAAGCTCTGTGAAGTTAAAAAATGAATTGAGCCTAGCCTGATGTGGTGGCTCACACCTGTAATCCCAATACTTTGGGAGGCCAAGGCAGGAAAACTGATTGAAGCAAGGAGTTCTAGACTGCCTGGACAACATAGTGGGATGCTGTCTCCACAAAACAAAACAAAACAAAACAAAACAAAACAAAAGGCCGGGCGCGGTGGCTCAAGCCTGTAATCCCAGCACTTTGGGAGGCCGAGACAGGCGGATCACGAGGTCGGGAGATCGAGACCATCCTGGCTAACATGGTGAAACCCCGTCTCTACTAAAAAATACAAAAAACTAGCCGGGCGAGGTGGCGGGCGCCTGTAGTCCCAGCTACTGGGGAGGCTGAGGCAGGAGAATGGTGGGAACCCGGGAGGCGGAGCTTGCAGTGAGCTGAGATCCGGCCACTGCACTCCAGCCTGGGCGGCAGAGCGAGACTCCGTCTCAAAAAAAAAAAACAAAAAAAACAAAAAAAACAAAAAAAAACAAAAAAAACACTTTTTTTTGAGACAAAGTCTAACTCTCACCCAGGCTGGAGTGCAGTGGCGTAATCTCAGCTCACTGCAACCTCTGCCTTCAGGTTCATGTGATTCTCCTGCCTCGCCTCCCGAGTAGCTGGGATTATAGGCACGTGCCACCATGCCCAGCTAATTTTTATATTTTTAGTAGAAGTGGGGTTTCACCATGTTGGCCTGGCTGGTCTCAAACTCCTGACCTCAGGTGATCTGCACTCCTTGGCCTCTCAAAGTGCTGGGATTACAGGCATGAGCCACCGTGCCCGGCCCAAAAAAAAGTTCTTTTTTTTTTTTTTTTTTTTGAGATAGAGTCTTGCTATATCGCCCAGGCTGTAATGCAGTAGCACAATCTTGGCTCACTGCTACCTCCGCCTCCCGAGTTCAAGCAATTCTTCTGCCTCAGACTTCTGAGTAGCTGCGCCTACAGGTGCATGCCACAATGCCTGGCTAATTTTTGTATTTTTAGTAGAGACGAGGTTTCACCATATTGGCCAGGCTGGTCTCAAACTCCTGACCTTGTGATTCACCTGCCTCGGCCTCCCAAAGTGCTGGGATTACAGGTGTGAGACACTGTACCCAGCCGAAAATTTTTTTTTTTTTTTTTTTGAGACGGAGTCTCACTCTGTCCCCCTGGCTGGAGTGCAGTGGCCGGATCTCAGCTCACTGCAAGCTCCGCCTCCCGGGTTCAGGCCATTCTCCTGCCTCAGCCTCCCGAGTAGCTGGGACTACAGGTGCCCGCCACCTCGCCCGGCTAGTTTTTTTTGTATTTTTTAGTAGAGACAGGGTTTCACTGTGTTAGCCAGGATGGTCTCGATCTCCTGACCTCGTGATCCACCCGTCTCGGCCTCCCAAAGTGCTGGGATTACAGGCTTGAGCCACCGCGCCCGGCCCCAAAATTTTTTTTAAAAAAACTAGCTGGACATGGTGGCACACGCCTCTAGTCCTAACTACTTGGGAGGCTCAGGTGGGAGGATTGCTTGAGCCCAGGAAGTCAAGACTGCAGTGAGCAGTGATTATGTCACTGCACTCCAGCCTGGCTGACAGAGTGAGAGTGTCAGTGTCTCAAAATAAAAAAATATAAAAAATAAATAAACAGATTAACACTCTAATGTATTGTTGCATAAAAAGCTAAAAGGCAGCTGGGCGCAGTGGCTCAAGCCTGTAATCCCAGCACTTTGGGAGGCCGAGACGGGCGGATCACGAGGTCAAGAGATCGAGACCATCCTGGCTAACACGGTGAAACCCCGTCTCTACCAAAAAATACAAAAAGCTAGCTGGGCGAGGTGGCAGGCGCCTGTAGTCCCAGCTACTCGGGAGGCTGAGGCAGGAGAATGGCATAAACCCAGGAGGCGGAGCTTGCAGTGAGCTGAGATCCGGCCACTGCACTCCAGCCCGGGCAACAGAGTGAGACTCCATCTCAAAAAAAAAAAAAAAAAAAAAGCTAAAAGGCATTAAGAATATTATGTAAGATGGCCAGGCAGGGCGTCTCATGTCTGTAATCCCAGCACTTTGGGAGGCTCACTTGAGGCCAGGAGTTTGAGTCTAGCCTTGGCAATATAGTAAGAACCCCATCTCTAAAAAACAAACAAAAACTATACAGTATATTTTAAAAATCAGACTGTATCTGAAAATGGTGATCCAGAATGACCAACACCAAAACATAGTCTAGCAAAATCATTTGACTTGAAAGAAAAAGAGGCCGAGGTAGGCAGTTCGCTTGGGTCCAGGAGTTCGAGACCAGCCTGGGCAACATGGCGATACTCTGTCTCTACTAAAAATACAAAAAAAAAAAAAAAAATAGCTGGGTGTGGTGGTGCACATGCCTGTGGTCCCAGCTACTGAAGTGGGAGTTTCACTTAACCCTAGAGGGTGGAGGTTGCAGTGAGCTAAGATTTCGCCACTGCACTCCATCCTGGGTGATAGAGTGAAACATTGTCTCAAAAAAAAAAAATTATATCAGTCTTGCACTGTGGCTCATACCTCTAATCCCAGTACTTTGGGAGGCCGAGGAAGGCAGATCACCTTGAGGTCGGGAGTTCAAGACCAGCCTGACCAACATGGTGAAACCCTGTCTGTACTAAAAAATACAAAATTAGCCAGGCGAGGTGGCACATGCCTGTAATCCCAGCCACTTGGGAGGCTGAGGCAGGAGAATCGTTTGAACCCAGAATGTAGAGGTTGTGGTGATCCAAGATCACGCCATTGCACTCTGGGCTAAGCAACAAGAGCGAAACTCTGTCTCAAAAAAAAAAAAAAAAAAAAAAGAAAAGAAAAGAAAAGAAATTATACCTTAGTAAAACTGTTAAAAATAATTTGTGGTTGACATAATTCACAATGAGAGTTCATCAAACTACAAATGAGGTTTCTGGTTTACATAATACTCTTCTGATTTTCTTCCTATTTGTCTTCTCCTTCTGGATCTCTGTGTGTATCTCTTCCTGTTTACCTTTTTTTTTTTTTTTTTTTTCTTTGAGAAGGAGTTTTACTCTTGTTGCCCAGGCTGGAGTGCAATGGCGAGATCTCGGCTCACCACAACCTCCGCCTCCCGGGTTCAAGTGATTCTCCTGCCTCAGCCTCCTGTGTAGCTGGAATTACAGGCATGTACCACCACACCCAGCTAATGTTGTATTTTCAGTAGAGACGGAGTTTCTCAATGTTGGTCAGGCTGGTCTCAAACTTCAGACCTCAGGTGATCCGCCTGCCTCGGCCTCCCAAAATGCTGTGATTACAGGCATGAGCCACAGCACCCAGCCTTACCCTGTTTTAAGAGTGTGATCTTTCTCATTCCTTTTCTCTTACTCTCTATACTCAAACCTGGAAAATACTGTACATGCTCATCACTTCAAGGGCCATTTACATCTCCCAATCTCTCTAGCTCGATCTTTCTCCTCTATATTCACATATATCTAACTGTCTAGTAGACACATCCATGTAGGAATTCCAAATGTATTCTAAACGAGAAACATATAAAATTCAACTATGAAATCACAGTTCTTCAAACTATCCTCTCAATATATTCTCTCTGTAAATGGCACCAACTTCCAAACAGATGCCCAAGTCAGAAACCTGGGAGTCAGCCAAGACTCCTTTCTACACTTTACCATCCATATTCAATTGGTCATTTGGTTCATTCTGCTTCCTAAAATCCCATATTTGTTTTTTTTTTTTTTTTTGAGACAGAGTCTCGCTCTGTCGCCCAGGCTGGAGTGCAGTGGCCGCATCTCAGCTCACTGCAAGCTCCGCCTCCCGGGTCTACGCCATTCTCCTGCCTCAGCCTCCCGAGTAGCTGGGACTACAGGCGCCCGCCACCTCGCCCGGCTAGTTTTTTGTATTTTTTAGTAGAGACGGGGTTTCACCGTGTTAGCCAGGATGGTCTCGATCTCCTGACCTCGTGATCCGCCCGTCTCGGCCTCCCAAAGTGCTGGGATTACAGGCTTGAGCCACCGCGCCCGGCCAAAATCCCATATTTGTTAATTCCTCTCCATCCTACCAACTGTATCCCACTGTATCCCTCCCAAACTCAAGCATTCACATCTTCCACCTTTATCAATGTGAGAGTTTTCATACAAGCCTTCCTCATATTATTCTTGCTCCTTTTCAATCCATCCTCCAGTTTAAACCAGGACGATCTATCATCTACATTTCTGGTTGCAGTGAGCTGAGATCACATCACTGCACTCCAGCCTGGGCGAAAACAGTAAAACTCTGTTTCAAATATATATATATATATATAAATGTAGATTATATATATATAATCAAGATTATATAAATATATATATATATAAATCTACATTTCTGATCATCTCAGTTCCTCGTTCATAACTGGCACTCACTCTGCCAGTTGAGTTGTTCCTGCTAACTAGAGTTCTGCCATAGCCCTCGATCCTATTTCCAAGCGTAGTTTTTTAGCCTTCTAGTCAGTTCTGTGAGCCACTCAGTTTTCCAGCAAATTCCCTTCTTGTTTATATTATCCAAGTAATCTAGTTTGGTTCTGTGTCCCCACTCAGATATCGAGCTAAATTGTGATCCCCAGTGTTGGAGGAGGGGCCTGGTGGGAGGTGATTGGATCACGGGGTGGTTTCTAATGGTTTAGCACCATCCCCCTAGTGCTGTCTTGTGATAGAGTTCTCCCGAGATCTGTTTTTTTGAAAGTGTATAGCACTTCCCCTTTTGCTCTCTTCCTCCTGCTCCAGCAACATAAGACGCGCTTGCTTCTCTTTGTAAGTTTCCTGAGGCCTCTCAAGAAACAGAGGTCTGTACAGCCTATACAAGCCTGCACAATCTTGGCTGGCTCCCGGGTTTCTGACTTGGGCATCTGTTTGGAAGTTGGTACCATTTACAGAGAGAATACATTTAGTTTGAAGCATGATGATTTCATAATGATAATTTATAAAGAAAAGAGATTTAATTGGCTACAGGCAGCCAATTACTCAGTCTCAGGTATGTCTTTTTTTTTTTTTTTTTTTTTCTTGAGATGGAGTCTTGCTCCTTCACCCAGGCTGGAGTGCTGTGGTGCAATCTCAGTTCACTGCAACCTCCACCTCCTGGATTCAAGCAGTTATTCTGCCTCAGCCTCCCAAGTAGCTGTGACTCCAGGCGTGTGCTACCATGCCCGACTAATTTTTGTATTTTTAGTAAAGATGAGGTTTCACCATGTTGGCCAGGTCGGTCTCAAACTCCTGACCTCAGGTGATCTGCCCACCTTGCCTTCCCAAAGTGCTGGGATTACAGGCGTAAGCCACCACACCCGGCCCAGGTATGTCTTTATAGCAGTGTGAGAACAGTGTGAGAATGGACTAATACACTCAGTCAGTTTTGCTTCTGAACAAAAAACTGTAACAGATACATGGACCTTGTCTATTTCCTAGCCTTCTCTCTCACTATCATACCCTATATTTTTTCCCCTCTTTCAGTGGTGAAATCCTTATAGTTCTCTTACTCAAAGTGCACCCTTTCTTCTGAAGAAAGCTTTTGACACAGATCTCAGTTCCAGGACAAGTGCTATGTCCTCTCCAAGGCTCCTCTGCCTTCCCCGACGTGTACAATGCACCAGTACACTTTGAACATAACTATTATGTCAGTTATAATTTTTTGTACATATCGCCCACGCTCGAAGTTCTTTGAGAGTAGGGATTGCGTGTTTTTTTCTCTGATTCCCCAACCTCGTCCAGTGCCTGGCTTCAAAAAGTTCCTCCAAAATGTTTGCTAATGAAAGCACAAAACAAATGAAGCCTGCCAGGTGCGGTAGCTCACACCTGTAATCCCAGCACTTTGGGAGGGTAAGGTGGGTGGATCACTTGAGGTCAGGAGTTTGAGACCAGCCTGGCCAATATGGTGAAACCCCGTCTCTACTAAAAATATAAAAATTAGCTGGGCATGGTGGCGAGCACCTTTAATCCCAGCTACTCGGGAGGTTGAGGCAGGAGAATCACCTGAACCCGGTAGGCAGAGGTTGCAGTGAGCCCGGATCGCACGCACCACTGCACTCCAGCGTGGGTGACAGAGCAAGACTCTATCACAAAAAACAAACACACACACAAACAAAAAACAAATGAAGCCTACCATGTGGGACACTGTATAAGGCAGCTTTACCGCCATGGCTCAGCGTTCTCTATTTTAAAGGCAAGTTTGAATACCTACTAGACGTACATGTAATATTTTCATTTATATATTTTTTTCATTTAAGTGGACCTTCTCAGAGGGAAGTGCTGAGGAGGAATTTCCTTTTCTCCACATTGAGATTTTGCTATTTCAATGGCATCCCAACAAGTTATACAATAAAAAACTTCTTTCCCTTAATTCCCTCATTCCTGGAACTTGCCATTTTGGCTCTTCCTAAGGAATGTTTTCATTAGAATTTGTTTCCATTACAAAGTTCTTATTTAAAATACTGAGGGTTTAGCCATCAGGTGGCTTTCAAGTTATAAACAATCATGTACTTGGGGAATTGGAGAATTCCAGAATGTGGAAGTGTCTCATCCTAATCATAGAGGCTACTGTTGCAATATGGAGAGATCCACAGCAAGACGCTGAAGTTACTGGCCCTGTGGTTTCTCTGGCTTACGTTGCAATTAAATGCCTTCAATCAACGGTTCCACATCCACTGGTTTACACTGTGGTTCATTTGGGAAAAAGAGGAACAAAAATTTATTTTTTGACCAGGTGCAGTGGCTCACGCTTGTAATCCCAGCACTTTGGGAGGCCAAGGCAGGCAGATCACCTGAGGTCAGAAGTTCAAGCCTGGCCAACATAGTGAAACACTGTCTCTTACTAAAAATACAAAAATTAGCCAGACGTGGTGGTGGGTGCCTGTAATCCCAGTTACTTGGGAGACTGAGGCAGGAGAATTGCTTGAACCTGGGAGGCAGAGGTTGCAGTAAGACGAGATTGGGCCACTGCACTCGAGCCCGAATGACAGAAAAAAAAATAATTTTTTAAATTTAAATTTAAATTTTATTTATTTATTTATTTATTTAGAGACGGAGTCTTACTCTGTCACCCAGGCTGGAGTGCAGTGGCGCGATCTCAGCTCACTGCAAGCTCCGCCTCCCGAGTTCACGCCATTCTGCTGTCTCAGCCTCCTGAGTAGCTGGGACTACAGGTGCCCGCCACCATGTCCGGCTAATTTTTTGTATTTTTAGTAGAGATGGGGTTTCACCGTGTTAGCCAGGATGGTCTCGATCTCCTGACCTCGTGATCCACATGCCTCGGCCTCCCAAAGTGCTAGGATTACAGGTGTGAGCCACTGCACCCAGCCAACTTTTTAATTTTTAAATTTTGGATTCAGGGGGGTACATGTATAGGTTTGTTACCCGTTATATTACATAATGGTGAGATTTGGGCTTCTATTGTACCCAACAGGTAATTTTTTTAATCCTTCCTCCCCCATTTTCCCCTTTTGGAGGTCCCAGTGTCTATTATTTCCATCCTTATGTCCATGTCTACCCACTGTTTAGCTCCCATTTTGAGTGAGAACGTATGGTATTTGATTTTCTGTATCTGAGTTATTTCATTTCGGACAATGGTCTCCAGCCCTATCCATGTTGCTCCAGAGGACATTATTTCATTCAGAAAAAGAGCAAAACAAAATTGTATGTATTAAAAGTGGATGATTCTAGGGAACAGGACTGTGTTAGGAAAGGAGGAGCCAAGGGAACATCTATTTTCATTAATAAGCCCTTCTGTATCGTTTCTTTTTCTTTCTTTTTTTTTTTTTTTTGAGACAGAGTCTCAATCTGTTGCCCAGGCTGGAGTGCAACTGGCATGATCTCAGCTCACTACAACCACTGCCTCCTGGGTTCAAGCGATTCTCCTGCCTCAGCCTCCCGATTAGCTGGGATTACAGGCATCCACCACCACGCCCAACTAATTTTTGCATTTTTAGTAGACAAGGGGTTTCACCATATTGGTCAGACTGGTCTCAAACTCTTGACCTCAGGTGATCTGTCCTCCTCGGCCTCCCAAAGTGCTGAGATTACAGGCGTGAGCCACCGCGCTCAGCCTCCGTTTCTTTTATAATCATGTGAATGTATTACTGCTTCCTTTAAAATTATGTTTGAATTTTATCCAACTATAAGAGCAACACATATTTGCTCCTTCTGTTCATTGACATCATTTAACAAAAATGTTGTAACCCTAATGGTTATTTTCCTGACACCCACTAGACCAGCAGCTTCCAAATGTTTTAAAATTAATTTTCTGAGGCATAATTTACATACAATAAAAAGCACCAATTTTAAGTATATTGTTCAGTGAGTTTCAACAAATATATACATCAGTGTAACTACCAGCATAATCAAGATGTAGAACACTCGTATCACCTGAGAAGGTTCCCATGTCCCCTTGCTACCAGAAAGGGGTCCCAATACAGACACCAAGAAAGGGTTCTTGGACTTTGTGTGAAAAAGAATTTGGGGCAAGTCCATACAGTAAAGTGAAAGCAAGTTTATTAAGAAAGTAAAGGAATGAAAGAATGGCTATTCCATAGGCAGAGCAGCCCCGAGGGTTGCTGGCTACTTTTACAGTTATTTGATGCTTTGCATTATCCTTTTTATATATTTCAAGATGTTATTTTAAAATATTTTGTTGATAAATTTGGAGCGGTGGTTCATGACTGTAATCCTAGCACTTTGGGAGGCTGAGGCAGCTGGATCGCTTGCGCGCAGGAGTTTGAGACCAGCCTAGGCAACATGGGAAACCCTGTCTCTACAAAAAATAGAAAAATTAGCTGGGCCTCGTGGTGTGCACCTGTAGTCCCAGCTACTCAGGAGGATGATATGGGAGGATCAACTGAGCCCAGGGAGGTCGAGGCTATAGTAAGCTGTGATCACACCACTGCACTCCATTGCGACAAAGTGAGACCCTATCTCAAAAAAAAAAAAAAATTGCATCTATATTAATGAGAGATATCGATCTACAGTTTTCTTGCAATGTGGTTGTCTGGTTTTGATATCTGGGTAATGCTGTCCTCATAAACTGAGTCAGGAAATGCATCCCCTTTATTTCCTGGAAGGATTGGTCTTTTTTGGTAATTTTTTGTAAAAACATGTAATTTCTTTTTGAAACGGGGTCTCGCTCTGTCACCCAGGCTGGAGTGCAGTGGCACCATCTCGGCTCACAGCAATCTGCCTCCTGGGCTCCAGTGATCCTCCTGCCTCAGCCTCTGGAGTAGCTGGGACCACAGGTGCATGCCACCACGTCCAGCTAATTTTTTTATATTTTTGGTGGAGATGGGGTTTTGCCATGTTGCCCAGCTGGTGTCGAACTGCTGAGCTTAAGCAATCTGCCCGACTTGGCCTCCGAAAATGCTGGGATTATAGGCATGAGGCACCACGCCCGGCCAGGATTGGTATTATTTAACTTAAATGTGTGATGGAAATTCACTGGTGAAACTATCTGGGTACAAAGTTTTCTTTTTGGGAAGGTCTTACATGATGAATTCAATTTCTTTAATTGATTTAGGACCATTCAGGTTTTCTATTTCTTCATTAATTTTTATTGATGCATAATAGATGCATATAATTTTGGAGAACATGCTATTTTAATATATTCATATAATTTGTAAAGATCAAGTTAGTGGCCGGGCGCGGTGGCTCACGCCTGTAATCCCAGCACTTTGGGAGGCCGAGGCGGGCGGATCACAAGGTCAGGAGATCGAGACCATGGTGAAACTCCATCTCTACTAAAAATACAAAAAATTAGCCGGGCGCGGTGGCGGGCGCCTGTAGTCCCAGCTACTCAGGAGGCTGAGGCAGGAGAATGGCGTAAACCCAGGAGGCGGAGCTTGCAGTGAGCCAAGATCGCACCACTGCACTCCAGCCTGGGCGACAGAGCGAGACTCCGTCTCAAAAAAAAAAAAAAAAAAAAGATCAAGTTAGTGTAGCTGGATATCCATCACTTTAAATATGTTTATTTTCTTTATGCTAGAACCATTTGAATTATTGTCTTCTAGCTATTTTGAAAGGTACAATAGATTATTGCAAACTATAGTCACCCTACTGATGACCGTCTTATTTCTCCTATCAATCGTATATTTATACCCATTTATTTTATTTTATTTTTTATTTTTTGAGATGGAGTTTCACTCTTGTCATCCAGGCTGTAGTGCAATGGCATGATCTCTGCTCACTGTGACCTCCGCCTCCAGGTTCAAGCAATTATCCTCCCTCAACTTCCCGAGTAGCTGGGATTACAGGCACTTGCCACCACACCCAGCTAATTTTTGTATTTTTATTTTTTTAATTTTTATTTTTTTTCAAGACGGAGTCTCGCTCTGTCGCCCAGGCTGCAGTGCAGCGCCGCAGTCTCAGCTCACTGCAACCTCCACCTCCGGGGTTCAAGCAATTTTCCTGCCTCAGTCTTTTGAGTAGCAAGGATTACAGGCACACACTACCAGGCCTGCCTGGCTAATTTTTTGATTTTTAGTAGAGACGGGGTTTCACCATGTTGGTCAGGATGGTTTTGATTTCCTGCCCAGCCTGTATTTTTTTTTTCCCCCCGCCGAGACGGAGTTTCATCTGTTGCCCAGGCTGGAAGTGCAGTGGCGCGATTTTGGCTCACTGCAACCTCCACCTCCCGGATTCAAGCGATTCTCCTGCCTCAGCCTCCCGAGTGGCTGGGATTACAGACATGCACCACCACGCCTAGCTAATTTTTGTATTTTTAGTAGAGACAGGGTTTCACCACGTTGGCCAGGCTGGTCTCACACTCCTGACCTCAAGCAATCCACCCACCTTGACCTCCCAAAGTGCTGGGATTACAGGCCTGAGCCACCGCGCCCAGCTATTTGTACCCATTAATCGACGTCCCTTTATCCTACCCTTTCCCTTCTTTTTTTTTTTTTTTTTTTTTCTCCAAGACAGAGTCTCCCTCTGTCACCTAGGCTAAAGTGCAGTGGTGAGATCTTGGCTCACTGCAACCTCTGCTTCCTGGGTTGAAGTGATTCTCCTGCCTCAGCTTCCCAAGTAGCTGGGATTACAGGCATGTGCCACCACACCCGGCTAATTTTTGTATTTTTAGTAGAGATGGGGTTTCACCATATTGGCCAGGCTGGTCTCGAATTCCTAACCTCAAGTGATCCACCCACCTTGACCTCCCAAAGTGCTAGGATTTACAGGTGTGAGCCACCACGCCCAGCCCCCTACCCTTTCTTCTTGAATCAGTTTTAGTAATTTGTGATTTTCAGTGAATTTGTCCATAAAACTAAGTTGTTCAACTTATGGGCATAGATAGCACTGTCTGTAGTATTCCTTTATCCTTTAAACATATGTAGAATCTAAAATGATAGCCCCTCTTTCATTCTTTGTTGTTGTTGCTCTTTCATTCTTCTTTTTTTTTTTTTTTTTTTTTTTTTGACACACAGTCTTGCTATGTCACCCAGGCTGGAGTGCAGTGGCATGAGCTCAGCTTACACTGCACCCACTGCCTCCTCGGTTCAAGCAATTCTCCTGCCCCAGCCTTGTGAGTAGCTGGGATTACAGGTGTGTGCCAGCATGCCTGGTTAATTTTTGTATTTTCAGTAGAGACAGGGTTTCACCATGTTGGCCAGGCTGGTCTCAAACTCCTGACCTCAAGCGATCCACCCGCCTTGGCCTCCCAAAGTGCTGGGATTACAAGTGTGACTCACCTCACCCTGCCCAGCTCTGAAGACATTTCAAAGTAACCTTTTATAATGAGTATGTTAACTTTTTTAGAGTTTCTATGATTAAGATATATATTATATGGCAGGGAGCAGTGGCTCACACCTATAATTCCAGCACTTTGGGAGGCCGAGGCGGGTGAATCACCTGAGGTCTGGAGTTTGAGACCAGCCTGACCAACACTGAGAAACTCTGTCTCTACTAAAAATACAAAATTAGCCGGGTGGGGTGGCGCTTGCCTGTAATACCAGCTACTTGGGAGGCTGAGGTAGGAGAATCACTTGAACCCAGGAGGCGGAGGTTGTAGTGAGCTGAGATCACACCATTGCACTCCAGCCTGGGCAACAAGAGCGAAACTCCATCTCAAAAAAAATAAAAAATAAAATAAAGATATACATAATATTATCCTTAGAGATTAGGAACATTTATCAGAATTCACATGTTCCTAATAGTTATGTTCTCATTAATTTTCACTGTATCCAATTCAGGTAATTTACCCAAAAAATGACAAGAAGCCTTTAAGATTTCTGGGTAAAGGCTGGGCACGGTGGCTCACACCTATAATCCTAGCACTTTTGGAGGCTGAGGTGGGCGGATCACCGGAGGTCAGGAGTTCAAGACCAGCCTGACCAACATGGAGAAACCTCGTCTCTACTAAAAATACAAAATTAGTGTGGTGGCACATGCCTGTAATCCCAGCTACTCAGGAGGCTGAGGCAGGAGAATAACTTGAACCTGGGAGGCAGAGGTACTGGTGAGCCGAGATCGTGCCATTGCACTCCAGCCTGGGCAACAGGAGTGAAACTCTGTCTAAAAAAAAAAAAAACAGAGGTTTCTGGGCAAAGAAGTTTGAATTTTTTTTTTTGTTTTTGTTTTTTTTGTTTTTAAGACAGAGACTCGCTCTGTCGCCAGGCTATATTACAGTGGCATGATCTCGGCTCACTGCAACTTCTGACTCCCTGGTTCAAGCGATTCTCGTGCCTCAGCCTCCCAAGTAGCTGGGATTACAGGCATGCTCCACCATACCCAGCTAATTTTTGTATTTTTAGTATAGACGAGGTTTCACCATATTGGCCAGACTGGTCCCAATCTCCTGACATTGTGATCCACCCGCCTCAGCCTCCCAAAGTACTAGGATTATAGGCCTGAGCCACCGCGCCAGCCAAGAAGTTTGAATTTTTAAAGTTACAAGTATGCCATGCCTCTCAAGAGAAAAATCTCATGCTCTTGACTGGGCATTGTGGCTCACGCCTGTAATCCCAGCAGTTTGGGAGGCTGAGGTGAGTAGATCGCTTGAGGTCAGGAGTTTGAGACCAGACTGGCTAACATGGTGAAGTCCTATCTCTACCAAAACTACAAAAACTCTCTGGGCGTGGTGGCGCATGCCTGTAATCCCAGCTACTCAGGAGGCTGAGGAGGGAGAATTGCTTCAATCTAGGAGGTAGAGGTTGCAGTGAGCCAAGATTGTTACTGCACTCCTGCCTGGGGGACAGAGGCCTTGCCACAAAAAAAAAAAAAAAAAAAAAAAGGCCGGGCGCGGTGGCTCAAGCCTGTAATCCCAGCACTTTGGGAGGCCGAGACGGGCGGATCACGAGGTCAGGAGATCGAGACCATCCTGGCTGACACAGTGAAACCCCATCTCTACTAAAAAATACAAAAAAACTAGCCGGGCGAGGTGGCGGGCGCCTGTAGTCCCAGCTACTTGGGAGGCTGAGGCAGGAGAATGGCGTGAACCCAGGAGGCGGAGCTTGCAGTGAGCCAAGATCAGGCCACTGCACTCCAGCCTGGGCGGCAGAGCGAGACTCTGTCTCAAAAAAAAAAAAAAAAAGAAAGAAAGAAAGAAAGAAAAAAGAAAAAAATCTCATGCTCTCAATGGTGATTATTACAAAAATTAGAGGTGGCAACATAATTGGTTAATGCTTTTAGAAAGCAACTTAGCAAGATCTGTAATAAACAAAAACAATTGTTAAAAACAAACTTTGATTTGCAAGTTCTAATATTGGATTTTCATTCTAACAAAATGATCCGAGATATGGAAAAAGCTTTATGCATGAAATCATTGGAAACAACCTGAACATACCCAAATAGTTAAATAAGCCATACTGTATCTTCTTAGGAATATTATGCAGTCATTAAAAATCTTTAGTTTGTGTAACAGCACAGGAAGGCATGTATGAGGCAGGAAAAATACACATGTATGATTACAACTATGTAGTGGGAAAAATGTCCTATCCATAGAGGCTGGAATTAACAAATATGTCAGCTGCTTTTTCCATTGGGTTAGAAAAATAAGTACATTTTTCTCTATTTTCCTGTATTTTTCAAATTCTATTTTATTGGGGTTTTTTTGTTGTTTTTTTTTTGAGGCGGAGTCTTGCTCTGTCGCCCATGCTGGAGTGCAGTGACCCAATCTCGGCTCACTGCAAGCTCCGCCTCCCAAGTTCCCACCATTCTCCTGCCTCAGCCTCCTGAGTAGCTGGGACTACAGGCGCCTGCCACCGCGCCCCGCTAATTTTTTTTGTATTTTTAGTAGAGACGGGGTTTCACCGTGGTCTCGATCTCCTGACCTTGTGATCCGCCCGCCTCGGCCTCCCAAAGTGCTGGGATTACAGGTGTGAGCCACCACGCCTGGCCTCTATTTTATTTTATTGCTTTTTTAGACACAGGATCTTGCCCTGTTGCCCAGGTTAGAGTGCAGTGTTATGATCCTAGCTCACGAGGCTCAAGCAATCTTCCCACCTTGGCCTCCCAAAGAGCTAGGATTGTAAGCATAAGCCACCATGCCCAGCCAGTTTCCAAATTCTATTGAATAGCATATTAATTTTAAAATGAAATATCTAGGCCAGGTGCAGCAGCTCACGCCTGTAATCCTAGCACTTTGGGAGGCAAAGGCAGGCGGATCACATGAGGTCAGGAGTTTGAGACTAGCCTGGCCCACATGGTAAAACCCTGTCTCTACTAAAAGTACAAAAATTAGCCATGTGTGTTGGTGCACACCTGTAATCCCAGCTACTCAGGAGGCTGAGGCAATATAATCGCTTGAACCTGAGAGGTGGAGGTTGCAGTGAGCCAAGATCACCCCACTGCACTGTGACCCAAGTGACAGAGCAAAATTCTGTCTCAAAAAGAAAGAAAGAAAGAGAGAGAGAGAGAGAGAGAGAGAGAGAGAGAAAGGAAGGAAGGAAGGAAGGAAAGGAAGGAAGGAAGGAAGGAAGGAAGGAAGGAAGGAAGGAAGGAAGGAAGGAAGGAAGGAAGGGAAGGAGGGAGGGAGGGAAGGAGGGAAGGAAGGAAGGAAGGAAGGAAGGAAAGAGGGAAGGAGGGAAGGAAGGAAGGTAGGAAGGAAGGAAGGAAGGAAGGAAGGAAGGAAGGAAGGAAGGAAGGAAGGAAGGAAGGATCTAATATATCTGGCCAGGTGCAGTGGCTCACACCTGTAATCCCAGCACTTTGGGAGGCCGAAGCCGAGGCTGGTGGTTCACCTGAGGTCAAGAGTTCAAGACCAGCCTGGCCAACATGGCAAAACCCCATCTCTACTAAAAATACAAAAATTAGTCGGGTCTGGTGGTACACGCCTGTAGTCCCAGCTACTCAGGAGGCTGAGGTGGGAGGATCACTTGAGCTTGGGAGGTGGAGGTTGCAGTGAACCGAGATTATGCCACTGCACTCCAGCCTGGGTGTCAGAGTGCGACCCTGTCTCAAAAAAAATACAAATAAAATAAATAAAAAATAAAATAGTGAAATGTTGGCTGTTACGATTTAAAATAAAAAAAATACATAATATAAAAAGCACAATAGAAAAATGCATAATATCAAATGATGAACCATCAAAACAGAAAAATACATATCAAAAGCACAACAATTGTATTTACAGTATAATTGTAATTGTGTTTAAAGTGTGTGTGTGTACGGTGGGAGAGAGAGAGGAAAGAAAAATATCAAAGTGCCAGGAAGGATCGTATAAAGTAGGGTTGTAGTTATTTTTTCTCTTATTTTCTAAATTTTCTGTAAGTTATTTGTGTTGCTTTTAAAATAAATATCTTTTTGACAAATTACTCATAGGGAGTCAATTGCACCCAGGCATCCCGCTTTACCCGAGGCCTCATCTCAGCTTGCTGCTGGGCGTGCCTTGTCTCAAAATGATAAGATGCCTATAGGGAATTAAAGTTCTATTGTGCCATAACCTATCAAGCTCTTAGGGGCAAAGCCGCTGCAGTGACTTTTCATACTATAGTTGAAAGAACGCGGCCGGGCGCGGTGGCTCAAGCCTGTAATCCCAGCACTTTGGGAGGCCGAGACGGGCAGATCATGAGGTCAGGAGATCGAGACCATCCTGGCTAACACGGTGAAACCCCGTCTCTACTAAAAAATACAAAAAACAAACTAGCCGGGCGAGGTGGCGGGCGCCTGTAGTCCCAGTTACTCGGGAGACTGAGGCAGGAGAATGGCGGGAACCCGGGAGGTGGAGCTTGCAGTAAGCTGAGATCTGGCCACTGCACTCCACCCTGGGCGACAGAGCAAGACTCCGTCTCAAAAAAAAAAAGAACGCCTGAATGGAACAAGAAGCCAAGAAACACTGGTTCCGTTTTCAGTTCTGCATTTTTGACCAGGGTGGTCATTTAACCTCCTTTCCTTTTTCAGATACTAAAAGGGTCAGATTACTTGTGAGTCTCTAATTATAGGTTATGTATAGAAAAGTCAGCCGAGTAGAGGAGATAAAGAAAATTAGTGGTAGACTAGAGCAAGACTCCAAGAGTCTGGGAAGCATGGGTTATGATCTCTCAGACTAGGAAAATACAGAGTAAGTAAAGAACTCAACAATGGGTCGAGACAAAAGTGCAGGGTTTCCCAAAAGGTAGACAAGAAATCTGGGTAATGGGGCAGGGCACTAGCAACAGGTCTTGCGTTAACAGGAATTTTTTTAGACTCTATCTAGCAAAGAACAGAAATTCATGGTAAATTCATAGAATTTGGGTAGGCACTCCAGGCTGGGATTAACATGTAGAGAAAAATGCTGTTTTGGGTATAGATGAGTGTTTCACTTGAGAGAATACTGTAACGAAGCCCAAAAGGCTCATTTAGTTTGGGGAGTCAGTAGTTCTCAAACACACTGTCCAGTATAACTTTTTTTCCTTTTTTTTTTTTTTTTTTTTAGACGTTATCTCGCTCTGTCGCCCAGGCTGGAGTCCAGTGGTGCGATCTTGGCTCACTGCAACCTCCACCTCCTGGGTTCTAGCGATTCTCCCGCCTCAGCCTCCTGAAAAGCTGGGACTACAAGTGCGTGCCACCACGCTTGGTTTTTTTTTTTTTTTTTTAGATGGAGCCTCGCTCTTGTCACCCAGGTTGGAGTGCAGTGGCATGATCTTAGCTCACTGCAACCTCCACCTTCCTGGTTCATATGATTCTCTCACTTCAGCTTCCTGAGTAGCTGGGATTACAGGTGCCTGCCAGCATACCTGGCTAATTTTTGTATTTTTAGTAGACAAAGGGATTCACCACGTTGGCCAGTCTGGTGTCAAAGTCCTGACCTCGATTGATCTGCCTGCCTCGCCTCCCAAAGTTCTGGGATTACAGACATGAGCCACTGCGCCTGGCTTTTTTTTTTCCGATAAGAGTCTCACTCTGTTGCCCAGGCTGTAGTGCAGTGGTGCCATGTCAACTCAGTGCAACCTCCACCTCCCAGGTTCAAGTGATTCTCCTGCCTCAGCCTCCTAAGTAACTGGGATTACTTGTGCGCTATCACACCTGGCTACTTTTTGTATTTTTTGTAGAGACAGAGTTTCACCATGTTGGCCAGGCTGGTCTCCAACTCCTGACCTCAGGTGATTCATCTTCCTCAGCCTCCCAAAGTGCTGGGATTACAGGCATGAGCCACCATGCTGGGCCGGAAAAATCCTTTTTATAACATGAGGGGTACTATGTTGTACTTTCTTTTTTTTTTTTTTTTCTTTTTTGAGATGGAGTTTCGTTCTGTCGCTCAGGCTGGAGTGCAGTGGCGTGATCTCAGCTCACTGCAACCTCTGCCTCCTGGGTTCAAGCAATTCTTCTGCCTCAGCCTGGAATTACAAGGCGCTGGAATTACAGGCGCATGCCACCACGCCTGGCTAATTTTTGTATTTTTAGTAAAGACAGTGTTTCACCATCTTGGCCAGGCTGGTCTCAAACTCCTGACCTCGTGATCCACCCGCCTCGGCCTCCCAGAGTGCTGGGATTACAGGTGTGAGTCACCGTGCCCACCCTGAGGGGTACTACATTGTACCTTTTTTTCCATTTTTTTTTTTTTTTACATTGTACTTTATAGCATGTATGTATATATGTTATGAGTAGCAACTGAATGATCTTGTGGCTCACCTGAGGTCAGGAGTTCAAGACCAGCAACTGAGTGGTTCTGTTAAGAAGCCAAATGAAGTTCAAAAATTTTACAGGAATCCATGCCTTTTGCAGAGTTAACCTCGATTGACCACATTCTGGGCTCAACCTGGAGATGCATTCACCAGAGATAAACCAGTAACTACTCTGGCCCCAAGTGACTTTCTAAACTAAGTATAAGGTGAGACAAGGCAACTGCAGGGCTGAACCGACTGCCCTTAGGCCTGCCTTAATCTTAAACTCAGATTAGATCTGGGTTCCGGAGTTTGGAAAGGCATAGCAATTCTCTCAGTGGCACTCAGAATCAACCAGTGCAGACAAGGATGCTCCTGATCTTACATTGTTCCTAAGTGCAAAAAGAGTAAGAGTCGAATCACAGATTTATAAACTGGACTCTGGACCTAGAAATCCAGACATTTCTTTCCACCCTGACCCAATTAAGAAAAGTGAGAGATTGTTCTTTTTAAGTAGAATATGCCAAAACAGGTTTATTGGTTATTTTACACAAAAGAACGTGAGCAATTTGCAAGCATTCAATACTTTAAAAGGCTCAATACAAGCTGCCTTCCTTTCAACCTAAGAAAGTATACTAACTCCAGGCAAATAGAATGGAGTCAGATTTCAAGTTTATACAACAGACAGACTAAAAAGAAACCCAGGGTTCCTGCTTTGTTAGGAAAATGGACAAAACCAGCTAAAAGTAAAGGAAATAAAAACAAATTAAAAGATATTGGCTGGGCACGGTGACTCATACCTGTAATCCCAGCAATTTGGAAGGCCAAGGCGGGTGGACCACGAGGTCAGTCA
The DNA here is from genome assembly GCF_049350105.2 of Macaca mulatta. NCBI lineage: Eukaryota > Metazoa > Chordata > Mammalia > Primates > Cercopithecidae > Macaca > Macaca mulatta. The sequence continues at coordinate 18,539,754 of NC_133412.1, forward strand.
GGAGTTCGAGACCAGCCTGGCCAACATGGTGAAACCCTGTCTCTACTAAAAATACAAAAATTAGCCAGGCGTGGTGGTGGGCACCTGCAATCCCAGCTACTCGGGGGGCTGAGGCAGGAGAATCGCTTGAACCCGGGAGGCGGAGGTTGCAGTGAGCAGAGATCATACCACTGCACTCCAGCCTGGGCGACAGAGCGAGACTCCATCAAAAAATAAATAAATAAAACAAAAATTAAATTATTGATTCCTATAATATTAACTATTTGCCTAAGAGACAGACAAAACATACAACATTCAAACATAAAGTTAATAACATATTTTAGAAAGGAAAAAAGTGGCTACTCCAGGCACACTGCCTATGGTGTAGCCCTGCTCCACAAGGAGCGGTAAAAAAAATAAATAAATAAAACCAATAAATAAATAAAAAAGAAAAAAAGTACTGGTAAAATTATCAGGTACCAATTTTTAAAATGGATCATTAATAGTTTTACCAGCTCCCTTCAGAGGAATCTGCAAGTCAAGAAGCAAAACAAAATTTGAAAATGATGGTGTCTTCCTGACACTAAGCCCAAGATTTTTCCTTTCTTCAAATCCTCTAAACCCAAATTATGAGAAATAATGCACTCTGGTCACTGAGAACATTTCTACACAGTGACATAATCAGAAATTATACTTCTTCCATCATTTAACTTATTCATTCTCATTCTCTGCATACCTGGAACACAGGAGTAAGCAAGAGGATATAATTTTCCCCTGTGACTGAAGCATTACTACATTTACAACATGAGGAACGTGGGCACTGTGGAAGGCCCTGATGGCAAAGGAAATATGCCACCTGCATGGCCTTAAGAACAAACTGCACATCTCTAAGGCAGAGTTAGAAAAGGATTTATCCAGGAATCGATCTTCTCCAAGGCTGGACAAGGAGGGAGTGTGGAAAGCACAGCATTTTTTATAGGATAAAAGGTGTCACTTGGAGACATTCTGGTTTCCTGAGAAAAGGAAGACATTGAAACAGCCTGTTTTGTGCATTTTAAATCTTCCTTGTTTTCCACCATCAATAACTGTTCTATCTCCTCTTTCAAAGATAAACTTGCCTGCAACTCATGTTTGGGTGTCATAAAGTGTTCTTTCTGAGTTATTCTCTGGTCCTCTGACCCCTTTGACTCAGAGCAAATGAGTTTGTTACTGGAATCCTCACTGGTTTCCCCTTCCTCTATGGGAGGCAGATGCTGAGGCTTTGTAGCTTGTTTATTCAAAGATTCTTCTTTCAGTAAATTCACATCCCCATGAAAGTCTTGAGATGTAAAACTTGGAGCTTTATCTATCCTAAAATTTTTACCAAATAAGAAGCCTTTGACTTTCTCCTCTTTCCCTGCTCTCTCTATCACTAATTTCTTTGGCTGTAGCACTGTCCTTATTAGGAGCCCCTGTGCATTCACCCTGTATTCTCTTGCAGCTTTCTCCCTGCGCTGCTTCTGGAAGTCCTTGAGTTGAAGCAGTTCCTCTGGCAGCTCCATACATGTAGGCTAAGAAGAGAAAGCAAACACAAGTTTATTGTAACTAAACTTCTGAATTTGGTACTTAAAATCACTTTTTTTTTTTTTTTTTGAGACAGAGTGTCCCTCTGTCACCAGGCTGGAGTGCAGTGGGGCGATCTCAGCTCACTGCAACCTCTGATTCCCTGGTTCAAGCAGTTCTCCTGCCTTAGCTTCTCAAGTAGCTGGGATTAGAGGCATGCGCCACCCTGCCCAGGTAATTTTTTTTTTTTTTTTTTTTTGAGACAGAGTCTCCCTCTGTTGCCCAGGCTGAAGTGCAGTGGTGTGATCTGGGATCACTGCAAGATACGCCTCCTGGGTTCAGGCCATTCTCCTGCCTCAGCCTCCCAAGTAGCTGGGACTACAGGCGCCTGCCACCACGCCCAGCTAATTTTTTTTTGTTTGTTTTAATAGAGACGGGGTTTCACTGCATTAGCCAGGATGGTCTTGATCTCCTGACCTCGTGATCCACCTGACTCGGCCTCCCAAAGTGCTGGGATTACAGGCGTGAGCCGCTGCACCCAGCCATGCCCAGGTAAATTTTGTATTTTAGTAGAGATGGGGTTTCACCATGTTAGCCAGGATGGTCTCGATCTCCTGACCTCATGATCAGCCAGCCTGCCTTGGCCTCCCAAAATGCTGGAATTATAGTCGTGAGCCACTGCGCCTGGCCTGAAATCACTTCTATTGTACCAAATGGTAATTGGTAAATGAGAGTCTATTCAAATGTGTTCATATAGCACCCTCTGGTGTCTTCAATTATAGTAGTATCATTTTTCCAGTAATTTCAATATTTTGAAAAGGGAATGAATCCATAGGGCTGTGTGTCTGTTTGTGTATGCACGCATGTAAAAACATTATACAGGAAAAGTCAGTCTCCCTTCCAACCTGGCCTCAGCTGCCTTAGCAGGTACATCTTCTTAGAGCAGTTTCTTGTATTATCTCCCAAAGATAGTCTACCTGATCATATACATATATTTTTTTTCATTGGATTACATTTTTATTTTCCTACAAATTTTTATTTTGTTAACTCTTTCAGGTTTGGGGGAGGTTTTTTTTGTTTTTTTGTTTTTTTTTTTTTTTTTAGACAGGGTCTTGCTCTGTTGCCTAGGCTGGAGTGCAACGGTGCAATCATGGCTCACTGTAACCTCTAACTCCTGGCCTTTAGTGATCCTCTTGCCTCAGCCTCCTGAGTAGCTGGAAGCACAGGTGCATGCCACCACACTTTGCTAATTTTTGTGGGGTTTTTTTGAGACAAGGCCTTGTTCTGTCACCCAGGCTGAAGTACAGTGGTGTGATCATGGTTTACTGCAATCTCCACCTGCTGGGCTCAACCAATCCTCCCACCTCAGCCTCCGCCACTCAGAGTAGCTGGAACTTCAGGTGTGTGCCACCACGCCTGGCTAATTTTTAATTTTTTTGTAGAGACAGGGTTTCACTACGCTGGCCAGGCTGGTCTTGAACCCCTGGGCTCAAGCGATCCTCCCACCTCAGCCTTCCAAAGTGCTGGGATTATAGGCATAAGCCACCACACCTGGCCTCTGATTATGTTTTTTTAGCTGCTTATATGGATATCAAAAAGCTAGTAATTTTTACATTTGTACCCAGGCACTTTATAAATTGGCTTTTTGTTTGTGGTAGTCTTTTTCAGTTGTTCCTTCTTAGTTTTTAGTTGTATAATTGGCAAGTCATAATTCCGATTCCTTTTTTCGATTTTCATAGCTCACATTTTATTTTCTAATTTCACTGGCTAATAGCTTCAAAAATGCTAAAATAGTGGTGAGAGTCACAATTTTTGTACTATTCCTGATATTAGTGTTCTCAAACAAATATGTAGTCTTCTCTCTTGAGATACTTTCCATATCCATGGGTTCTGCATCCATGGATTCAACCAATTGTAGATTGCAATAGTCAGGAAAAAGTGGTTCACACCTGTAATCCCAGCACTTTGGGAGGCTGAGGTGGGCAGATCACTTGAGGTCAGGAGTTCCAGACCAGCCTGACCAGCATGGCCAAATCCCATCTCTACTAAAAATACAAAAATTAGCTGAGTGTGGTAGCACATGCTTGTAATTTCAGCTACTCAGGAGGCTGAGGGAGGAGAATCACTTGAACTCAGGAGGTGGAGGTTGCAATGACCCAGGTTGTACCACTGCACTCCAGCCTGGGTGACAGAGCAAGACTCTGTCTCAAAAAAAAAAAAAAAAAAAAAAAAAAAAAAAAAAAAAAGGATGGCTGCATTGGAAATGATTATGTACAAACTTGTTTTTTCATTTCATTATTCCATAAACAATGCAATATGACAACTATGTACATAGCATTTACATTGTATTAGCTATTATAAGTAATCTAAGAATGATTTAAAGTATAGGGAAAGATATGATAGTGAAAAACGAAAAAATGCTGCTGCACATTTCCATATAACCTATACATATCCTCCCCTATACTTTAAATCATCCTTACATTTCATATAAGGGACATACATTTTATCCATACATTTCTTTTTTTTTTTTTAGGAGATGGAGTTTTGCTCTTGTCGCCCAGGCTGGAGTACAATGGTGCAATCTTGGCTCACTGCAACCTCCACCTCCTGGGTTCAAGCGATTCTCCTGCCTCAGCCTCCTGAGTAGCTGGGATTACAGGCATGCACCACCATGCCCAGCTAATTTTTGTATTATTAGTAGAGACAGGATTTCACCATGTTGGCCAGTCTGTTTTCAAACTCCCGTGCCCAAGGTATCTGCCCGCCTTGGCCTCCCAAAGTGCTGGGATTACAGGCATGAGCCACCACGCCCGGCTCATCCATATGTTTCATATAATCATCCTTACATTTCACATAAGGGACTTGACATCATGGGTTTTGGAATCCATGGGGGATCCTGGAACCAATCCCCCACAGATACTAAGAGATGACTGTATATATTTTATTGGGTTAGAAAAGTTACCATCTATTCCAACTGTGACCAATAATGCATGTAGAATATTACAATTTATAAGATAATCATAAGACTTTCTTGGCTCTACTGAAATGGAGAATCTTGTCACACTGAACCATGCTTACAACTAGAATCCAGTGACACATTAAAAATAATAACATATATAGGGTTCATATAAAAAATGCTAGTATTAGGCTGGGCGCAGTGGCTCACGCCTGTAATCCTAGCATTTTTTTTTTTTTTTTTGAGACGGAGTCTCGCTCTGTCGCCCAGGCTGGAGTACGGTGGCCGGATCTCAGCTCGCTGCAAGCTCCACCTCCCAGGTTCACGCCATTCTCCTGCCTCAGCCTCCCGAGTAGCTGGGACTACAGGCGCCCGCCACCTCGCCCGGCTAATTTTTTTGTATTTTTTAGTAGAGACGGGGTTTCACTGTGCTAGCCAGGATGGTCTCGATCTCCTGACCTCGTGATCCGCCCGTCTCGGCCTCCCAAAGTGCTAGGATTACAGGCGTGAGCCACCGCGCCCGGCCCCTTTTTTTTTTTTGAGACAGTCATTGTTAATATTCATAGTATGCTTGAAAAATGATTGAAATTCTCAATTTAATAGTTTAAGCTTTTCCTTTTTTTTCTTTTCTTTCTTTTTTTTTTTTTTTTTTGAGACAGAGTCTTGCTCTGTCACCCAGGCTGGAGTACAGTGGTGTGATCTCAGCTCACTGCAACCTCCACCTCCCGGGTTCAAGCTGTTCTCCTGCCTCAGCCTCCTGAGTAGCTGGGATTACAGGCATGTGGCACCACACCTGGTTCATTTTTTGTATTTTTAGTTGAGATGGGATTTCATCATGTTGGCCAGGCTGGTCTCGAACTCCTGACCTCAGACGTATAGTTTTTTTATATCTCTCTCCTGCATAAGAATAAATATGGGTGGCCGGGTGCGGTGGCTCATGCCTGTAATCTCAGCACTTTGGGAGGCCGAGGTGGGTGGATCACAAGGTCAGCAGATTGAGACCACAGTGAAACCCCATCTCTACTAAAAAATACAAAAAAAAAAAAAAAAAAAAACTTAGCCAGGCGTGGTGGTGGGCACCTGTAATCCCAGCTACTTGGAAGGCTGAGACAGGAGAATGGCTGAACCCGGGAGGCAGAGCTTGCAGTGAGCCAAGATTGTGCCACTGCACTCCAGCCTAGGCAACAGAGCAAGACTGCATCTCAAAAAAAAAAAAAAAAAAGAGAGAATAAATATGGAGGCCAGGCACAGTGGCTTATGCCTGTAATCCCAGCACTCTGGGAGGCCGAGGCAGGCTAATCACCTAAGGTCAGGAGTTCAAGACCAGCCTGGCCAACATGGTAAAACCCCGTCTCTACTAAAAATACAAAAATTAGCCGGGCATGGTGGCAGGTGCCTGTAATCCCAGCTACTTGGGAGGCTGAGGCAGGAGAATTCCTTGAACCCAGGAGGCTGAGGCTACAGTGAGCTGAGATCATACCACTGCATTCCAGCCTGGGTGACAGAGCGAGACTGCATCTCAAAAAATAAAAATAGGCTGGGCATTGCCGGGCGCGGTAGCTCAAGCCTGTAATCCCAGCACTTTGGGAGGCCGAGACGGGTGGATCATGAGGTCAGGAGATCGAGACCATCCTGGCTAACACAGTGAAACCCCATCTCTACTAAAAAATACAAAAAAAACTAGCCGGGTGAGGTGGCAGGCGCCTGTAGTCCCAGCTACTCCGGAGGCTGAGGCAGGAGAATGGCGTGGACCTGGGAGGCGGAGCTTGCAGCGAGCTGAGATCCGGCCACTGCACTCCAGCCTGGGCTACAGAGCGAGACTTCATCTCAAAAAAAAAAAAAAAAAAAAAAAAAAAAAATTGGCTGGGCGTGGTAGCTCACACCTATAATCCCAGCACTTTGGGAGGCCAAGGTGGGCGTATCACGAGGTCAGGAGTTTGAGAACAACCTGGCCAACATGGTGAAACCCCGCCTCTACTAAAAATACAAAAATTAGCTGGGCGTGGTGGCAGGTGCCTGTAATCCCAGCTACTCAGGAGGCTGAGGCAGGAGAATCACTGGAACCCAAGAGGTGGAGTTTTCAGTGAGCTGAGATCACGTCATTGTACTCCAGCCTGGGTGACAGAGTGAGACTCCGTCTAAAAAAAATAAATAAATAAATAAAATAAAATAAAAATAAAAAAATAAACATGGAAATATTAAACTTACCCATTCTTAGACAGAAATATTTCCTGGAAACCTAACTTAATATTATAAAAAGGTGAGGGGATGGATCATGCCCAAGCTGTTGCCCCTTCAAGAGTATTTATCACCAAGTTGGCCCCATAAAAACTATTGCAGCTATGAAGAAAGGGTGTCACTGCGTCTGCCTTCCTTGAGAAGAAGGCAGAAAGGAGGTCCTGAAGACAGACAGCTGCACCTACCTCGGTGCCTCCAAGCCGGTCTGCAGACCCTTCACGATACGTGTTTAGGTAACCATCCACCAGGGTGGTTAGGTCAGACATCATCTCATCTAGGAGTGCCAAGCGAAGGGGTAACAGGTAGGTAGCTTCCAGGGCCAAAATTTTCAGTAAAGAGGGTGACACAGGTCGGATGAACCACACTTCTGGATTTTCCTGGAGACAATAAAACAATTTCCTCTGAATAGTAAGCAAGACTTTAAAGAAAATAATTGTTTAAGGCCGGGCGCAGTGGCTCACGCCTGTAATCCCAGCACTTTGGGAGGCCGAGACGGGCGGATCACAAGGTCAAGACATCGAGACCATCCTGGCTAACATGGTGAAACCCCATCTCTACTAAAAATACAAAAATTAGCCGGGTGTGGTGGCGCGTGCCTGTAGTCTCAGCTACTCAGGAGGCTGAGACAGGAGAATCGCTTTAACCCAGGAGGCAGAGGTTGCGGTGAGCTGAGATCGCCCCACGGCACTCCAGCCTGATGACAGAGTGAGACTCAAGAAAAGAACTGTTTAAAGTGTTGCTTAATTTAAGACACTATTGTTTTCTTCTATTATTACCTTCTACTTTCACACTATTGATAGCCTTTGAGCATACACACGCTTTGCACACATACTCCTACATTAACAGTGTGTGCGTAACAGAGAAAGAGCAGGGTAGAGGTTGGTCAATCAAGACTTCTCAAAGCCAGAGGCAGCAAACTTGATTATGTGAACAGAACTGCAGCCAATACAATTATGACCTAAGAGCAGGGTAGAGGTTGGTCAATCAAGACTTCTCAAAGCCAGAGGCAGCAAACTTGATTATGTGAACAGAACTGCAGCCAATACAATTATGACCTAAGTTTGCATGCAAGGATGTCAGAAGCTAAAGAAAATTTACTTTACTTTGGGAGAAATAACTAGGGTGATTTTTGGTTCCATTGCCTTGATCCAAATTCTCACAAAAATTTCCCCCGTCACAGCTAGAAAATGTATTTAAAAGTGCTTATTTTATTTATTTATTTATTATTTTTTGAGACGGAGTCTCACTCGGTTGCCCAGGCTGGAGTGCAGTGGCGCGATCTCAGCTCACTGCAATGTCCGCTGCCCCTGCCCCCAACTCCGGGTTCAAGCGATTCTCCTGCCTCCGCCTTCCGAGTGGCTGAGATTACAGACGCCTGCCACAATGCCCAGCTAATTTTTGTATTTTTAGTAGAGATGAGATTTCACCATGTTAGTCAGGCTGGTCTTGAACTCCTGACCTCAGTTAATCTGCCCACCTCAGCCTCCCAAAGTGCTGGGATTACAGGCGTGAGCCACTGAGCCCGGCCTAAAAGTGCTTTTTAATTGAGAGCCAGCAAATCTGGATCCTGGCTTTTATCCACTTGAGACCAGATATAAACTATTCCCATTTGGCACAGTTAAGATTTTGGCAATGTTCATATGAGTACATGGCAGCTGTCATTTTTCTATATAACAGGCTGATAATACAGCTCAGAAAACACTTGAAAAAAGATAATGTCATACACGACATCCTCTAACACTCACCTGAATCAGTTTTTGTCTCTTTTCTAGAAAGGAGAGATATTTAGGGGCTACTTTAAGGTGTTTGATTAAACTCTCCTGCAAAGTAGTGATGCAGTTTGGAAGATAGCCACCCGTTTCCATGGAAAACTGAAGTACATCTGCTACCTGTGGTATTTTAAAAAGACAAACAGAGCAGTTGAATATATACAGAGAGCTATCTCATGCCAGAAATATATTTAGAGAAATGTCTAAATAACATTTTCCCCAAGGACCCACACAATAGACCATGTCATCAGGAAATTTAAAGTTGTTCAGTCAACTTAATCTGAAAAATGGGGGAAAAAAAAACAGAATAAAAGCTCAATTTTTTTTTTTTTTTTTAAGGTGGAGTCTTGCTCTGTCACCCAGGCTGGAGTGCAGTGGTGTGATCTCAGCTCACTGCAACCCCCACCTTCCAGGTTCAAGCAATTTTCCTGCCTCAGCCTCCCAAGTAGCTGGGACTACAGGTGCAAGCTATGACGCCTGGCTAATTTTCAACTTTTTTTTTTTTTTTTTTTTTTAGAGACAGGGTCTTGCTATGTTGTCCAGGCTGGAGTGCAGTGGCTATTCACAGGCAGGATTCCACTACTGATGAGCACAGGGGTTCTGACCTGTTCCATGTCTGACCTGGGCTCGTTCACCCTTACTTAGGCAACCTGGTGGTTTTCCCCGCTCCTGGGAGGTCACCACATGGATGCCAATCTTAGTACAGGCATCCAATCAGCACAGCGCCCTACAGTCCAAAACTCCTTAGCTCAAGCAATCCTCCCACCTCAGCCTCCATAGTAACCATGACTACAGGCACAAGCCATCACACCCAGCAACCCAACTTTACTGTGTTCTTATCTACTTTCTTTTTTCTTTTTCTGAGACGGGTCTTCCTCTGTCGCCCAGAGCTGGAGTGCAATGGTGTGATCTCAGCTCACTGCAACCTCCACCTCCTGGATTCAAGCAATTATCCTGCCTCAGCCTCCTGAGTAGCTGTGATTACAGGTGTGCGCCACCATGCCTGGATGATTTTTGTATTTTTACCAGGGTTTCACCATGTTGGCCAGGATAGTCTTGATCTCTTGACCTTGTGATCCGCCCGCCTTGGGTTCCCAAAGTGTTGGGATTACAGGCATGAACCACTGCGCCAGGTCTTTTTTTTTTTTTTTTTTTTTTTTGATATAGGGTCTTGCTCTATCTCCCAGGCTGGAGTACAATGCCACAATTATGGCTCATTGCAGCCTCAATCTTCCAGGTTCAAGGGATCCTCCCGCCTCAGCCTCCAAGTAGCTAGGGCTACAGGCACATCCCACTATGCCTGGCTAGTATTCTTAAACTTTTTTGTAGAGACAAGGTCTCGCTACATTGTTCAGGCTGATCTCAAATTCCTGGGCTCAAGCAATCCCCCTGTCTCCGCCTCCCAAAGTCTTGGGATTATAGGCGTGAGCCACTGCCCCTAATTTTTTTTTTCTCCTTGTTTTATAATACCTGCCTGCCTTATGGTTGTTTATTAGTCTTTGTTACCCTTTAGGGAATGAAGAAAGGGAGATAAAATTCAAGAATTATTTTTAGTGGGCTGAGAATGCATTCCTATAGTCCCAGCGAGTTGGGAGCTGAACCAGGAGGATCTCTTGAGCTCAGGAGTTCAGGGCCAGCATGGGCAACATAGTGAGACTCCATTTCTGGGAGGAAAACAGATGGGCCTGGCATGTTGGCTCACACCTGTAATCCCGGCACTTTGAGAAGCCAAGGCTAGAGGACTGTTTGAGGTCGGGAGTTCAAGACCAGCCTGGACAACATAGAGAGATCCCATATATTAAAAAAAAATTAAAAATCAGCCAGGCATGGTGGTGTGTGCCTGTAGTCCCAGCTACTTGGGAGGCTGAAGTGGGAGGACGGCTTGAGCCCAGGACTTTGAGGCCTCACTAGCAGAGAGCTATGATCATGCCACTGCACTCCAGCCTGGGCAACAGAGCCAGACCTTGTCTCAGAAAAAAAAAAATTACTTTTATTATCTACTGGTAACCAGGAAAATTTTATAAGAAAACCTAATAAAATAAATAATTAAAAGTATTTATCTATGTGTGGTAGGCTGGCCAATGGCCCCCAAAGATAACTACTTCATAAGCACTGGAACCTGTGAATGTTATCTTACATGCAAAGGGGACTTTACAGCTGGGATTAAGTTAAGGATTTTGAAATGAGATTATCCTGAATTATCCAGGTAGTCCCTAAATGGAATGACAAGTGATTTTTTTTTTTTTTTTTTTTTGAGACGGAGTCTCGCTCTGTCGCCCAGGCTGGAGTGCAGTGGCCGGATCTCAGCTCACTGCAAGCTCCGCCTCCTGGGTTCATGCCATTCTCCTGCCTCAGCCTCCCGAGTAGCTGGGACTACAGGCGCCCGCCACCTCGCCCGGCTAGTTTTTTGTATTTTTTAGTAGAGACGGGGTTTCACCATGTTAGCCAGGATGGTCTCGATCTCCTGACCTCGTGATCCACCCGTCTCGGCCTCCCAAAGTGCTGAGATTACAGGCTTGAGCCACCGCGCCCGGCCTGACAAGTGATTTTTTTTTAATTTTTTTTTTTTTTTTTTTTTTTTTTTGTGGCACAGAGTGTCGCTCTGTCACCCAGGCTGGAGTGCAGTGGTGCGATCTCGGCTCACTGCAAGCTCTGCTTCCTGGGTTCACACCATTCCCCTGCCTCAGCCTTCCGAGTAGCTGGGACTACAGGCACCTGCCACCACTATGACTGGCTAATTTTTTGTATTTTTAGTAGAGATGAGGTTACACTGTGTTAGCCAGGATGGTCTCGATCTCCTGAACTCGTGATCCACCCGCCTTGGCCTCCCAAAGTGCTGGGACTACAGGCGTGAGCCACTGCGCCCGGCCTGACAAGTGATTTTTTTTTAAGAGTGAGGCAGAAGGAGATTTTACTACAGTCAGAGGAGAAGGTGATGTGATGATGGAAGCAGGGATTACAGTGATGCACTTTGAAAATGGAGGAAGGGGCTACAAGCCAAGGAATACAAGTGGCTGCTAGAAGCTGAAAAAGGCAAGAAAACTCACTCTCTCTTCAGAAGAGCTTCTAGAATAAACCAGCCATGCAAGACACCTTGACTTTAGCCTAGTGAAAATGATTCAAGATTTCTGACCCCTAAAACAATAAAATAATAAATTTGCATTGTTTTGGGCCACTAAATTTGTGGTGATTTGTCACAGCAGCAATAAGAAACTAATACACTGTTATAGAAAAACAAATTGGTGAAAATTCTGCTTCTTGGACTATGTAACTCTAAAAAGAAAAACATGAACAGATATGCCAAGGTCTTCATTAGACAATACGTATAAGATCTAATCAAGAAGCCTAATGTCCTCAAGGAAACAAACAGCAATTATGTTAGATTTTGGAGTAAGCATAAAAGCAATCCCTACTAAGTGAAACATCCTGAAAGAAGGCACAAAGGAAGAGGTAAGTGAGAAATGGCAGCAAATTCATTATGAGTAGATATACAAACAGAAAAAGTGAACCAAATATAGTAACATAAAATTGAACTTTTAGAGATTGCTGCTCAAAAATAATTGGCCAACTCATTAGTTCAATTTCTCTCCAAAGGCTCTAAGCTTGCATAATCAAGATTTCCCTTTCCTGTCATTAACCTAAAAGACTAGAAGAACTTGAAGAAAACATAATTAAAACTAGTGGTTTTACTGTTCTCACAGTCAAACCAGAAACCCAGATCAGCTCTAAGAGCTAGTAGAGGTTCATGCCTTTACTTGGGTGGCTGAGGCAGGAGGATGGCTTGAGAGCAAGAGTTTGAGACTAGCTTGGGCAACACAGTAAGACTCCACTTCCAAATAATAATAATAATAATAACAACAACAACAACAATGGCTAATAGAATCTAGGGATTTATCATTTCTCTAAGGTCCCCTAGATGACAGACAAATTATATCACTTCAGGCTGTTTGGGGCCCACATAGACTTGGGGGGGGGCATACGCAGGATGACCTGTACCCCTGAGCTAGATGTCAGCTTGCCTTAATTGTTACATATGTGGTAAAGGCAGATATGTGATTGTTCATCTCACACTATGTCTCCCATGTCAGGCTTCTGAATGATCCCTAAATTGCTCAAGTTTCTGAATGCTATGGAGTATGAATCTTGCTTCTTATTTGACAAATTCTGGAGCAAAATGAGGAAAACATCTTTATAAATAATTTTAAGCAACTTTTCTGCAGTGCTTTTATAGTACACCAAATGTTCTCACATATTGTACAAACATTTTACATGAAAAGTGAGCAGAAATGGAGCATGAAAAAAAAAAATTTAAAAACACTTTCACTCATCAGATGACCAGATGAGCCTTTTTATCTACAGGAGCTGCATATAATGGTTTGAATCCAGTGCTTCCCTTCATGTACCTGTGTGTCAAAGACATTATTCAGCAAAATTCCATACTGATGAGAGAGGCAATCAGAAAGCCAACGACAATCATGGATAACCTAAGGAATCAGAAGGGAACAGTCATTAGAACCTGTCTGCTAATCTTAATAGCACAGGAATCGGTTTATATACTTACCTTCAAAATTCTCTTGTCTTCTAATATCATCTGAAGTCCATTGTTGAAAGCTCGACTTCCCAGAAGGAAAATGTCAAATAAGTAAACTCGGCAATTTGTGGCCACCTACAATAGACCATCCAGACACACATGTCATAGGATAAGACAGAACTGAGGAAGGGAAATTTGAGGATGAAGAGTAAAAGACATGTCATAAAATATCTAACATCTTCACTTTATTTATTTATTTATTTAGAGACAAAGTTTTGCTCTGTTGCCCAGGCTGGAGTGCAGTGGCACACTCACGGCTCACTGCAACCTCCATCTCCTGGATTCAAGCAATTCTCCTGCCTCGGCCTCCCAAGTAGCTGGGATTACAGGCATGCGGCACCAAGTCCATATAATTTTTGGTTTTGTTTTTTGTTTTTTTGGGTTTTTTTGAGACAGAGTCTTGCTCTGTCACCTGGGCTGGAGTGCAGTGGTGTGATCTCGGCTCACTGCAGCCTCTGCCTCCTGGGTTCAAGCAATTCTCCTGTCTCAGCCTCCCAAGTAGCTGGGATTACAGGTGCATGCCACCACGCCCAGCTAATTTTTGTTATTTTTAGTAGAGAAGGGGTTTCACCATGTTGGCCAGGATGGTCTCGATCTCTTGACCTCATGATCCACCCGCCTTGGCCTTCCAAAGTGCTGGGATTACATGCATGAGCCTCCGCATCCAGTGAGAAGGGGTTTCACCACATTGGCCAGGCTAGTCTCAAATTCCTGACCTCAGGTGATCCACCCACCTCAACCTCCTAAAGTGCTGGGATTACAGGCGTGAGCCCCTGCACCTGGCCAATTTTTGTATTTTTTGTAGAGATGGGGTTTCACCATGTTGGCCAGGCTGGTCTCAAACTCCTGACCTCAAATGATCCACCAGCATCAGCCTCCCAAAACTTTATTTTTTTTGAGACAGGGCCTTGCTCCGTCACCCAGGCTGGATGACAGTGGCGTGATCTTGGCTCACTGCAACCTCCACCACCCAGGCTCTTGTGATTCTCCCACCTCAGCCTCCCAAGTACCTGGATTACAGGCGTCCACCACCACACTCAGCTAATTTTTGTATTTTTTGTAGAGACTGGGCTTTGCCATGTTGCCCAGGCTGGTTTCAAACTCCTAGGCTAAAGCAATCTGCCTGCCTTGGCCTCCCAAAATGCTGGGATTATAGGCGTGAGCCACCATACCCCACCACATCTTCACTTTTAAATGATAGGTACTTGATTCTTAGAGAAAACAGGTAAAATTTGTTCTTAAGTAAAAAAAGTAAGACACAATTACTGTGATTTTCTTTTTTCTTTTTTTTTGTTTTTTGAGATGGAGTCTCGCTCTGTTGCCCAGCCTGGAGTGCAGTGATGCGATCTCGGCTCACTGCAACCTCCACTGCCCAGGTTCACGCCATTCTCTTGCCTCAGCCTCCCAAGTAGCTGGGACTACAGGTGCCTGCCACCATGCCAGGCTAATTTTTTTTTTTTTTTTTTTTTTTGTATTTTTAGTAGAGACGAGGTTTCACCATGTTAGCCAGGATGGTCTCGATCACCTGACATCATGATCTGCCCGTCTCAGCCTCCCAAAGTGCTGGGATTACAGGCGTGAGCCACCAAGCCTGGCCAATGATAGGTACTTGATTCTTGGAGAAAACAGGTATAATTTGCTCTTAAATAAAAAAAAGTAAGACATAATCACTGTGATTTTCAAAAGGAAAGAAAAGGACAAGCTGGTGAAAGAGACGTTCCCTTTTTTTTTTTTTTTTTTTTTTTTTTTGAGACAGAGTTTCGCTCTTGTTGCCCAGGCTGGAGCGCAAGGGCGTGATCTTGGCTCACTGCAACCTCCGCCTCCCAAGTTCAAGCAATTCTCCTACCTCCTGAGTAGCTGGGATTACAGGGACCCGCCACCACATCTGGCTAATTTTTTGTATATTTTAGTAGAGACAGGATTTCACTATGGTGGTCAGGCTGATCTTGAACTCCTGACCTCAGGTGATCCACCCCCGTCAGCTTCCCAAAGTGCTGGGATTACAGGCGTGAGACACTGTGCCTGCCATTTTTTTTTTTTTTTTTTTTTTTTTTTTTTTGAGATAGAGTCTCACTCGGTCGCCCAGGCTGGGGTGCAGTGGCCGGATCTCAGCTCACTGCAAGCTCCGCCTCCCGGGTTTACGCCATTTTCCTGCCTCAGCCTCCCGAGTAGCTGGGACTACAGGCGCCCACCACCTTGCCCGGCTAGTTTTTTGTATTTTTTAGTAGAGACGGGGTTTCACCGTGTTCGCCAGGATGGTCTCAATCTCCTGACCTCGTGATCCGCCCATCTCGGCCTCCCAAAGTGCTGGGATTACAGGCTTGAGCCACCGCGCCCGGCCTTTTTTTTTTTTTTTTTTTTTTGAGATGGGGTCTTGCTGTCACCCAGGCTAGAGTGGAGTGCAGTGGTGCAGTCATGGCTCACTGCAGCCTCCTCCGCCTCCCAGGTGATTCTCTGGCCTCAGTCTCCCAAGTAGCTGGAACCACAGGCGCATGTCACTATGCTCGGCTAATTTTATTTATTTATTTACTTATTTTTATTTTTTTATTTTTTGAGACAGACTCTTGCTCTGTCGCCCAGGCTGGAGTGCAGTAGCGCAATCTGGGCTCATTGCAACCTCCGCCTCCCGGGTTCAAGTGGTTCTCCTGCCCTAGCCTCCCGAGTTGCTGGGATT
Source organism: Macaca mulatta (assembly GCF_049350105.2). Classification (NCBI taxonomy): domain Eukaryota; kingdom Metazoa; phylum Chordata; class Mammalia; order Primates; family Cercopithecidae; genus Macaca; species Macaca mulatta. The sequence continues at coordinate 18,555,503 of NC_133412.1, forward strand.
CCAGGCACCCACCACCACGCCCAGCTCATTTTTGAATTATTAGTAGAGACGGGGTTTCACCATGTTGGCCAGGCTGATGGCGAACTACTGACCTCAGGTGATCCGCCTGCCTCGGCCTCCCAAAGTGTTGGGATTACAGGCCTGAGCCACCATGGCTGAGACTTTCACCTGTTACAATTTCAACTTTAATATTTGACCAGTCTCGGCCAGGCGCAGTGGCTCATGCCTGTAATCCCAGCACTTTGGGAGGCCGAGGCGGGTGGATCACCTGAGGTCAAGAGTTCTAGACCAGCCTGGCCAACATGGTGAAACCCCACCTCTACTAAAAACACACACACACACACGCAAAAAAATTAGCCAGGTGTGGTGGCAAGCGCCTGTAATCTCAGCTACTCGGTGGTGTGAGGCAGGAGAATTGCTTGAACCCAGGAGGCAGAGGTTGTAATGAGCCGAGATCGCGCCATCGCACTCCAGCCTGGGGGACAAGAGCAAGACTTTGTCTCAAAATAAATATATAAAAATGAAAGAAAGGAAGGAAGGAAGGAAGGAAGGAGGGAGGGAGGGAGGGAGGGAGGGAAGGAAGGAAGGAAGGAAGGAAGGAAGGAAGGAAGGAAGGAAGGAAGGAAGGAAGGAAGGAAGTTAGTTTACCAGTCTCATCTATGGCATTCTAATTATGAACTAAATATTTGGTCTTCCTTCTGGTTTCCTGAAATATAGCTCCTAAAACCCTTGGAATCTTGAAAGTGAGTGATGAGTGTTTTTTGTGTATTAATGGGATGACTGGAGGCTGGGGGCTCCTAGATGCTCCTAGAGTTTCAGGATGGGTACTGGTCATAGGAAAGACAAACGCATGATTAGAGGGCTGGGACTTTCATCCCACTACCCAACTTCAAGGGAGGAGAAAGGGGCTGAAGGTTAAGTTGATCACAAATGGCCAATGACTTAATCAATTATGCCTACATAATGATGCCTCCATTAAAAACCCCAAAGGGAGGCTGGGCAAGGTGGTTCACGCCTGTAATCATAAGTACTTTGGGAGGCCAAGGTAGGAGGATCTCTTGAACCCAGGAGTTCAAGACCACCTGGAAAACTTACGGAGACCCCATCTGTACAAAAAATTTAAAAATCAGCTGAGCATGGTGGTGCACCTGTGATCCCAGCTACTCGGGAGGCTGAGGTGGGAGGATCACTTGAGCCTAGGAGCTCCAGGTTGCAGTAAGCCGTGTTTGTACCACTGAACTCTAGCCTAGGTGATAGAGATAGACTCTCTTTTTCTTTTTTAATTAAAACAAAACTTCTTCTTTTGAGATGGAGTTTCGCTCTTGTTGCCCAGGCTGGAGTGCAATGGCACAATCTCAGCTCACTGCAACCTCTGCCTCCCTGGTTCAAGCGATTCTCCTGCCTCAGCCTCCTAAGTAGCTGCAATTACAGGTGCCTGCCACCATGCCCAGGTAATTTGTTGTATTTTTAGTAGAGACTAGGTTTGGTGATCCACTCACCTAGGCCTCCCAAAGTACTGGGATTACAGGCGTGAGCCACCACTTTTTTTTTGGAGATGGAGTTTCAATCTGTTGCCCAGGCTGAAGTGCAATGGCGTGATCTCAGCTGACTGCAACCTCTATCTCCTAGGAGCAATTCTCCTGCCTCAGTCTCCCAAGTGGCTGGGATTACAGGCGCGCGCCACCACACCCAGCTAATTTTGTATTTTTAGTAGAGACGGGATTTCACCACGTTGGCCAGGCTGGTCGTGAACTCCTGACCTCAGGTGATCCACCAGCCTTGGCCTTCCTGGGATTACATGCGTGAGCAACCACGCCCAGCCAAAATTTTTCTTTTTTTTTTTTTTTTTTTGAGACGGAGTCTCACGCTGTTGCCCAGGCTGGAGTGCAGTGGCACGATCTCGGCTCACTGCAAGCTCCGCCTCCTGGGTTCACGCCATTCTCCTGCCTCAGCCTCCTGAGTAGCTAGGACTACAGGCGCCCGCCACCGCGCCCGGCTAAGTTTTTGTATTTTTAGTAGAGACGGGGTTTCACTGTGGTCTCGATCTCCTGACCTTGTGATCCGCCCGCCTTGGCCTCCCAAAGTGCTGGGATTACAGGCTTGAGCCACCGCGCCCGGCCTCAAAATTTTTCTTTAATATGGCAATGGGGTCTCCTTATGTTACCAAGGCTGGTCTTGAATTCTTCGACACAAGTGATCCACCTGTGTCAGCCTCCCAAAGTGCTGGGATTACAGGTGTGTACCACCATGTCTGGCCCCTTTTTTTTCTTTTATTAATTTTAAAGAGTCTGTCCAAAAAAAAAAAGAAAAGGCCTAAATTCACAGGGCCTCTGGATAGCTGAGCAGGGGCAGGTTCATGGGGGCGTGGGTGGCACACCCCTTCCCCCATACCTTGCCACGGTGAATAGCCACGGTGCCTGGCCTAGTCAACTCTTAAAAAAAAAAAAAAAAGTAGTGCCTCTGGGCTGGGCGCGGTGGCTCATGCCTGTAATCCCAGAACTTTGGGAGGCTGAGGCAGGCGGATCACAAGGTCAGGAGTTCGAGACCAGCCTGGCCAACGTGGTGAAACCCCCCCTCTTTACTAAAAATACAAAAATTAACCAGGTGTGGTGGCGGGCGCCTGTAGTCCCAGCTACTTGGGAGGCTGAGGCAGGAGAATTGCTTGAACCCAGGAAGCAGAGGTTGCAGTGAACTGAGATTGTGCCACTGCACTCTAGCCTGGGCGACAGAGCAAAACTCCATCTCAAAAACAAGTAGTGCCTCTGGCCAGGTGCAGTGGCTCATGCCTGTAATCCTAGCACTTTGGGAGCCGAGGTGGGCAGATCACCTGAGGTCGGGAGTTCGAGACCAGCCTGACCAACATGGAGAAACCCCATCTCTACTAAAAATACATTAGCCGGGTGTGGTGGCGCATGCCTGCAATCTCAGCTACTCGGGAGGCTGAGGCAGGAGAATTGCTTGAACCTGGGAGGCAGAGGTTGTGGTGAGCCTAGATCGCGCCACCGCACTCCAGCCTGGGCAACAAAAGCAAAATTCCATCCCCCACCAAAAAAAAAAAAAAAAAAAAGGAGTGCCTCTGAAATGGAGTGGAGATTTTTTTTTTCTCTCATAAGTTTTATTTTTATTTTTTGCTTTTAATACAAGTGCACGCGATGCTTTTATTTAAAAAATTAAACACACAAGCCCAGGGATCTGGTTGGGGAAAACGTGTCCATTAATTTGCTTCCAGTTGCAGAGAGGACAGCTGTAGGCCAGGCACAGTGGCTCACACCTGTAATCCCAGCAATCTGCGAGGTTGAGGTGGGCAGATCACCTTAGGCCAGGAATTGGAGACCAGCCTGGCCAACATGGTGAAACCCCGTCTCTACTAAAAAGACAAAAATTAGCCAGGCATGATGGCTCATGCCTGTAATCCCAGCTACTCAGGAGGCTGAGGCACTAGAATCGCTTGAACCTGGGAGGCGGAGGTTGTAGTGAGTCAAGATTGTGTCACTGCATTCCAGCCCATGCAACACAGCAAGACCCTGTCTCAAAAAAAAAAAAAAAAAAAAAAAAAAAAAAAAAAAAAAAAAACAAAGAAAGAAAGGAAAGAAAAGAAAAAGGAAAAAAAAAAAAAAAAGAAAAAGAAAAAGGACACCTATAGCCAACTGCATGTTCCTCTGATACCCAGAAACCAAAAGGGACAATTTAGGAAATAACCTAGAACTGCCCAGACCTGTGTTACCAGGAAGACTACTCTCTTTTGTTTTGGTAGATGGAAGTTTTGGGTTGTTTTAAGTAATTTGTATTGTGCTGCTAATTCAAACCTCGTCATCTAAAAGCTAAGCTTGGCTAGCTGCAGTGGCTCAAGCCTGTAACCTCAGCACTTTGCAGTAAGGCTGACTCAGAAGGATCGCTTGAGACCAGGAGTTTGAGACCAGCCTGGACAACATAGGAAGACCTCATCTCTGGAAAAAAAAACAAAAAAAGTAAAGGAAGAGGGACCCAAAGGCTATCCATCCTCTAGCTATTCTTCAAGGCTAACTATGAACTTTTAAAAAATATTGGCCAGGGTGGTGGCTCATGCCTGTAATCTTAGCACTTTGGGAGGCCAAGGTGGGCGGATCACTTGAGATCAGGAGTTTGTGACCAGCCTGGCCAACGTGGTGAAACCCCGTCTCTACTAAAAACACAAAAATTAGCCAGGTGTGGTGGCACATCCCTATAATCCCAGCTACCCAGGAGGCTGAGGCAGGAGAATCGCTTGAACGCAGGAGGCGGAGGTTGCAATGGGCCAAGATTGCACCCCAGCCTGGATGACAGAGCAAGACTTTGTCTCAAAATAATAATAATAATAATAGTAATGATAATAGAGACTCTCATTTGATATCTTCCAGGTCCAGGGAAACTAAAATGATGTGGTGAGAAACCTGCTCTGGAAAGCTACCACCTCAGAATGAAAAGAGACAACACTCTTCATAGAACGAAGGTGACAGAACAGAACTGGGAAGGACCTCCAGCAGAGCCTGAGAGACAGCACTGACGGTTTAACAGTGAACCTATTCTTGCCACTGAGCTTTAAAAAAAAAAAAAAAAGAATCTCATAGATTCTCCTTACAGGAGACAGAAGCTCTTTCCTTTTGAAAAGAATAAATTGAGTACCAGGAGAAGGAAGAACATTCCAACAAGTTATGCAACAATGACACTAGGGTGACAGAAAGAAAACAATTAATAAATCTACCAGTGAGCCAGGTGCAGTGGCCTATCCCTGTAATCCCAGTGACTAGGGGGTCTAAGGCAAGAGGATTACATGAGGCCAGGAGTTTGAGATCAGCCTGGGCAACACAGCAAGACCCCATCTCAAAAAAACAAGGCTGGGTGTGGTGACACTCATCTGTAGTCCCAGCTACTCAGGAGGCTAAAGTGACAGGATAGACAGCATGAGCCCAGGAGTTCAATGCTGCAGTGAGCTCTGATCTGCACTGTGGCCTGGGTGACAGAGTGAGACCCCATCTCTAAAATACAGTTTTCAAAAAGAAAGAAAGAAAAAATCTACCAGTGGCTCTATAATTACTTCAAAACAAAAAGTTTTCAAAAATCTTTGACCTGCAGCCAGCACAGTTTGCCATGGCGACACACATTCGCTCCTTCTGCTGCCACACTCAGGACATTCTGCTTCTTGATATGGAGTATCTGGTAAGAAAAAGAAGGAAAGGAAAAAGTTTCAGGGAATAAATGTTGGCATGATAACATCATTATTGGCACAAGTACAATCATCAGCAGTAAACAAAGTGCATCATCTTTGTTAAACTCACAAAATTTGATTAATCCAAAACAGTATGTTTTACATACACACATAAATCAGCACTGAATACTTCTGATTCTTTTTTTTTGTTTTAGCAAAAGTATTCCACAGCTGGAAAATAAATCACTCAGACCCCAAATGACAATAAGAGTTGAAAACTCAGACACTTTTTGTTACCACTGATGCTACAGAGAAAGACTCATAATCTGTTTTTATTTTTTTAATTGAGACAGAGTTCCACTCTTGTTGCCCAGGCTGGAATGCAATGGCGTGATCTTGGCTCACTGCAACCTCCACCTCTCGGGTTCAAGTGATTCTTTTCCCTCAACCTCCCAAATAGCTGGGATTACAGGCATGCACCAACACACCCAGCTAATTTTGTATTTTTAGGAGTGACAGAGTGTCACTATGTTGGTCAGGCTGGTCTCAAATTCCTGACCTCAAGTGATCCACCCGCCTTGGCCTCCCAAAGTGCTGGGATTACAGGTGTGAGCCACCAAACCTGGACCAAAATTATAATCTTTTTTTTTTTTTTTTTTTGAGACGGAGTCTCGCTCTGTCGCCCAGGCTGTGGCCGGATCTCAGCTCACTGCAAGCTCCACCTCCCGGGTTCCCGCCATTCTCCTGCCTCAGCCTCCCCAGTAGCCGGGACTACAGGCGCCCGCCACCTCGCCCGGCTAGTTTTTTTTTTTTTTTGTATTTTTTAGTAGAGACGGGGTTTTACCATGTTAGCCAGGATGGTCTCGATCTGCTGACCTCGTGATCCGCCCATCTCGGCCTCCCAAAGTGCTGGGATTACAGGCTTGAGCCACCGCGCCCGGCCCAAAATTATAATCTTTAAGACAAGATTCATCATGCAAACTATGGCATGCCCTAACACAGGGCAATTTACCATATCTGAAAGGAATATATGTGGTGGCTAAGTCTCAGAGTATCCACTGCTCAGAAAGACGGAAACAAGGACTCTTCAGGTCTCTTAAAGCCACGGATTCACTGAATTACTCAAAACTGAAACAGTGGCCAGGCACAGTGGCTCATGCCTGTAATACGAGCACTTTGGGAGGCTGAGGCAGGAGGATCGCTTGACCCCAAGGGTTTGAGATCAGCCTGGGCAAAGCAGCGTCTCTACAAAAAATACAAAAAATTATCCAGGCATGATGGTTCACACTTGTAGTGTAGCCCCAGCTACTCGAGAGGCTGAAGTGGGAGGATTGCTTGAGCCTGGGAGGCTGAGGCTGCAGTGAGCCATGATGATGCACTTCAGCCTGTGTTAAAAAAAAAAAAAAAAGGCCGGGCACGGTGGCTCAAGCCTGTAATCCCAGCACTTTGGGAGGCCGAGATGGGTGGATCATGAGGTCAGGAGATCGAGACCATCCTGGCTAACCTGGTGAAACCCCATCTCTACTAAAAAATACAAAAAAAAAAAACTAACCAGGCGTGTTGGCGGGTGCCCGTAGTCCCAGCTACTCGGGAGGCTGAGGCAGGAGAATGGCGTGAACCCGGGAGGCGGAGCTTGCAGTGAGCTGAGATCGGGCCACTGCACTCCAGCGTGGGCGACAGAGCAAGACTCCGTTTCAAAAAAAAAAAACACAAAAAAACAAAATAATGGTACCCCAGGTACACACTCTTGTTCTTTGATTATCTATAATCTTATCCTATTTCATTATATAATTCTATAATCCTTAATCCGTCATTCATAAAAACTTTTACGTGATACAAGATTCTCCCGGTTTTATAGGTAAATTATTCAATAATAGAAAGGCATAGTAATTTACACTAGCAACATATCTCCCTTTAGAGAGCATAAAGTGTTCTAAATTCTGAGTATCTCTCATCAATGATGAGAAAATGGCACTGAATTTCAGCTTCATCCCCAATCAACCAAAGATGGCTGCAGAACTGGCAACAAAAGCTGCATTCTCTATTGATGAGAATTCCTAATTACCTCTTCAAACTTCCAGAGCAAAAGCTTTATTTTGGTTTTTGTTTTGTTTTGTTTGAGACAGTCTCACGCTGTCCTCCAGGCTGGAGTGCAGATCATAGCTCACTGCGGCATGAACTCCTGGGCTCAAGTTATCCTCCTACTTTAGCTTCCTGCAGCCTCGACCCCCCGGGCTCAGCTGATCCTCTCATCTCAGCCTCCCAGGCAGCTGGAACTACAGACCTGTGCCACCATGCCCAGCTAATTTTTTGTATTTTTTGTAGAGGTGGGTTTTGCCTTGTTGCCCAGGCTGGTCTCTAATTCCTGGGCTCAAGTGATCTGCCTGCCTTGGCCTCCAAAAGTGCTGGTATTACAAGAGTGAGCCACCATGCCTGGCCACAATTCTTACCCTCATTTTTTTCTTATTGTTATCATGGAGCCTTTAAATAATCTGTTGATACATAAATAATTCTTACAACTCAATGATAAAAATAATTATTACAACTCAATTAAAAAATAGGAAAAGGTTTGGGCACGGTGGCTCATGCCTGTAATCCCAGCACTGAGGGAGGCTGAGGAGGACAGATTGCTTGAGCCCAGGAGTTTGAGACCAGCCTGGGCAACATAGTGAGAAACTGTCTCTACACAAAATATAAAAATTAAGGCTGGGTGCAGTGGCTCACGCCTGTTATCCCAGTACTTTGGGAGGCTGAGGAAGACAGACTGCTTGAGTCCAGGAGTTCAAGACCAGCTTGGGGAACATAGCAAGACCTCATCTCTCAAAAAAAAAAAAAAAAAAAAAGAGCTGGGCATGGTGGTACATGCCTATAGTCCAAGTTACTCAGGAGGCTGAGGTGGGAGAATTGCTTGAGATCCTAGGAGGTGGAGGTTGCAGTGAGCCAAGATCATGCCACTGCACTCCAGCCTGGGCTACCAAGCAAGACTCTGTCTCAAAAAAAAAAAGGCAAATGATCTAAATAGATGTTTCTCCAAAGAAGTTATACAAATGGCTAGTAAGCTCATGGAAATGTTCAACATCATTAGCCATCACAGAAATGCAAATCAAAACCACAATAAGATACCACTTCATACCCACTAGGATGGCTATACTCAAAATTACAGATAAGTGTTGGCAAGGATGTAAAGAAATTGGAACCCTCACAGACTGCTGGTAGAAATGTAAAATGGTACAACAGCTTTGGAAAAAAGTCTGGCCAATCCTCAAAAAAGTTAAACACAGAGTTACCATATGATCTAGCAATTTCACTCCTAGGTAACTACCCAAGAGAAATAAAATCATCCACACAAAAACTTGTCCATGAATGTTCATAGTAGCATTATTCACAATAACCAAAAAGAAGAAACAACCCAAATGTCCATCAAATGGTGAATGGATAAATAAAATGTAGTATATTCATAGAATAGAATATGATTTGGTGGCTGGCTGTGGTGTCTCATGCTTGTAATCCCAGCACTTTGGGAAGCCGGGGCAGGTGGATTGCTTGAGCCCAATAGTTTGAGACCAGCCTAGGCAACATAATGAGACGTTGTCTCTACAAAAAATATAAAAGAATTAGCCAAATGTTGTGGCACATGCCTGTAGTCCCAACTACTTGCGAGGCTAAGGTGGGAGGATTGCTTGAGCCCAGGAGGTCCAGGCTGCAGTGAACTGTGATCATGCCACTGTACTCCAACCTGGGTGACACAGAAAGACCCTGTCTCAAAAAAAAATTTGTTTTAATTTATAAGGAATATTATTTGGCAATAAAAATAAGTGAAATACTCATATAAGCTACAATGTGGATGAACCTTGAAAGCATTATGCTAAATAAACAAAGCCTGTCAAAAAAACTACATATTTTATTATTTTATTTATTTATTTACTTATTTTTATTTATTTATTTTTTTTTTTGAGATAGAGTCTCACTCTGTCACCCAGGCTGGAGTGCAGTGGCGTGATCTCAGCTCACTGCAACCTCCGCCTCCTGGATTCAAGCAATTCTCCTGCCTCAGCCTCCTGAGTAGCTGGGAATACAGGCGCGCACCACCACACCCAGCCAATTTTTGTGTATTTAGTAGAGACAGTTTCACCATGTTGGTCAGGCTGGTCTTGAACTCCTGACCTCGTGATTCACCCATCTTGGCCTCCCAAAGTGCTGGGATTACAGGCGCGAGCCACCGTGCCCGGCCTGTTTTGTTTGTTGTTTTTTGAGACAGAGTCTCACTGTCTCCCAGGCTGGAGTACAGTGGCATGATCTCAGCTCACTATAACCTCCACCTCCTCCCTCTCCGACTCCGCAGTAGCTGGGATTACAAGTACCTGCCACCACACCCAGCTAATTTTTGTATTTTTAGTAGAAATGGGGTTTCGCCATGTTGGCCAGGCAGTTTTAGTGGTTGCCAGGGGCTGAGGAGTGATTAGGAGTGGTGGATAAGGGGTGTGAGGTTTCTTTCTGGTATATTGAAAATATTCTAAAATTTATTATGTTGCTTTATGTACAACTCTGTGAATATACTAAAAGCAAGTGAGTTGTACATATTAACTAAATAAATTGTATGGCACGTGGATCATATCTCAATAATACTATTTTTTTTTTATAAAAATCTTCAGTTCAGACTTAAAAAATAACCTGTTGATAGCTAACTCTCATTTTAAGAATGCATCCATAGGCCGGGTGCGGTGGCTTAAGCCTGTAATCCCAGCACTTTGGGAGGCCGAGACGGGTGGATCACGAGGTCAGGAGATTGAGACCATCCTGGCTAACATGGTGAAACCCCGTCTCTACTAAAAAATGCAAAAAACTGGCCGGGCAAGGTGGTGGGCGCCTGTAGTCCCACCTACTCAGGAGGCTGAGGCAGGAGAATGGCATAAACCCGGGAGGCGGAGCTTGCAGCGAGCTGAGATCCGGCCACTGCACTCCAGCCCAGGCGACAGAGTGAGACTCCGTCTCAAAAAAAAAAAAAAAAAAAAAAAAAAAATGCATCCATGGGCCAGGTGTAGTGGCTCATGCCTGTAATCCCAGCACTTTGGGAGGCTGAGACAGGCAGATCACCTGAGGTCAGGAGTTTGAGACCAGCCTGGCCAACATGGCAAAACCCCATCTCTACTACTAAAAATACAAAAATTAGCTGGGCGTGCTAGTGCATGCCTGTAATCCCAGCTTCTTGGGAGGCTGAGCCAGAAGAATTGCTTGAACCTGGGAGGCAGAGGTCGAGGTGAGCCAAGATTGTCCCACCGAACTCCAGCCTGGGCCACAGGGCGAGACTCCATCTCAAAAAAAAACATAAATAAAAAATTCTGACTCTTCTCTGAAACTGCCAATGGCTTTCCATCTCACTCAAGTCAAACTCAAAATGTTTACAATGTCTAGAAAGCCCTAAGTGAACTGCCTCCTGCACTCTTCCATCCCCTACCATTCTTCTTCACTGTGGTCCTGTCACACTGACCTCCCTGCTGTTCATCCACACAAGCTAGGAATATTTCAGCCTCAGGGCCTTTGTGCTTGCTAATTCCACTTTTAAGTTCTTCACTTTTTTTTTTTTTTTGAGACGGAGTCTCGCTCTGTCCCCCAGGCTGGAGTGCAGTGGTGCGATCTCAGCTCACTGCAAGCTCCGCCTCCCAGGTTCACGCCATTTTCCTGCCTCAGCCTCCTGAGTAGCTGGGACTACAGGCGCCTGCCACCACGCCTGGCTAGTTTTTTGTATTTTCAGTAGAGACGGGGTTTCACCGTGTTAGCCAGGATGGTCTCTATCTCTTGACCTCATGATCCGCCTGCCTCAGCCTCCCAAAGTGCTGGGATTACAGATGTGATCCACAGCGTCCAGCCTTTAAGTTCTCCACTTTGATATCTACATGGTTCCCTTACTTACTCAAGTCTTTGTTCTAATGTCACCTGCTTAGAGATGTTTTCTCTGTCTATCCCACATAAAATAGGACCTCCTTGTCACTCTAGTCCCCATAACATGCTTTATTTTTATTCCCAGCACTTACTGCCACCTAAAATATAAGCGTTTGTTTATTGTCTTGCATTAGAATATAAGCTCCTGGAGCGCTGGAACTTTGTCTTGATTATGGTTTTACTCCAGATCTCAGAACAGTGCCTGGCATATAGCAGCCACCAAATACTACGTTGAATTAATAGGAAAAAAAAAATCAAAAATCTTATAATAAAGAAATTTATGAGACATAGACATGATACCTACATACAGGCAATACTAGTAATGATTGAGGACAATACTTACTGCAGCACCAAACTTCTGTTGGAATTGATTAATGACGGTGTATGTCACCTCCTCTTCCTCTACAGGACAAGGATCGCATTAGATATATTTCTCTTCCTCAGCAACAGAATAGCTTTCCCACTAATTTTGGCCACACTCATATATTCCTACTCTATTGCAACTCAAATGTCTAATGTTATTTCATTATCACCTGCATTAGCCCATCACACAGTGAACACTAATTAACATCTTGTTTGTCAAATCAGAATAAACAAAAACCCCACCAATGATAATCTTACAAACTGAACTGTTTACATGTCCTGTGATAATCCAGTAATGTTTCCTTCCTCATAGGTTTATATCTTGAATACTTCAAGGCATACACTTTTTTTTTTTTTTTTTTTAAAGACAGAGTTTCACTCTTGTTGCCCAGGCTGGCGTACAATGGCACAATCTCGGCTCACTGCAACCTCTGCCTCCCGGTTTCAAGCAATTCTCCCATCTCAGCCTCCTGAGTAGCTGGGATTACAGGCGCCCACCACCAAGCCCAGCTAATTTTTGTATTTTTAGTAGAGACGGGGTTTTGCCACATTAGCCAGGCTGGTCTTGAACTCCTGACCTCAGGCGATCCACCTGCCTCAACCTCCCAAAGTGCTGGGATTACAGGTGTGAGCCACTGCGTCCAGTCAAAATTTGTTAATATTTTATTTAAATTGAGATGGGGTTTCACCATGTTGCCCACGCTGGTCTTGAGCTTCTGGGCTCAGGTGGTCTGCACAATCCGCCCACCTCAGCCCCCTGAAGTGCTGGGATTACAGGCATGAGCCACCATGCCCAGTCTTATTTTATTTTTTTTAATAGAGATAGGGTTCCACTATGGTGCCCAGGCTGGTCTTGAACTCCTGGCTTCAAGCAGTCCTCCCACCTTGGCCTCCCTAAGTGCTGGGATTACAGGCATGAGCCACTATGCCTGGCCCTGTTTTGTTTTTAATGAAAAAAACAAACAAACAAACAAAACAAAATAAAACAAAACCCAAAACGCCACAATGGCTTCTCCTCTCATTTCAAGGTAAAGTTTAAGTCCCAGTTGGGCGCGCTGGCTCATGCCTGTAATCCAGCACTTGGGGAGGCTTAGGCGGGCATATCACAAGGTCAGGAGCTTGAGATCAGCCTGGCTAACATGGTGAAACCCCATCTCTACTAAAAATACAAAAATTAGCCAGGCGCAGTGGGCACGCCTGCAGTCCCAGCTACTCGGGAGGATGAGGCAGGAGAATCGCTTGTACCTGGCAGGTGAAGGTTGCAGTGAGCCAAGATCGTGCCACTGCACTCCAATCTCGTGACAGAGCAAGACTCCATCTCAAAAAAAAAAAAAAAAAAAAAGAATGCCGGGCGCGGTGGCTCACGCCTGTAATCCCAGCACTTTGGGAGGCCGAGGCGGGCGGATCACAAGGTCAGGAGATCGAGACCACGGTGAAACCCCGTTTCTACTAAAAATACAAAAAATTAGCCGGGCGCGGTGGCGGGCATCTGTAGTCCCAGCTACTCAGGAGGCTGAGGCAGGAGAATGGCGTGAACCCGGGAGGCGGAGCTTGCAGTGAGCCGAGATTGCGCCACTGCACTCCAGCCTGGGCGACAGAGCGAGACTCTGTCTCAAAAAAAAAAAAGAAAAAAAAAAAAAAAAAAAGATTAGCCAGGCATGGTGGCACATGCTTGTAATCCCAGCTACTGAGGAGGCTGAGGCAGGAGAATCACTTGAACATGGGAGGTAGAGATTGCAGTGAGCCAAGATCGCACCACTGCACTCTAGCCTGGAGGACACAGCAAGACTCTGTCTCCAGAAAAAAAAAGTTTAAGTCCCCACAAAGCTCTACAAACTCCTCTTTGACTCACCGGTCCCATCTCATCTACTGCTTCTCTCCCTGCTTCAGCTGCTCTGATCTCCTTGCTGTTCCTTCAAGATCCTGGCATGTTCCTACCTCAGTGTCTTTGTAATTTTTTTTTTTTCAGCCTAAAGCACATTTCCCCAAGATATCTCTAAAGCTTGATCCCTCACCTCCTTCAGGCCTTTATGCAAATGTTATCATTTCAGCAAGACTTGTCCTGGATACCCTAAAATTGCAAAACCACCCTCCCTACATACTACTTCTCTTCCATTTTTTTCCTCCCTAGTATTTGGCACTATTATAGTATATATTTTACTTATTTATCTTTTTTTTTTTTTTTGAGACAGAGTCTCGCTATGTCACCCAGGCTGGAGTGCAGTGGCACGATCTCAGCTCACTGCAAGTTCCGCCTCCCGGGTTCCCGCCATTCTCCTGCCTCAGCCTCCCAAGTAGCTGGGACTACAGGCACCCGCCACCACGCCCGGCTAATTTTTTGTATTTTTAGTAGAGACGGGGTTTCACGGTGTTAGCCAGGATGGTCTCGATCTCCTGACCTCCTGATCCGCCCGCCTCGGCCTCCCAAAGTGCTGGGATTACAGGCGTGAGCCACCGCGCCCGGCCATACTTATTTATCTTATTTAGCATGTGTTTGCTGCTCAATAAGGGAAGAGATACCATACTTCAGAATCCCCAATGAATGAGTGTACCCCAATAAATGAGTACACACACAGTATGCACTCAATTATTAAATAAACAAATGAATCACAATATTTTATCTTAATTCAGAACCTAGAAGCAATGGCTCAGCTGAGCATTCTGTAGAGAATCTTGATTCAGGGTTATACCAACTCTAAACAGTAAAGAGAGCCTAGTTGAATTTGACTGACTTGATTCAAAAAAAAAAAAAGAGAGAGAGAGCCTAGAAAATTCAGAGCCTCGGCCGGACGCGGTGGCTCACACCTGTAATCCCAGCACTTTAGCAGGCCGAGGTGGGCGGATCACCTGAGGTCAGGAGTTTGAGACCAACCTGACCAACATGGAAAAACCCTGTCTCTACTAAAAACACAAAATTAGCCAGGCGTGGTGGCGCATGCCTGTAATCCCAGCTACTTGGGAGGCAGAGGCAGGATAATCGCTTGAACCCAGGAGGCAGAGGCTGCAGTGAGCCAAGATCACGCCATTGCACTGCAGCCTAGGCAACAAGAGTGAAACTCCGTCTCAAAAAAAAAAAAAAGAAAGAAAGAAAAGAAAAAATTCAGAGCCCCTATACTCACCTGATGGGCTGTACTTGAGGTCATTCAGCAGTGAGGTAGTTGGTGCTTCAGGGGCAGGAGAAGCAGGCTCACATGCATTTAGGTCTTCAACCTTCATTTTCTCCTTCCGGGTTCTTTCTGCATTTAGACTATCCTTACAAGAAACAATATTTGGGTGAACTTGTTCTTTGTCATTGACCACACACAGATTTTGCCACACATTAACATTAAGGACAGTGGTCCTTCATTAACTAGAGGACCCATTTATCCACTGATTACACTGACTTGAGGGCGCTATCTAACAATGGAAGAAAACACCTATATATTTCTTCTCATTTCTATTTCCTTATGCCAAGGAATTAAGCGGCTGGTGAATTAGAGTTAAGGCTTTCTACCCTAATGTGCACATTTGGGAAACATCATAATTAAGAAAATTATTCCATCTTACCTAACAGAAGATGCTTTTTCTCTCACTGAGCCTTGTTCCACTTCATCTAGTAGTTCCACTGTAAAATAACCAAATGGCTTCCAACAGAGTTTCCAATCAGAAATCAATCAACTACTCCACTACCCACACACTCCCAGTTTAACCATGTATTGCAAACAATAGTTGGAAATGAAATGTTAGTCCACAGAGGCTTTTACTGGCCAGCAATAAATACAACAGAAGAGATCATCTAAAGTACCAAAGACTCTCAATATTCTATCCCTACAAAGCTTCTTGGTTATCTAGAACGATTAGGAACCTTTCTATATATCCCCTTCACCCTTTTTGTTCTAGGGAACCTTTGTGGTCAAATTAGCTCTAGAGATTTCTTTCCCACTCATCCTAATCTTAATGCACCTTCCCGCACATGGTGTGCTGTTTGAGGGTTTTCCCTTTTTTTTTTTTTTTTTTTTTTTTGAGACGGAGTCTCGCTCTGTTGCCCAGGCTGGAGTGCAGTGGCCAGATCTCAGCTCACTGCAAGCTCCGCCTCCCGGGTTCCCGCCATTCTCCTGCCTCAGCCTCCCGAGTAGCTGGGACCACAGGCGCCGCCACCTCGCCCGGCTAATTTTTTGTGTTTTTAGTAGAGATGGGGTTTCGCCGTGTTAGCCAGGATGGTCTCGATCTCCTGACCTTGTGATCCGCCCGTCTCGGCCTCCCAAAGTGCTGGGATTACAGGCTTGAGCCACCGCGCCCGGCCTTTTTTTTTTTTTTTTTGAGACGAGGTCTTGTACTGTCACCTGGGTTGGAGTGCAGGGGTCCGATCTCGGCTGACTGCAACCTCCACCTCCCAGGTTCAAGCAATATTCCTGCCTCAGCCTCCCAAGTCCCATGCCTGGGACTATAGGCATGCACGCCACCCCGCACAGCTAATTTTTGTATTTTTGGTAGAGAGGGGGTTTCACCATGTTGGCCAGGATGGGTCTCAATCTCTTGACCTCGTGATCCGCTCACCTCAGCCACCCAAAGTGCTGGGATTACAGGTGTGAGCCACCACACCTGGCCTCATTTAGGTACTTTTCAAGCAAAAAGCCTCTATGTTTCAAAAGTCTCTTTTTTCTGTACTATCTAGAAATACTGAATCTGGAGCAGAGAAAAGGTAAAATTGACTGAAAAATGCTGATTAGCCATTATTATCCTTCATCTTGACAATTTTTATCCAAGGTACTTTAGGGGAAGACTCCTCCATGGTTTATTGGGCCACAGGACAAAGAAAGAAATGACTATCCTTAGAGCTTAAAAATTATGAACAAAGCCTATAATCCCAGCACTCAGGGAAGCTGAGGCAGGCAAATCAACTGAGGTCAGGAGTTCGAGACCAGCCTGGCCAACATAACGAAACCCTGTGCCTCTACTAAACAAAAATACAAAAATTGGGCTAGGTGCAGTGGCTCACGCCTGTAATCTCATCACTTTGGGAGGCCGAGGGGGGCGAATCATTTGAGGTCAGGAGTTTGAGACCAACCTGGCCAACATGGTGAAACCCCGTTTCTACTAAAAATACAAAAAAAAAAAAAAGCTGGGTCTGGTGGCACACGCCTGTAATCCCAGCTCCTGGAGAGGATGAGGCAGGAGAATTGCTTGAAACCCCAGGGGCAAA
This sequence comes from Macaca mulatta, assembly GCF_049350105.2. NCBI lineage: Eukaryota > Metazoa > Chordata > Mammalia > Primates > Cercopithecidae > Macaca > Macaca mulatta. Next base: position 18,572,152 of record NC_133412.1, read on the forward strand.
GGTTGCAGTGAGACAAGTTCGCACCACTGCACTCCAGCCTGAGTGACAGACTGAGAATCTGTCTCAAAAAAAGTATGAACGAAGACCAAATCCTGGAGAAGAATTTAGCAGGTGATGAATTCCATGCGTATAGATCATAAAGCTGGTCAGTCATCAGCCTCCTGAGTTGGGGAGACGATAGCAGTGATTCCTTCACTTCTCTCTACAAACCCATTCACAGCCTAGCTTTGCTCCAATCCAGAGCTCTGTTTCACTGCAAAGGCCGATAGTGAAAACACAATTAAGAACTCCAACTACCACCACTATCCTTGCCATTATAAAAGCGTATTCAAGGGACAGAGTGTTCATGACAGCATACACAATGAGAAAGAAATAGGTAGCTGTCCAGACTTGTATTCCCTGAAGTGGCTCTGGATTGGCAGTCATTAATTTGGTGAGATTTTCGTTTCCTCCTAAATTCTAGTTTTCTCACAAAGCAAAGCAATCTTTCAAGCAGTAGTAAACTCTCATTTACAGGAGTCCTTTCCTTTCTTCAGATCTGCCCCAAAGTGAGAGATGCACAGTCCTAAGAGGTCCCAGAGTGCTCATTCCTCCACTCCTTCTATCCAGCTCCTGATCTGTACTCCTTAAAAGGCAGAAGCACAGAGCTCCTGAGTCCCTGAAAGTAAGAAATGTTCTTGCTTTCTCTTGTCCTACTTGACATGTATAAAGCACACTGATGAGCTTCTACAGCTACTCTTTCAGGCAAACAATTGTACTTACTCTTGCTAAATGGTTTGTGTTAGCAGAAATAAAGAATAGGGCTGCTTCCTGCCATTCCAAAATCTGAAAAGCTCTGAAAACCAAAATTTTGTTGTAACTCTTGGTGGCAAAACTTGACCTGATAAGCTATTTACAGTCCGATTTTTTTTTTTTTTTTTTTTTTTTGAGACGGAGTCTGCTCTGTCGCCCAGGCTGGAGTGCAGTGGCCGCATCTCAGCTCACTGCAAGCTCCACTTCCCGGGTTTACGCCATTCTCCTGCCTCAGCCTCCCGAGTAGCTGGGACTACAGGCACCCACCACCTCGCCCGGCTAGTTTTTTGTATTTTTTTTTTAGTAGAGATGGGGTTTCACCGTGTTAGCCAGGATGGTCTCGATCTCCTGACCTCGTGATCCGCCCGTCTCGGCCTCCCAAAGTGCTGGGATTACAGGCATGAGCCACCGTGCCCGGCCTTATAGTCTGATTTTATTCCAGTTAGTATGACTGTCCACCAATTTCTCTGGAAAAATGTGTTGATTATAGAGTACTGCCCGACTTTCTGGAGGTGTTATGTAATATAAACAGCGTATACTCCATTACATTTTCCAAAAATCCAGAAAAATTCTTGATTCTGGACATTTGGCCCCAAGGTTTTGGATGAGGAATTGTGAACGGACTGTGAATTTTAAGCAGCTTGCTTAGCAAGACAATCCCTTCCTGTTCACGTTCCTAACTGCCTGCTGGTCCGAGTCTATAGTGATAATCACCAGCAGACCTGACATTGTAAAACCAAAATGATTATAATTCTGTAAGACTCTTTTACTCATAGAGTACCCACAGAAGCAGTAAGAAGGATCCATTCTCAAATACCAACTTTAAGAATTCATAAGCGCAACATTAAAGGCAAGACAATATCAAATATTGGAATGAAATCTCAGTACCAGCATTCAAGGAACATGGGGGTCTCACCATTCACAATCTCATGCCCAAAAAACAACTGCACTCCTGGGACACTTCGACCTGTCTCCACATTCTTCACTGTTACAGAAAACAATTCATTCGGTTAATAAAAAATAATATTTTCCTAAAACTCTAAGAAAATATGATGCCTCTCAAAATTTCCCAAGTCTGAGTTTTATTTAAAAAAAAAAATCACGAAAAAAATCTCCAAATCTTCCCCCAAGGAATGAAGAGTCAATAATAAATGACAAAGCTGCAGCCTTTAAACAAGTAGTATAAAAAAACAAGGGAAACCCCATTAAGGTCCAGGAGAAACTAAAAAGTATAGTACACTGAATTTAAAATTCTCCTGAGAATATTCTAAGGCCTTTGGGGCTAAGGACTGTCTATTAATTATATTTCTATTTATTTTTACTCCACTTAACTCCAGAAAAAAAATTTAAGGCAGCCCACAACTTCTTTTTTTTTTTTTGAGTCTCGTTCTGTCACACAGGCTGGAGTGCAGTCGCACGATCTTGGCTCACTGCAACTTCTGCCTCCCGGGTTCAAGCAATTCTCCTGCCTCAGCCTCCCGAGTAGCTCAGACTATAGGCGAGCCACCATGTTTTATATTTTTAGTAGAGACGGGTTTCACCGTGTTAGCCAGGATGGTCTCAATCTCCCGACCTCGTGATCCGCTCGCCTCAGCCTCCCAAAGTGCTGGGATTACAGGTGTGAGTCACCGCGCCCGGCCAAGGCAGCCCACAACTTCTAGTGACCACACCCTGCTTCATGTAATGCTACACACTCAAAAGTATCATCGAGGACAATGATCCAAATCCTGGTTCTCCTATGAGGAGATAAGGAAGTTAGGAGAAGGTTAGATGCCATGTCCACAATGTGCTGTCATTTTCCTAGATGGAAGTATTCATAGCAGCGGTCTTTTTCCACACCTCTCAGCAATCCAAATAACTGAGTTCTGCCCTCACTATTGCACTGAATATATTCCTACCAGGGTCAAAGATCACCAACTACTTATTTGTCAAATCCAAAAAAATGTTTTGCAACCTTATCTTCCTTGACTTTCCTGCAACCTTTGGCAATACTGTTCTCTCCTTTCTTTTTAACTCCTGGCCTCAAGTGATCCTCCCATCTCAACCTCCCAAAGTACTGGGATTACAGGTGTGAGCCACCATGCCCAGCCTTCTCTTCTTTCTTCTTTAGTTACAGGACACCGTGTTTAGTTCTTTTCCTACTAATTACCTAGAGCTACCATATTGAGCACGCACTCTGAGCCAGGCATCATGCTATTTCCCTATATTCAATTTTCTAGTAACATAATAAGAATTTCATTGTCTCAATTATGGAGGACTCTGAGGCTCAGCAAGGTTGAATAACTAGCTCAAGGTTCCACTGCTAGCAAAAAACAGTCAGGATTTAAATTCAGGCCTCAGGATTTTAATACGTTTTTTTGTTGTTGTTGTTAATTGAGACGGTCTTACAGGCTAGAGTGCAGTGGCACAATCCTAGCTCGCTGCAGCCTCGAATACCTGGGCTTAAGCAATCCTGCCTTAGCCTTCCGAGTAGCTGGGACAACAGGCATGTGCCAGCATGCCTGGCTATTCTTTTTTTTGGTAGAGATTGGGTCTTACTATGTTGCCCAGGCTAGATTCAAACTCCTGGGCTCAAGCCATCCTCCTACCTCAGCCTCCTAAAAGTCGTGGGATTACAGATGTGAGCCACCCTGCCTGGAAATATACTTTCTTATAATCCCTGTTACAGTGGCTCCCTGATTTGCTCCTTCCAGTCTCCCTAGCTGTCTCTACACCTCTGCTTGCCCCTTATACACTGATGGTCCCCAACACTTTGTCCCTCATCCTTTTTCCTTCTCTTTGAATGATCATACCCACTTCTTAGTTGCCCTGACATTCATTTTTTCTCCCGCATGGACTATTCTTCTCAGCTCCACTCATATTTTCAACTAAGAACAAACTTACTAAAGAATTTTCAGGCCAGGCACAGTGGGTCATGCCTGTAATCCCAGCACTTTGGGAGGCCAAGGCGGGTGGATCATGAGGTCAAGAGTTCAAAACCAGCCTGACCAAGAGCGTGAAACCCCATCTCTACTAAAACATCAAAAATTAGCCAGGCGCAGTGGCAGGTGCCTGTAATCCCAACTACTTGGGAGGCTGAGGTAGGAGAATCGCTTGAACCCCGGTGTCAGAGGTTGCAGTGAGCCGAGATCACGCCACTACACTCCAGACCGGGCGACAAAGTGAGACCCCATCTCAAAAAAAAAAAAAAAAAAAGAATTTTCAAAAGGGGCCAGGTTCGGTGGCTCATGCCTGTAATCCCAGCCTTTTGGGAGGCCAAGGTAGGCAGATCACCTGAGGTCAGGAGTTCGAGACCTGGCCAACACGGTGAAACCCCATCTCTACTAAAAAATATAAAAATTAGCCGAGTGTGGTGCCATGCACCTGTAATCCCATCTATTCAGAGGCCAAGGCAGGAGAATCACTTGAACTTGGGAGGCAGAGGTTGCAATGAGTCGAGATCCCTCCCAAAGTGCTGGGATTATAGGCATGAGCCACAGTGCCCAGCCCCTTTCCCATTGTTAACTCCTACTCAACCAGATGGAGTTCCATCACCAATTCCTCCTTTAGGAAATCACTTCACTGTCCTAATTCAAGCACTTCTAGATATAAATTAGTTGAATATTTGTGTTTTTATAGCATCCTTTGCATCTTTCTATCAGAGAGGATCTCACACTCCATTATACCTGTCTACCTATTTGTCTATTTATGATACTAAGTTTTTATTTAAATTTTTTTTTTTTTTTTTTTTTGCCAGATGCAGTGGCTCACGCCTATAATCCCAGCATCTTCGGAGGCTGAGGCGGAAGGATCACAAGGTCAAGAGATTGAGACCATTCTGGCCAATATGGTGAAATCCTGTCTCTATCAAAAATACAAAAATTAGCTGGGCGTGGTGGTGCATGCCTATAGTCCCAGCTACTCAAGAGGCTGAGGCAGGTGAATTGCTTGAACTCGGGAGGCAGAGGTTCCAGTGAGACAAGATTGAGCCACTGCACTCCAGCCTCGCAACAGACCGAGACTCCATCTCTAAAAAAAAAGAAAATTTTTTTTTTAGAGATGGGGTCTTGCACTGTTGCCCAGGCTGGAGTACAGGAGCACGATCATAGCTCACTGTAGCCTCGAACTCCTGGGCTTAAGTGATCCTCCCACTTCAGCCTCCAAGTAGCTGGGACTACAGGTAGGAACCACCATGACTGGCTAATTAAAAAAAAAAAAAATTTGGCTGGGTGCAGTGGCTCACGCCTGTAATCCCAGCACTTTGGGATGCTGAGGTGGGAGGATTGACTGAGGTCAGGAGTTCGAGATCAGCCTGACCAACACGGAGAAACCCCATCTCTACTAAAAATATAAAATTAGCTGGGTGTGGTGGCACATGCCTGTAATTCCAGCTACTCGGGAGGCTGAGGCAGGAGAATTGCTTGAACCCAGGAGGTGGAGGTTGCCATGAGCCGATACCGTGTCATTGCACTCCAGTCTGGGCAACAAGAGCAAAACTCTGTTTAAAAAAAAAAAAAAATGTTTTTTTAGGCTGGATGTGGTGGTTCACACTTCTAATCCCAGCACTTTGGAGGCTGAGTGGGAGAACTGCTTGAGTCCAGGAGTTCAAGACCAGCTTGCGCAACCCAGAGAGACCCCATCTCTACAAAAAATTTAAAAAATTAGCCAGTCTTAGTGGCACATGCCTGTAGTCCCAGCTATTTGGGAGGCTGAAGCAGGAGAATCACTTGCGCCCATGAGGTCAAGGTTGCAATGAGCCATGATAGTGCCACTGCACTCCAGCTTGAATGACAGAGCAAGACTCTGTGTCGAAAATATTTTTTGTCGGGGGCTGGGTGTAGTGGCTCATGCCTATAATCTCAGCACTTTGGGAGGCTGAGGCGGGAGGATCACTTGAGCCCAGGAGCTGGAGACAAGCCTGGGTAACGTAGTGAGACCCCATCTCAATTTTTAAAAAAAGAAAAAATAGGCCTGGCACGGTGGCTCACATCTGTAATCCCAGCACTTTGGGAGGCCAAGGCAGGCGGATCACGAGGCCAGGAGTTCAAGACCGCCCTGGCCAACATAGTGAAATCCCGTCTATGTTTTTTGTAGTTTTGTACTTTGTAAAAATACAAAAAAAATCAGCCGGGCGTGGTGGTGGGCGCCTGTAGTCCCAGCTACTTGGGAGTCTGAGGAAGGAGAATGGCTTGAACCTGGGAGGTGGAGGTTATAGTGAGCTGAGATTGCGCCACTGCACTCCAGACTGGGTGACACAGCGAGACTCTGTTTCAAAAAAAACACAAGAAAAACTAAATTAATTAAAAATAATTTTTCTATAGATGTGGTTTTGCTATGCTGCCTGGGATGGCCTTAAACTCCTGGCCTCAAGCAATTCTGCCTTACCCTCCTAGGTAGCTGGGACTATAGGCTAGACTAAGTTCTCACTGCAACCTCCACCTCCCAGGTTCAAGCCATTCTCCTGCCTCAGCCTCCCAAGTAGCTGGGATTACAGGCACCCACTACCATGCTCAGCTAATTTTGTGCTGGGACTACAGGCATGAGCCACTGAGCCCAGCCCCTAGACTAAGCTTTTTAAGAACAGGGACCACCTTATTTCTTTTTTTTTTTTTTTTTTTTTTTTTTTTTTTTTTTTTTGAGACGGAGTCTCGCTCTGTCACCCAGGCTGGAGTGCAGTGGCCGGATCTCAGCTCACTGCAAGCTCCGCCTCCCGGGTTTACGCCATTCTCCTGCCTCAGCCTCCCAAGTAGCTGGGACTACAGGCGCCCGCCACCTCGCCCGGCTAAGTTTTTGTATTTTTAGTAGAGACGGGGTTTCACTGTGTTAGCCAGGATGGTCTCGATCTCCTGACCTCGTGATCCGCCCGTCTCGGCCTCCCAAAGTGCTGGGATTACAGGCTTGAGCCACCGCGCCCGGCCGGGACCACCTTATTTCTGCATGTGTCCCTGGTACCAAGCACAGTTCCTGAGATATAAAGCAATCAATACACGATTACTAAATGAATTAATGTTGCACAAACCTGTTACAATCCCATCTGAGCCCCTAAAAGTCTGTTTTAACTCAAAATTTGGCTTAATAACATTAATCTTTCAAATGCCATTTATACATGTTTCAATGATGAACCTGAAACTTATCATGCCAGGAAACTCTATATATTGAAACTTCCAGATTGGCAGAAATGGAGGTACTGGGAGGGTGGCACAACCAAAGAGGACATGGAAATTCCATGTGCCTTCCTCCACACAAAAAAGAAACCTTAAATCAGAAAAAAATATTAACACGAAGTTATTTCATTGGATGCAGCTGTAAGTTGTAAGATTTAAGGTTGTCCTGGCTAGGCATGGTGGCTCACGCCTATAAACCTAGCATTTTGGGAGGCCAAGGTAGATCACTGGAGCCAGGAGTTTAAGACCAGCCTGGGCAACATAGGGAGACTCCATCTCTACAAAAACTAAAGATTAAAAACACTAACCAGGTGCAGTCTGCACAAGTGTAGTCCCAGCTACTCAGGAGGCTGAGGTCGGAGGATCACTTGACCCTAGGAAGTTGAGGCTGCAGTGAGCCGTGATCACACCATGCCATTGCAATTAAGCCTGGATAATAGAGCATGAATGTGTCTTTAAAAAAAAAAAAAAAAGATTGCCCTATGTTTCTCTTGCGTTTACCTGTTCTTGAGCTTTATCCTTTATGATAAACTGGAATTGCAGCTGGGAGTTGTAGAGGCTACCTGGTGACCATGAGGATAACAGATGATCACTGACGTGGCAGAGCAGGAGCAAAAGGCACCTGGTTCCTGCTGGTGTCTTTCAGCCATTGCACTATTCTTCATCTGACTACCTCTTTACTTTTTGTATGAAAAAAATTAGCCCCTTACTGTATCAACTCATCTGCTGAAGCCAAAAACGATTCTAAATAATGTGGTGGTTATTTTTAATTTCAAAATGCATATGGAAAGAAATTAAAGAGCCAGACATTGGTGGCTCAAGCCTGTAATCCCAGCACTTTAAGGAGGCCGAGGTGGGCAGATCACCTGAAGTCAGGACTTTGAGACCAGCCTGGCCAACACAATGAAACTCTGTCACTACTAAAAATACAAAAATTAGCCAGGCTTGGTGGTGGGTGCCTGTAATCCCAGCTACTTGAGAGGCTGAGGCAGGAGAATCGCTTGAACCTGGGAGGCAGAGGTTGCAGTGAGCCACGATCACGCCACTGGTCCAGCCTGGGCAACAGAGTGAGACTCATTCTCAGAGAAAAAAAAAAAAAAAAAAAAGTCCAGGAGCAGTGGCTCATGCCTATAACCCCAGCACTTTGGGGGGCCAAGGCGGGCGGATCATCTGAAGTCAGGAGTTTGAGACCAGCCAACAGCTGTATTTTTATACTTTTTGTATTAAAAGTACAAAAATCAGCTTGGCGTGGTGGTGTGTGCCTGTAATCCCAGCTACTTGGGAGGCTGAAGCAGGAGAATCACTTGAACCCAGGAGGTTGCGGTGAGCTATCACGCCACTGCACTCCAGCCTGGGGGGTCTGGGGGACGGAGCAAGACATATCAAGAAAAAAAAAAAAAAGGAAATTAAAAAAAGAAGTACCCAATTAATTTAAAAAAACTTTTTATATTGAAAATCCCTGCTATCATATCAAAAGTGGGGACAAACCAGGCCAGGCGCAGTGGCTCACGCCTGTAATCCCAGCATTTTGGGAGACCCAGGTGGGTGGATCATGAGGTCAGGAGATTGAGACCATCCTGGCTAACACGGTGAAACCCCATCTACTAAAAATACAAATAATTAGCCAGTCGCAGTGGTGGGCGCCTGTAGTCCAGCTACACGGGAGGCTGAGGCAGGAGAATAATGTGAACCCAGGAGGTGGAATTTGCAGTGAGCCAAGATCGCGCCACTGCACTCCAGCCTGGGCAACAGAGAGATACTCCATCTCCCAACCCCCAAAAAAAAAAAAAAAAAAAGGAAGTAGGGACAAACCAGCATATTCAGTCACATTGTTCTGTTTGGGAAAACAATATTCTAACCTTCCTCCCATACTTTCCCTAAAATAGGAATAATGCCACCCTCCCAATCGCTAATGGAGACGAAAGCTATCACTGAAAATCACTAATCTCTTAAAAGGCAGAACAGTATGAGAAATAGAACAAGACCTTTCTTCAGGATAACAATCTTATTAGGGTCAACATGCTGAAGCACACCCTCGAAGACTCCACAAACCAATGTGAGTTTCACCCTCTTCCACAAAATCTGGCTGAGGAAATGGTAGTCACTGCTGGGGTCCATGCTAATTGATTCCAAAAGCCGTCTTCAAATAATCTTCTTTACGCATCCAAACACTTGAAAATTAATAAAGAAATCTATGAATTTTACAAGATTTTTTGGGAGTAAAGTTATTTTCCCTTTCCCCATATCAGTAATGGACAAGAATAAAATCTGAATAATTCAGTTTTGTTCATCTTTTTGGAATGATGAGAAAAGGATCATCGCAAGCACCAACTCTCATACGTAGGAAACTGAAAACCATAAAAAACTGGGCAAGTTAGGCTTGGCTTCTATGTTTATAAAATGGGCAAGATATCATCTTTCCTTCCTTAGCTAAATGGAAGAAGCAGAACATTTAGAGGTTTTTTAATGGCACATTTATACATCATTATAACAAAAAACCGAAAAGAGCAAATGAAAAAATGGACATACACAGAAATATTTGCCAATATGTGTTACAATAAATTGTTTAGGGCAGCACAACTACTTGAGCTCCTATTTTTTACAACTCTGGTTGAGAATTTAAGGGCGTGGTAATTTTTACCCAAACTGAAGCTGATATTTTAAGTAAAGCAACTAAATTTACCCTTTACTTAGGAATTAAAGGAAATCAAGGCAGGTAGGAGGATAGTGGTACATTGGGAAAAGAGCTTTTCTTTCAAATTGTGTTTAATGAATTGAATTTTAGAGACTGTTTCCCATAACTTGGGTCTATGCTATCCTATTAATTTTTAAGTCTAGGTACTTGAAATGTTCTATTTCTTTGTGTGTGTGTGTGTGTGTGTGTGTGTTTTTAATTTTCTGTCCTACAACAGTTCTATGCTAAAGGTATTTTAAAATAAAAGCCAAATTGGCCGGGCATGGTGGCTCATGCCTGTAATCCCACCACTTTGGAAGGCCGAGGCAGGTGGATCATCTGAGGTCGGGAGTTCGAGACCAGCCTGACCAACATGGAGAAACCCTGTCTTTACTAAAAATACAAAATTAGCCGGGCGTGGTGGCGCATGCCTGTAATCCCAGCTACTCAGAAAGGCTGAGGCAGGAGAATCGCTTGAACCCGGGAGGCGGAGGTTGTGGTGAGCCAAGATCCCACCATTGCACTCCAGCCTGGGCAACAAGAGCAAAACTACGTCTCAAAAAAAATAAAAAATAAAATAAAATAAAAGCTAAATTGAAGATTGAAAAATAAATTGTTTACCCAGAAATGTCTGGGATGTACCCTCTTCTGGATGTATCCTTTTCTGGATTAATAACATTTCCATAGTCTGACATTGTTACCAGCCAACCAACACAATTAATGCATAACCAATCCAGTTGCCAGATTATTGGAAGGGCCATTCCATGCCACCCTGGCCACAGTTCAGGAATTGGGCTGCATACTATCACCAACCAGTCATGTGCAGCCTGACAGATGGAACTGCCACATACCACACACTCAAATGTTTTTGTAAAAATGATACATGTCCATTATAAAGAATTACAACAATACAGGCCAGGTGCAGTGGCTCACACCTGTAATCCTAGCACTTTGGGAAGCCAAGACAGGCAGGTTAATTGAAATCAGGACTTCGAGACCAGCCTGGCCAACATGGTGAAACCCCACCTCTATTTAAAATACAAAAATCTGCCAGGCGTGGTGGCACAGGCCTGTAGTCCCAGCTACTCAGGAGCCTGAGGTAGGAGAATCGCTTGAACCCGGGAGGCAGAGGTTGCAGTGAGCCGAGATTGCGAGATTGCGCCACTGTACTCCAGCCTGGGCGACAGAGCAACACTCTTGTCTCAAAAAAAAAAAAAAAAAAAAAAAAATTATAACCATATAGAAATGTAAAAAGTAAAGAAAAAATGTACTAAGAAATATTATTCATAGTAGGTACTCACCACTGGGTGCAGTGACTCATGCCAGTAATCCCAGCACTTGGGGAGGCCAAGATGGGCAGATTACCTGAGGTCAGGAGTTCGAGACCAGTCTGACCTACATGGTGAAACCCCGTCTCTACTAAAAACACAAAAATTAGCCAGGTGTAGTGACGTGTGCCTGTAATCCCAGCTACTCGGGAGGCTGAGGCAGGAGAATCGCTTGAACCCAGAAGGTGGAGATTGCAGTGAGCCAAGATCACACCATTGCACTCCAGCCTGGGAGACAAGAGTGAAACTCTGTCTCAAAAAACAAAACAAAACAAAAAAAACAAACAAAAAGCAGGTACTCTTACATTCTTTACCATAATACAGTAATTGTTTAAAAGTTATTTTAGAACTATTCTGTTTAGATGTCCTTGTATTTGGAAACTTAAATATTCTTCTACAGTTTTTTAAATTTAAAAGCTGCTTACTTTTGCCACACTAGGAAAATTCATCCAGTGAATTTTGCAATTTAACCATAAAAACACTGATGAAATAACTAGAGCCTAAGTCAACTAGGAAGAAGGTGAGATGTTACATACAATTTTCAGTCAAACAAATAACCTATATTTTTACATTTTAAGGTATATCAAGTGCTTACACAAATATTACTTGATACAACAACCATAACCTAATTTACAAATGAAGAAACTGAAGTTTAGAAGGTTAAGACACCTGCCCGAAGTCACACAGCTAGAAGGTAATGCAATGTGAACTAAGACCAGGCCTCTAGGGTAGGATGTTTGTAGCCTAGTGCAAGACCAAGTGTTATGCATCCAGATAGAACATAAAACAAGTCATCAGAGAGTCTAAGAAAAATCATTCTTTAAGTTAATCCAACAGGCAAAAGGAGATTTTTAAAGAAAAAATACGTAAAACTGGAAAAAAAAAAAAAACAGCGCTTAATAGAGGCAAACATTTTTATTTTATTTTTGAGATGGAGTCTCACTCTGTCGCCAGGCTGGAGTGCAGGGGCGCGATCTCGGCTCACTGCAATCTCCGCCTCCCAGCTTCAAGCAATTTATACTTTTAAAAGCTACCCAAGAAAGAAAAGTTTGTGAAACACCTGGAAAATAAGAGAATTAAAGAAACGTTAAAGAAAAAAAAAATTAAAGTCAGAAAAAAATACTAGTATGAAGCAAAGAAAGCTTTGACTGGAGACAGCTGCAAATGGTAAGATTCAAGATTAGGAAGGAAAAAAGTAAGGTCAGCATCAAGAGATGGGCTTCAAGGCTGACTGAGAAAAGGGACATTCATGGGGCTGACAAAATTTTCCTATCACACCCATATTCCAACATACAAAGCAGCTCCAGTGATTTAGCTCTTAGACGGACATATCCAAAATGTTACTGAGTATTAAGGACAACATCACTAGGTTAGACAAGTGCACGCCAATCATCAAAATAACTCTAAGGCCGAGCACGGTGACTCACGCCTGTAATCCCAACACTTTGGGAGGCCAAGGCTGGTGGATCACCTGAGTTCTGGAGTTTGAGACCCGCCTAGCCAATATGGTGAAACCCTGTCTCTACTAAAAATACAAAAATTAGCTGAGCGTGGTGGCACGGGCCTGTAATCCCAGCTACTCAGGAGGCTGAGGCACGATAATCCCTTGAACCCGCCTGGAGGCTGCAGTGAGCCGAATCTGCACAGTTATCAGGCCCTGGCGCTCCAGCCCGGGCGACAGAGTGAGACTCTGTCGCAAAAAAACAAAACAGGCCAAGTGCGGTGGCTTGCACCTGTAATCACAGCACTTTGGGAGGCTGAGGCGGGCGGATCACCTGAGGTCAGAAGTCCGAGACCAGCCTGACCAATATGGAGAAACCCCGTCTCTACTAAAAACATAAAATTAGCTGGAGGCGGTGGCGCATGCCTATAACCCCAGCTACTCGGGAGGCTGAGGCAGGAGAATCGCTTGAACTCGGGAGGCGGAGGTTTCGGTGAGCTGAGATGGCGCCTTTGCACTCCAGCCTGGGAACAAGAGCAAAAACTCCATCTCAAACAACAGCAACAACAACAAACAAAACAAAACTGTAGTTCTTCAAACTAGAACCTCAGCCTGCAGGGAACGTGTGGGGCCTCAGGCTAAGCTGTAAAGCCTTAGGAACACTTAAAACTAATAACCTAAGTTGACCTGGGAAAGCTTGCTAAGACAAAAATACCCTGGTACTTAGGTTCTAACAGACAGCGGTCAGAATTCAGTTCTTCCATATCTTATACGGGTTCTAACCAAACAGGTGTGAAGGGGTAAGGCCGGTGAAGTAGTAAGAACTGGTTCACCTGAGAGTAGGCACTAATTTAATGGGTGGCTTTTTACTTTTTTTTTTTTTTGAGACGGAGTCTCGCTCTGTCACCCAGGCAATGCCGCGATCTTGGCTCACTGCAACCTCCGCCTCCCGGGTTCAAGCAATTCTCCTGCCTCAGCCTCCCGAGTAGCTGGGATTACAGGCATGCGCCACCACGCCCTACTAATTTTATATTTTTAGTAGAGACGAAGTTTCTCCATATTGGTCAGGCTGGTCTCGAACTCCTGACCTCAGGTGATCAGCCCGCCTCGACCTCCCAAAATGCTGGGATTACAGGCGTGAGCCACCGTGTCCGGCCTACCTTTTTAATCAAAACAAACAATACACCATGAGAATAAAATGCAAAATTTCTCATTTTTAAGACAAAGTAAGGAACTTCAAATAAATGGCGGACCATAAGCTAGGAATTCACTGTCCTCCATCGTTAGGGCTTTTTCCTCCGAAGCAAGTTTGAGAAATCTGGATCCTAATTTCAGCCAAGTGGTGAATTCCTCGAACTTCAGTCTAGAACTAAAAGAAGAGGGGGGCTGCAATGAAGGAAAAAGTCTCGGGACGCTCCACGCCACCCGGCGGCGGTTATCAAATCACAGCCTGAAAACAACCTGGAGAAAGGTCCGCGACGCCGGGCACCCACGCTGCAGCCCTCCCGGCCCAACGTCCAGTCTCGTCTGTTTCCCAAGGAGCCAATCAGCACGCGGCCCCGAGGCTGGCTCCCCAGCGCCCCCTGCGGCCGGGAGGAGGACGGCCGCCAGGAAAGATACAGAGCGCATGCAGTCCCCGAGGGGCACACCCTAGGGTTCCCCCCACGCGAAGTTTCTCTCCGCAATCCGTGCCACCTATCGAGTAGGATTCCTAGTGTTCGATTTCTGTGAGAAAAGGTAGGCTACGCTGCCTGCCGCAGGTTAGTTTGTTGTAAAACGGTTGGTCAATGGAATTGCCCTTTTAATTGCGTCGTTAGCGCCCGAGTGGCATCGCCCCTTTAAGGCCGGTGGCAGCTGCGGTTCCGGGGGCGGGGTCCATCTTCAGCAGGACTTGGGCTGGAGCTGGGCTGATTCATTCGGGGCTGGAACTCGAACGCTGACGTCGACTCCTGAGCCGGGCGCTGCCTCGCGCCTGATTGGCGGGTCCTCGGGGCCGCCCTCCCCAGCGCACCACCCCTGGGTTCCCTCCTGGGTCCGCAGTGGAAACACTGCCCTCTCCCTTCTTGACCCCTAGCCCGCCCTTCCCTCCCTCCTTCCCTCCTGTCGCCCTCTCTTCTGGCGCCGCTGCTCCCGGAGGAGCTCCCGGCACGGCGATGGGTTCTCGGGCCTCCACGTTACTGCGGGACGAAGAGCTCGAGGAGATCAAGAAGGAGACCGGCTGTGAGTTCGGGTTGGGGGTGGGAACGCCGGGCGCCTCAGACTGGCCTCGCAACCGAGGGCGGCTGTCGCTAAGGTCTGGAGCTCGGGTGCCTGTGAGGTTGGGGGGGTCCTGGGCAGCCTCCAGGTTTCGGGACCGAGAGCTGGAAGACCTGTTCTTCCAGCTGCAGCTTCCTGGAGCGGGGCTGTAGCTACTGTGGGGGTGTCCTTCCCTTCAACATCGGGAGTCTTGATAACTCTTAGAGCGTCGACGCCCCCCTTTTCTGCCCCTTGCCCATCAAAGTCCCCGAACTCCTTTCCTTTCTGTTGCCTAGCACCACCCTTCCCTATGAAGAGGCATCCTGAACAGTAGGTAAAGCCCGAGAAGCAAATTCAGGAACTCGAGATGGATTCTATAGAAAATCCATTTCTGGGCAAGGACCTGAAACCTCTGACAACTATGGGAAATTACAAACAAGTTCTTGTCACAAATTAGGAAAACCACCCAGAAAGCAAGACCGTGTAGTAAGGCTTTGGGAGACATGACCCGATGCCTGGAGACCTTTCAACAGGGATCTGGGATTGTGAGACTTCTTTCAATCTGAACTTCTAGAGAAAAAACACGGATACTATGAGCACCAGTTTTTTACTTACACGAGGATACTTGCTGGCCTAATTTCATATATATATATTGATTTCTACTGTGCTGGTGTACTTTTTTATTCGCTATTGAAATTGGATGTGCTTCAAAAATCTCCGTGTGAATTTGTACTAGGAACTGATTTTTTTTTTTTTTTTAAACGGAGTCTCCCTCTGTCACCCAGGGTGGAGTGCAGTGGTGTGATCTCAGCACACTGCAACCTCTGCCTCCCAGGTTCAAGCGATTCTCTGGCCTCAGCCTCCCGAGTAGCTGGGAGTACAGGCGCCTGCCACCACACTTGGCTAATTTTTGTATTTTTGGTAGAGATGGGGTTTCACCATGTTGGCCAGGCTGGCCTTGAACTCCTGACCTCAAGTGATCCACCCGCCTCGGCCTCCCAAAGTGTTGCGATTACAGGTGTGAGCCACCCTGCCCTGCAGAACTGATTTTTTTTTTTTTTTTTTTTAATAGTCCAGTCTCTTCCTCATTAGCCTGCACAAAGGAGCAAAAGGACTCTGGGGATTCTGAAGCTCTGTAAAATACCAGCATACCTTTGAATAGTCCTTGATAATGCAATGTATGATACAATTGTATTGATGCATACAATATTTTATCTTTTCAGTAAACCTTTACGATTCTTGTTGAGTTAATGAATGATGTAGCACCTGAGCTCTGTCTCTTCATCATACCTGTCTTTGATAATGAGATGACCAGTAACTCACTCAGGGGCCCATATGCAGATAGTACCGAGGAGTGCTATGGACAACTACAGAATTACTCAGGCCTAGAATATGTTAAGTGCTTTTCTCTGCTTTGTGACAAGTTCAACTTTCTAGAGTTTTCAAGTTGGAAGGGATGTTATCTAGCCCCACCCCTTGCTGGATTGGTTTGCCCCTTTCAGCCTCCCCTAAAATATGGCCCTTAAGCCTCTCTGTAAAGACCTTTGATAGTGATAACCTCTCCACCTACCAAGGCAGTTCTTTTCACAATTTTGAATGACCCAAAGTAGTTATCTCTTTATAATTTGCAGTACTTGTTTGGCCACTGACTTACTCTGACCCTAGGAGTGGAGATGCAAGCAGTTTGGATTCAGCAAGCATTTTATTACATTTTGTGGCCATAGCTTCTGGCCACATTTGTAATTAGAACTACTTTAGGTCTAGGGTGACACCGAATTAAAGTATTTGTGTTAAAGAGTCACATGGAGAAATAAGCAGAATGAAAGAGAAATAAATACAGAGTCACTTAACGAGAAAGTGTAAACCATAGTGAGGATGCAAAAAGCCATTTTTGCTTCAGAATGAAGGGAGCGGTAATCCCATTCTGGTTTACATACATTTGACCAAATGGAAAGGGCCTGGATGGGATATTTTTACCATGTGGCTTGTGGAGAGACAACTGAGTGCTCATGGAAAAGCTGTTTTCCCCATTTCTCTCCACAACCAGTGCAAATGTATGTATTGAGCCAGAATGCTTAGTGAAACAAGTGCTTACTGAATTTTTACAGTGTCTGTTCAGTACTGTGCTAGGTACTGAGAGCAGATGGTGACAAAAAAACGCCCACAACCTGGTTGGGGAGATAAGCCCAAGAGAGTTATGATTAGCATCATGACATAAGAAAGCTGAAATTGTGTGTCACCCACCTTCAGAAATCAGGGAAGAGAGCATCCCTGTGGGCTGTCCTCATGGAGGATGGGAATTGGGCCTTGA
This sequence comes from Macaca mulatta, assembly GCF_049350105.2. NCBI lineage: Eukaryota > Metazoa > Chordata > Mammalia > Primates > Cercopithecidae > Macaca > Macaca mulatta. Next base: position 18,589,076 of record NC_133412.1, read on the forward strand.
TACATGGATGAATGGAGTAATAGATTAACCTAGGGCATTTTGGGTGACTTCCAGGAGAGATACCCCCAAGCCTGCTACAAAGTCATTCCTCTGTGCTGGGAACCATCAGTTTATCCAAATAGTGTCCATCATCAGAGTTGTTTTTTCTTTTTCTTTTTCTTTTTTTTTTTTGAGACGGAGTCTGTCTCTGTCGCCCAGGCTGGAGTGCAGTGGCCGGATCTCAGCTCACTGCAAGCTCCGCCTCCCAGGTTTACGCCATTCTCCTGCCTCAGCCTCCCAAGTAGCTGGGACTACAGGCGCCCGCCACCTCGCCCGGCTAGTTTTTTGTATTTTTTTAGTAGAGACGGGGTTTCACCGTGTTCGCCAGGATGGTCTCGATCTCCTGACCTCGTGATCCGCCCGTCTCGGCCTCCCAAAGTGCTGGGATTACAGGCTTGAGCCACTGCACCCGGCCCTTCTTTTTCTTTTTCTTTATTTTAGAGACAGGGTCTTTGCTCTGTCTCCCAGGCTGGACTACAGTGGCTTGAGCATAGCTCACTGCAAGCCTTGAACTCTGGGCTTAAGCCATCCTCCAGCTTCAGCGTCCCAAGTAGCTAGGACTACAGGCACATACCACCATGCTTAGCTGATTTTTATCTTTATCTTTTGTAGAGATGGAGACTTGCTATTTTGTCGAGGCTGGTCATGAACTGCTGGCCTCAAGTGATTCTCAGGCCACTTTGGCCTCCCAAAGCGCTGGGATCACAGGTGTGAGCCACTGCACCAGGCCCAGAGTTGCTTTTTCAAGGAGTAATTTGGTATGATGCAAATGATTTTGAAGAATAAAAACGGATATCCGGAGTGGGTAGAGAGGTGGACTTTGTCCTATTTTCATCTGCCTTTTGTTCTATGAAGAATTTGGAAAACTAACAAAAGCACTTTAAGAACAATTATAAGACATTTTACTACTTCCTTTGCCAGTAGAAAATGTAACATAATTGAGGAATGCTAACTTTATATTCAATGCGAAAGCTGTGCATTGGAATTGATGATTATATTTAACCATATTTTTTGTAATTTTAAAGAGATTAGAATTTATACATGACTAGATTAGCTGGTATTTGATATTTAATGAATAACAGTAAGTGTTTGGAAAAGTAACACCTGTGAGCCTCAGTTTCATCATCTGTAAAATTAGAATAATAATAGTGCCTACTTTATAGGATTCTTACGGCAATTAAATGAGATGAATTATGTAAACTACTTAGAATAGTGTCTGGTATAATAACCTTCATGTGAATGTTGTTATTTTGAACCATAGATAACAATCATCTTACTGGGAAAATACCATTGGCATGTACTAGTTATAAAAACTATGTGTAGGGCTATATTATTGGGGAGGTGACAACATTTTATACTTCTTTAGTGGACATTTGATTAGGAATTAAGTACAGATGTTATGCCAATTCCAAGGAAATAAAATTTTTAAAGGAGTTTTTAACAGTTAATGAAACTGTTAAGTCACGCTGTTCTCACAGTTTAGGAACTGTCTAAGAAATGCTTTCTGTTGGAATATTTGCTAAATTGTCTTTGTTCTACTACCTTCTTTCAGACTTCTGCATTTTCATAAAGCTTATTTGAAAAAAAAGGTGTAATTGGGGATAAGCCACAAATGTCTTAGGAGTTTCTATAATCATCACCCTTAATTCACTTAATTGTAGCAATAAGCTAGCTGTGAATTACTTAAAACTTTACGAGGCCAGGCGCAGTGGCTCACACCTGTAGTTCCAGCAGTTTGGGAAGCCAAGGTGGGTAGATCGCTTGAGCCCAGAAGTTCAAGACCAGCCTGGGCAACATGGGGAAACCTCATCTCTACAAAAAATAAATTTAAAAAAAATTAGCTGGACATGGTGAAGTGTGCCTGCAGTCCCAGCTACTCGGGAGGCTGAGGTGGGAGGATTGCTTAGGCGGGAGGTCAAGGCTGCAGTGAGTCATGTTTGTGCCACTGCACTCTGGCCTGGGAGAAAAAGACCCTGTCTCAAAACAACAACAACACCACCACCACCACCACCTTGAGAAACAATTCATGCCATTCAAGTAGTAATAAATACAGATTATTTTTAGTCTCTACCTTGTGGTATGTGTCATATGGTACGGGAAGGGTGCTGAACAGGTTTAGGAAGTAAGTTGTACAGGTTGGTGAGGTTTTGTTTGTTTGAAAGAGTGTAGTAATGGTAGAGTTCTAACAGAGTACAAGCCTGGCAAAGGCAATTGCTTGAGAACAATTTCATGGCTAGAATGTAAGTAGAAATTCAACTTTAGGTTTCTCGTGCCTCTAAATGTAGGACCCTTCACAGCCCTCACCAGCCTGAAGGTTCCGTCACTGCAGAAACCCCGGCTGTCTTCTGCCTTCTATTGAATGGAAATGCATGGATAACTAACACCTCTAGCTGGTTTTGGCTTAAGTGACTTGTAAAGCTCTGTACTTTTCGAGTTCTAGTGCAAAGTTTTATCCTCATTTGTTGCCATAAAGGGGTAAGAAGCAATTATTTGTCAATTAGAGAGGGCATTGTGGGAAAGAGACCCTAAGAACTTTTTTTTTTTTGAGACAGGGTCTCACTCTATTGCCCAGGCTGGAGTGTGGTAGTGCAGTCATAGCTCATTGCAGCCTCAAACTCCTGGCCTCAAGTGATCCTTCCAACCCAGCCTTTCAAAGTACTGGGATTACAGATGTGAGCCACTGTTTCCCTATGTTGGCCAGGACGGTCTTGATCTCTTGACCTTGTGATCCACCCACCTACCAAAATCAAGCCTGATTTTTAATTTTTATTTATTTTTTTGAGACAGAGTCTTACTCTATCATCCAGGCTGGAGTACAATGGCATGATCACAGCTCACTGCAGCCTCAAGCTCCTGGACTCAAGCAGTCCTCCCAGCTCAGCCTCCTGAGTAGCTGAGACTATGGGCACATGCCACCATGCCTGGCTGATTTTTTATTTTTGTAGAGATAGGGTTCCACCATGTTGCCCAGGCTGGTCTCGAACTCCTGAGTTCAGGTGGATCCACCCATCCCGGTCCCCCAGTGTGCTGTGATTACAGATGTGAGCCACTGGCCAGGAACTTTTTTGTGGTTGTAAGGAGCAGACAGTGGTCCAGAGCATAGAGTAGTTGGAGGTTTATTCATTCAGAGGATAATTGACCCCAGCAGCAGCTGCAAAGATATAAGCTTTATTTATGTAAATTTTTGGATAAATCATTTGAAAATTGTAGGTATTAGAACTCTTCACCCTTTCATACTCCTGCATGTATCCCGTAAGTATTGGGATGGTTTTTATGTAACCACAATACCATTATCACACCTAAGAAAGTTGATAATACTTCTTAATATTATCTTTTTTTTTTTTTTTTTGAGACAGAGTCTTGCTCTTGTTGCCTAGGCTGGAGTGCAGTGGCTTGATGTCAGCTCACTGCAACCTCTGCCTCCTGGGTTCAAGCAATTCTCTTGCCTCAGCTTCCCAAGTAGCTGGGATTACAGGTGCCTGCCACCAGGCCCAGCTAATTTTTTGTATTTTTAGTAGGGACTAAAATATTTGCTAAATTGTCTTTGTTCTACCTTCTTTCAGACTTATGCATTTTCATAAAGCTTATTTGGAAAAAAAAAAAAAAAGGTGTAATTGAGGATAAGCCACAAATGTCTTAGGAGTTTCTATAATCGTCACCCTTGATTCACTTAATTGTAGCAATAACCTGGGTTTCACCATGGCAGCCAGGCTGGTCTTGAACTGATCTCAGGCGATCCACCCACCTTAGCCTCCCAAAGTGCTGAGATTACAGGCATGAGCCACTACACCCGGCCCCTTTTTTTCTTTCTTTCTTTTCTTTTTCTTTTTTTTTTTTTTAATTGAGATGGAGTTTCACTTTTGTCGTCCAGGCTGGAGTGCAGTGGAGCGATCTCAGCTCATTGCAACCTCTGCCTCCTGGCTTCAAGTGATTCTCCTGCTTCAGCCTCCCAAGTAGCTGGGATTATAGGCATGTGCCACCATGCCCAGCTAATTGTTTTTATTTTTAGTAGAGATGAGGTTTCACCACGTTGGCTAGGCTGATCTCAAACTCCTAACCTCAGGTGACATGCCTGCCTCAGCCTCCCAAAGGGCTGGGAGTATAGGTGTGAGTCACCTTAATATCATCTATCATTCACTTCCTTTTCAAATTTCTCCAATTATAAGAAGGTAGATTTTATTTGTTTTATATAATGTTTTCAAATCTCTCTTAATTCTAAGAGACTAGTCCAGTGCTTGAAGTCTTCACGTCAGGGGAAATGTTAAGGTGTAGTGTGTTCCGGGAAGCACAGGCTTCAACTTTCCTTTATCTAGAGCTACCTTTAGCTGCACTTGTAATCTTTACCTAGGTTATCAATCTGTTCTTCTGCATTAAGATTTGGAATAAAGGCAAGGACTTTTTCTTTTTTTCTTTTTTTCCGAGACAGAGTCTCGCTCTGTTGCCCAGGCTAGAGTGCAGTGGCGGGATCTCAGCTCACTGCAAGCTCCGCCTCCCGAGTTTACGCCATTCTCCTGCCTCAGCCTCCCAAGTAGCTGGGACTACAGGCGCCCGCCACCTTGCCTGGCTAGTTTTTTTGTATTTTTTAGTAGAGACGGAGTTTCACCCTGTTAGCCAGGATGGTCTTGATCTTCTGACCTCGTGATCCGCCCGTCTCGGCCTCCCAAAGTGCTGAGATTACAGGCTTGAGCCACCGCGTCCGGCCTTTTTTTTTTTTTTTTTTTTTTTTGAGACGGAGTCTCGCCTGTCGCCAGGCTGGAGTGCAGTGGTGCAATCTCGGCTCACTGCAACCTCCGCCTCCTGGGTTCAAGTGATTCTCCTGCCTCAGCCTCCCGAGTAGCTGGGACTACAGGCGCCCGCCACCATGCCCGGCTAATTTTTGTATTTTTAGTAGAGACAGGGTTTCCCCATGTTGGCCAGAATGGTCTCGATTTCTTGACCTCATGATCCACCCACCTCCCAAAAGTGCTGGGATTACAGACGTGAGCCACCATGCCCGGCCCTCCAAAATAACTTTTTCTTACTCCCTTTTTGTTTTTATTCTTCCCTCTGCCATTTCTGCTTGGCACTTCTCTGAAATGCCTTCCTCCTCTTTGCACAATGCAGTGATGATAGAGAGATTTCAGCAAGGTTAACAGCGTCTTTTTTTGCTTTTTGTGTGTGTGTTTTTTTTGAAACAGAGTCTCACTCTGTCACCCAGGTTGGAGTGGAGGGGTGTGATCATACCTCACTGCAACCTTGAACTCCTGGGCTGAAACAGTCCTTTTGCCTCAGCCTCCCAAGTAGCTGGGCGTACAGGAATGCGCCACCATGCCCAGCTAATGATTCATTGATTGATTGGGAGGCTAAAGTGGGAGGATCCCTTGAGGAAAGACCAGTTCAAAACCTGGGCAACAAAGCAAGACCTCATCTCCACAAAGTGCTAGGATTACAGGCATGAGACACCGCCCTCAGCCAAACAGGGTCTTTTACATAATCTTTCAACAATTTAAAATGATTATTTACTCATACCAGTGGAGAAAAAATATAGCTTTATTCAAGACATGTTTATAGCCAGGAGCGGTGACTCACGCCTGTAATCCCAGCACTTTGGGGTGGCCGAGGGGGATGGATCACGAGGTCAGGAGATTGAGACCATCCTGCCTAACATGGTGAAACCCCATCTCTACTAAAAATACAAAAAAGAAATTAATTGGGCGTGGTGGCGGGCACCTGTAGTCCCAGCTACTCTGGAGGCTGAGGCAGGAGAATGGCCTGAGCCCAGGAGGCGGAGTTTGCAGTGAGCTGAGATTGCGCCATTGCACTCCATCCTGGGTGACAAAGTGAGACTCTGACTCAAAAAAAAAAAAAGACATGTTTATATGCACGGCCTTCTCTGAGAGTAACTGTCAACTCCTGATACTTCCTTTGAGTTACCAAGAATTGTTCAGGTTTTGGGCACCTGTCTGACTAGCCTAGAGCCTTCTGGGGAAAATACTTCACTGGAAACATGATCGGCCTTCATTCACACCAGTTCCAATACCTTTCTACACATAGATGGTGTAGCTCCTTTATAGGGAGATTGGGATTGTTCTGAGATTGCTTTATATTCTTTGTCACAGTGAATTTGGTACCTAAATTAAAGCCTTCTCTCCTTTTTGTTAACAGAATTATTTGTTTTTTGTTTGGTTCTTTTTTTTTTTTTTTTGAGACGGAGTCTCCCTCTGTCACCCAGGCTGGAGTGCTGTGGCCGGATCTCAGCTCACTGCAAGCTCCGCCTCCCAGGTTCACGCCATTCTCCTGCCTCAGCCTCCCGAGTAGCTGGGACTACAGGCGCCCGCCACCTCACCTGGCTAGTTTTTTGTATTTTTTAGTAGAGACGGAGTTTCACCGTGTTAGCCAGGATGGTCTCGATCTCCTGACCTCGTGATCCGCCCGTCTCGGCCTCCCAAAGTGCTGGGATTACAGGCTTGAGCCACTGCGCCCGGCTGTTAACAGAATTATTTGTAACCATATCATTACGGTTCTAAAATTTGTCCTAAAATTTTCGAGATTAGTTTAGATATGACCATATTCATTAATATTAAAAGTTGACATTTGGTTTTATGTTTCTCCACTGACTCCCATATAACCCAGTTCATCCTGGAAGATAGCAGATTTTTTTTAATGTTTTGGCTACTTATTTACATTATTTATTTTTAACATATTAGTACTTTTTTTGTTATTGTTTGTTTTGTTTTGAGGCGTAATTTCACTCTGTCACCCAGGCTGGAGTGCAGTGGTGAGATTTCAGCTCACTGCAACCTCTGCCTCCCAGGATCAAGCGATTCTTCTCCTGCCTCAGCCTCCCAAGTAACTGAGATTACACCACCACACCTGGCTAATTTTTGTATTTTTAGTAGAGACAGGGTTTCACCAGGTTGGCCAGACTGCTCTTGAACTCTTGGCCTCAGGTGATCTGCCCGCTCTCAGCCTCCCAAAGTACTGGGACTACAGGCTTGAGCCACCACGCCCTGCCACATTTTGAATTTAGCAGCCATAAACTGGTCTTAACATACTATAGGAGGTTTTAGTGTCTAGTTATTTTATTTTATTTTATTTTATTTATTTTTTATTTTCTATATTTTTGAGACAGAGTCGCTCTGTCACCCAGGCTGGAGTGCAGTGGCGTGATCTCCGCTCACTGCAAACTCCACCTCCTGAGTTCATGACGTTCTCCTGCCTCAGCCTCCCGAGTAGCTGGGACTACAGGCGCCCACCACCACGCCTGGCTAATTTTTTGTAGAGACAGGGTTTCACCGTGTTTGCCAGGATGGTCTTGATCTCCTAACCTCATGATCCGCCTGCCTCGGCCTCCCAAAGTGCTGGGATTACAGACGTGAGCCACCGCGCCCGGCCTCTGTGCCCAGTTATTTTGGATGATATAGATTAGAAAGATGTTTAATGGCTCATATGTGGATTTTTTTTGGTTTAAAATAATTTTTTTTTTATTTTTGTAGAGAAGAGGTTTCACTCTGTTCCCCAGCCTGGCCTTGAACTCCTGGCCTCAAATTATTGTCCTGCCTCTGCCTCTGAAAGTCCTGGGATTATAGGTGCCAGCCATCATGCCTGGCTCTCATTTGTTCATTGAAGGGGTCGGATTAGATAACCTTTCTTCCAATTTTAAAATTATATAAATTGAATTAAGAAGTACTCCAAAGCAATATAGAAAAAGTGTGAATTACTAAATGAAAAGCAAGCTATTACAACTTAGTAAAGTATACAAGTAACTGATATTAGATGATATATGAAGAGCCAGGCGCGGTGGCTCAAGCCTGTAATCCCAGCACTTTGGGAGGCCGAGGAGGGTGGATCACCTGAGGTTGAGAGTTCAAAACCAGCTTGACCAACATGGATAAACCCCGTCTCTACTAAAAATACAAAATTAACTGGGCGTGGTGGTGCATGCCTATAATTCCAAATACTTGGGAGGCTGAGGCGGGAGAATCGCTTGAACCCGCGAGGCGGAGGTTGTGGTGAGCCGAGAACGTACCATTGCACTCCAGCCTGGGCAACAAGAGCGAAACTCTGTCTCAAAAAAAAGGTATATGAAGAAATGAAAATGGCAGTGTTGGGATTGTGAACAAATTTTGCTTTTGGGAAGTGTAGTAATTTTTTTTTTTTTAAGTGGAGTGCAGTGATGGGATCTCCGCTCACAGCAGCCTTTGCCTGCCTGGTTCAAGTGATTCTCCTTCCTCAGCCTCCCAAGTAGCTGGGACTACAGGCGCACGCCACTATGCCCAGCAAATTTTTGTATTTTTAGTAGAGACGAGGTTTCACCATGTTGGCCAGGATGGTCTCGATCTCTTTTCCTCTTGATCCACCCCCCTTGGCCTGCCAAAGTGCTGGGATTACAGGTGTGAGCCACTGCGCCCGGCCCAAAATTTAGTAATTCTTTAACTGACTTATTTTTGCTAAACTAAAGGAAACTTTAGTGCAAGAGTAGCCTGTGAGGCCTGAGGCCAGAACTGGGATAGACTGATCAACTTCTTAAAGAAAACTGTTGTAACTGGCAAAGTCAGCAGGGAAATGGGGGGTGATTAGTGCAGCAGTAATACGTGTGCCTTCAGGCTCAGGATGTAAGCATGATGCTGATAATAGCTGACCTGGAGTGCTTGCTATGTGCCAGGCACTTTGCCAAGCACTTTCCTTTCATTGACTGGTGAGTTCGCTCTACGATCCCATTCACATACCCCTCTCTAGTAAGTGGTGGTGCTAGGAATGGAATCAGAATCTGTCTGCCTAACCCTCACGTGTGTGTACACTTCACAGTGAGCCATTTATACCTGCCTGACTGGCAAAACAGTCCACAACTGTCTCCTTAGTGACTGGATCCCTGCTGGCTCTGCCCTGATGGAAATGCTTTTGCCTTCTCTGCTCAGTGATCACCTTAGAGCGCTAGGACAGAACAGAGCCCAGCTTCAAGGGTGAAACCTGATGCTGAAGAATTCACAGCCACACACAGTGTGTCCTTTTATCCTAGCTCTGAGCCACTCACCACTTGCTTGTCCCTGTTTACTTTGTCCCATTGTTCCCAACACTACAAGTAAATTTTTGTTTCATGAGCTGAGGCCGGAGGACACCTTATCAGAACTACTTTGGCCACCCTTTAAACCTCTGAAGGTACAGCCTAGGACAAAGTCCACGCTTGTCACACCCTTTTTGGCTGTTGTCTTTTCTCCTCTGATAACTCTGTTTGTTTCCTCTCTCTTACTTCCAATCTATCAGGAGACTAAACTATTTCCCAGAAAGGCCTTTTTGAGTTTTTAGTGTTATTGTGTACCTGCCATTATTGCGTCATTTTAATTGTCAACTTGTATCTTGAGTTTATGGACTAAATCCAAAATGAGGAGCAAAATAGCTTTCTGGTAAGTGTCATCTGATGATAGCATGACCATTTTACGAATTTGCCTAATGTGCTTCCTTGGAGCCAGTTCCCTTCCTGGGAACTCAGTGAAGCTCATGCAAGCACAGAAAAGAGGCTGATCTTTTACCCAAAGGTCCATCCCTAGGGAAAAGATAAAGCCTCTAATCTTGGTGTAGGAGTAAACCAGATTTTTAAAATAGAATCTGTTTGATGTACCTCAATCAAACATTCTACACACAACACCTACCTAGCAGTACAGCCTAAAACAGCAAACTGATCAAACTGTTTTTCAATCAAAACAGGCATTTTTAGCTGGGAACTGTGGCTCATGCCTGTAATCCCAGCTACTTGGGAGACTGGGGCACGAGAATTGCTTGAACCCAGGAGGTGGAGGTTACAGTGAGCAGAGATTACATCACTGCACTCCAGCCTGGGTGACAAAGTGAGACTCTATCCCCAAAAAATAAAATAAAATAAAATAAAATTTGAAAAATAAGTAAAATAGGCTGGGCATGGTGGCTCACGCCTGTAATCCCAGCACCTTCGGAGGCTGAGGCGGGTGGATCACCTGAGGTCAGGAGTTCAAGACCACCCTGGTCAACATGGCAAAACCCTGTCTCTACTAAAAATACAAAATTAGCTGGGCTTAGTGGTGGGTGCCTGTAATCCCAGCTACTTGGGAGGCTGAGGTAGGAGAATCGCTTGAACCTGAGAAGCGGAGGTTGCAGTGAGCCAAGATCTTGCTATTGCACTCCAGCCTGGGCAACAAGAGTGAAACCCCATCTCAGAAAAAAAAAAAAAAAAAAAAAAAAGAAAAGACTTAGTGTCTAAGTCAGCGCATTGAAACATGAAAGTTTCACAGCTTCCTTTTAAACTAAATTTGGGCCGGGCATGGTGGCTTACCCCTATAATCCCAGCAGTTTGGGAGGCTGAGGTGAGTGGATCACCTGAGGTCAGGAGTTCAAGACCAGCCTAGCCAACATGGGGAAACCCCGTATCTTCTAAAAATACAAAAAATTAGCTGGGTGTGGTGGCGGATACCTGTAATCCTAGCTACTTGGAAGTCTGGGGCAGGAGAATCACTTGAACCCAGGAGGCGGAGGTGGCAGTGAGCTGAGATCTTACCACTGCACTCCAGCCTTGGTGACAAGAGCAAAACTTTGTCTCAATAAAATAGGATGGGATAGGATTGGACAGGACAGGACAAAAATTTGCCTTTGTTTTGTTAAGTCTTAACTATCTGATATTCATCACAGTCTTAATTAAGCCTAGACTTCATTTCTGAGATTGAATTTTGATTGCCCTTGATTTAGTTTTTTTCTAACTCCTTTCATTCTTTAGCTTTTAAACTTTCTGCTTTAACATTCTAGAGATAAGAGTTGCGACATCCCTGTCCTACTGAATTTTGAAGCATTTGACAGCGAGGGGTGGGTTCAGCGTGAATGAGGGCTACTCCCCGCCAGCTGGGACTAATTTTGTGCTCTTTAGTTTCCCACAGTCAAATCACTCGCCTCTACAGCCGGTTCACCAGCCTGGACAAAGGAGAGAACGGGACTCTCAGGTAGGCAGTGTTTTTCTTTATTTTCCTCACAGAAACCAGAAACTCTCTGGCAGTGTCTGAATAGCTGCCTTTATCCCTAGGGTAGACATGATAGGCATCCAGCATGCAGATAGCAAAGACCATTTCTCTACTGGTCTTTGAGCATCATTGATCCACAAGGGAATTAAATCAGCAGAACAGGCTGGGCATGGTGGCTCACGCCTGTAATCCCAGCACTTTGGGAGGCCAAGGCGGGCGGATCATGAGGCCAGGAGGTCGAGACCAGCCTGACCAACATGGTGAAACCCCGTCTCTACTAAAAATACAAAAATTAGCCCAGTGTGGTGGCAGGCGCCTGTAATCCCAGCTACTCAGGAGCTGAAGTAGGAAATTGCTTGAACCCTGGAGGCAGAGGTTGCAGTGAGCCAAGATTGCACCACTGCACTCCAGCCTGGGCAACAGAGCAAGACTCCATCTAAAAAAAAAAAAATCAGCAGAACTATGACAATTAAATGCATTACCAGGTGCGTGCTGCTTTATTCCAACTCCCCTTCATTTAGGTGATCATTGTTCTGATCCTAGGAATGTATTTTCAAGATTTCAGCGCTCTCTGCTTACATTTTCCCATAATCCTTTCCCAAACATTGGCTTTTAGGAAGCTGACCCGTGGCAGTCCCAAGTGGTCCAGGTTGTTTTGTCTTCTCTCATTTACCAACCCATAACCCTAAGGTTCATCACTTTATGTATGTTAATGTTGGACAGAATGTTCAGTATTTTAGTCTAGAGCAGTGGTTCTCATCTGAGGGCCATTTTGCCGCCTGGGGCACAATGTCTGGAAACATTTGTAATTGCCATGACTGGAGAATGCTACTAGTGCGTAGTGGGTTGTGGCCAGAGATGCTGCTAAACATCCTACAGTGCACAGGACAGCCCACATGACAAAGAATTATTCTGATCTAGATGTCAGTAGTGCCAAAATTGAGAAACTCTGGTCTGGGGAAGTATATGATATCAGAGTGATGTAATGCTGCATTGTTTTATGTTTGTAATTGTCTTACCATAGTCAAATGAAACATTATTTACCATTATCTCCCACACTAACTGTCAGTAGCAACCTTTCTTATACTGGGGTTCTTCATCTTTGATTGGCATGTACTGAAGCTGTTGCCTTTCCTTGTGGCTGGCATGAAGCAGCTTAGGACTTCTTTAGATAGCTTCTAGCACAGGTGTTGGATGTAGCATAAAGGGGGAGGAATACAGTTGCTAAGCCTTTGGACAAAATCATCACCCCAAATAGAAACCCCATACTCATTAAGCATGCGGTTAAGCAAACCTGTTTCCTCCTTCTCTCATTCCCTGGCAATCATAAATCTACCTTCTTTTTCTCTCTGGACAATTCATATAAATGCAATTATGTGGTCTTATAACTGACTTCTTCCAGCTAGGCGCGGTGGCTCATGCCCATAATCCTAGCATTTTCGGAGGCTGAGGCAGGCGGATTTTTCCTATTTTAAAATTTATTTATTCTCCTTCTCTTTATTATTTATTTATTTATTTTTGAGACGGAGTTTCGCTCTTATGGCCCAGGCTGGAGTGCAGTGGCACGATCTCAGCTCACTGCAACCTCCGCCTCCCGGGTTCATTCGATTCTCCTGCCTCAGCTTCCCTAGTAGCTGGGATTATAGGCATGCGCCACCACGCCTGGCTAATTTTGTATATTTAATAGAGACAGGGTTTCTCCATATTGGTCAGACTGGTCTCAAACTCCTAACCTCAGGCTATCTGCCTGCCTTGGCCTTCCAAAGTGCTGGGATTACAGGCGTGAACCACTGCACCTGGCCATCTTATCCATTTAATTTAAAAATACGGATTAAATGCTTTAGCTAATGGAAATTTTTGTCATTTCAGTGTTAATAAATATGTTGTACCATATGATTAACCTCTCATACTACTTAAATATGGAAAGCTGTGTTTTCTTTTTTTTTTTTGAGACAGAGTCTCACTCTGTTTCCCAGGCTGGAGTGCAGTGGTGCTGTCTTGGCTGACTGCAACCTCCGCCTCCCGGGTTCAAGCAATTCTCTGCCTTGGCCTCCCGAGTAGCTGGGATTACAGGCACCCGCCACCACGCCCATCTGATTTTTGTATTTTTAGTAGAGACGGGGTTTCACCATTTTGGCCAGGCTGATCTTGAACTTCTGACCTCATGATCCACCCGCCTCCACCTCCCAAAGTGCTGGAATTACAGGCATGAGCCACCGTGCCCAGCCTAGAAAGCTGTGTTTTCTAATTGAATGTGTTTTCCAGTGGGTATGTCCTATTAACAGATTTTAATCTCCTCATTATGTACAAGTCAACTAAAGCAACAACCTGTGGGTGCTTGAGATAGAAGTTACCTGTGAGGCTGAATCTCTGTAAGAGAAGGGACTTGTGCAGTGAAGGCGAGCAGTGTAGAGGGATGGCATGTCTGGTTACTAACAGTCTCAAAACTCTGGTTTTTCTGAGCATCCCTATGCCCTTGAATGTCTGGAAAACCACTCCCCATTGGAAATTTGTTGGCCACAAAGAATGCCATTGTACATGGCTCTGTTCTCAGAATTGACTACTACCAGTGATACTGTCTTTTTCTCAAAAAATCTTCAAAGAAGGTTTTCCTAGGTATACCATGAGGCAGAACATAATGTTGGTATGTTTTTCAGTGAATCCACACAAATCTATTTTCAGATGGATCTTATGCTTGTAGTGTTTAGGTCACTTTGGAGTATTTATTTTTTTCTATTAGGTTTATGTTGATGGGCAAATTTGAGAAGCTAAGTTTTAGAGAAACTGCCCAGATCTCCATTCTACTATAAAGCAACCAGTAATAATAACTTGTTTGTATATTGTTTATTTAACAGTTGACAAATTATTTTTTATACTCTTTCTGTTTTGTTTTGTTTTTTTCTGTTTTGAAACAGGGTCTCACTCTGTCACCCAGGCTAGAAGGCAGTGATGTTATCATCGCTCCTTGCAACCTTGACCTTCTAGGCTCAAACAGTCCTCCCGCTTCAGCTTCCCAAGTAGCTGGGACTACAGGCACGTTCCACCATGCCCGGCTAATTTTTTGTTTTTTAAAATTTTTTAGAGATGTGGTCTTGCTCTGTTGCCCAGGCTGGTCTGGAACTGCTAGCCTTAAGCAGTTCTTCCGCCTTGGCCTCCAAAAGTGCTGGGATTATAGGCTGAGCTGCCATGTGCAGCCCTCTTTCTTTTTAACTTTAATACTTTTAGCAATATTCTCCTTGATCTGAGTGACTGGAACTACATTATGTATACAATCTAAATTCTAAGACTAGAGTTAGATAGTATTAAAGGACAGGTCCTTATTGACATCGGAGGGCCAAGTGTACACTTCCTTATTGAGACTGAAGTTCAGGCTAGGTTGTGCATCACCACTTGATACTAGACTTGGTTTTTAAACTGCCTCTTCCCAGCTAAAGTTTCTTAAGCTTGTTAGACATTAAACTGAGGTATGTGGCCATGCAATTCAAATCAGCCTTAGTCTTACTTTAAAAGGGAGTAGTTATTGTTTCTTGACCTCTGTCAGACAAGAGGAGCTACATTTTGATGATAGTGTAGACTTTGTATTACAGAACAAATTATGTAATAAAAGCTTTGTACATGTTTGTTGAATTAAATAATCAGGACCTCGGTAATTTTCTCTTTCATCATCGTAAGCAATCCAGTTATCTTATGAACAACTTCTTCTGGTTTATTCATTGATATAAAATTATTACCCTAAATGGTCAAGAAAAGACTAGAATCCAGGATGATTGTTCCAGAGCTTTGTGTTCAGTCCACCAGGTCAGTTTCTACCTGTGTCACCAAATGTGGTGGAGATGAGCTTGCTGAATTAATTAAGCACCATGTAAACGTTAAACCACAAGAAGAAAAGAGTGTGAAGTCTCCTGGGTACAGCAGGAGTATTTTATTATCTTCCGTCTTTGCTAGCTTATCTTACAAAGAGGGTGGAGATATACATTTTATCTCTCTGCAAGTAAACTTCTTGAAGGCAGGAGTAAAATCTATTCAAGTTTATAATCTTTTTTTTTTAACTTTTTATCTGGAAATAATTTTAAACTTGAAGAAAAGTTACAAGAACAATACAAGATAACTTTTACTCTGATACCCAGATTCACCAATTGTCACATACTTCACTGTTTATTTCCTATAAAAAGGACATTCTCAGATCGAACTCAAGAAAGTTACGTTTTGAAACAGTACCGTTATGTAATATTCCATATTTTATATAGTCCATGCTTCATTTTCACGTATTACCTGGTAATGTCCTTTATAGCAGGTGTTTTCCTAGTCCAGGATCATGTGTTGGGTTTTGTTGTATGTCTCTTTAGCCCCCCTTGATCTGGAACAATCCTCTGCTTTTCTTTGTCCTCTATGACATTGATATTTTTGAAGACTACAGCACAGGTAAGTTGTAGACAGCTTTGTATTCTTGGCCCAGGAAACAACCAAATAAAGTTTTTAAAAAGTACTTATTGAAAAACTTGGAGGCTGGGCACGGTGGTTCACACCTATAATCCCAGGACTTTGGGAGGCTGAGGCGGGTGGATCACCTGAGGTCAGGAGTTCAAGACCAGCCTGGCCAAGATGGTGAAACTCCACCTCTACTAAAAATACAAAAATTACCCAGGTGTGGTGGCGCCCACCCGTAATGCCAGCTACTTGGGAGACTGAAGCAGTAGAATCGCTTGAACCCAGGAGGCGGAGGTTGCAGTGAGTGGAGAGATTGCGCCACTGCACTCCAGCCTGGGCAACAAGAGCGAAACTCCGTCTCAAAAAAAAAAAAAGAAAGAAAAATCTTGGGGAGAGTAACTTTCATTGAAAAGGTTCAGTATTAGGGCTGGGCACTGTGGCTCAGGCCTGTAATCCCACCCAGCACTTTGGGAGGCTGAGGCCGGCAGATCACCTGAGGTCAGGAGTTCAAGACCAGCCTGGCCAACATAGTGAAACTGCGTCTCTACTAAATGTACAAAAAACTAGCCAGGTGTGATCGCAGGTGCCTGTAATCCCAGCTACTTGGGAGACTGAGGCAGGAAAATTGCTTGAACCTGGGAAGTGGAGGTGGCAGCCAGCCAAGACCGTGCCATTGCATTCCAGCTTGGGCGACTGAGCAAGACTCTGTCTCAAAAAAAAGTTCAATATAGGAAAGAAATGTGGTTTTTAGAAAAATAACACATACTTTGACTCAGACTTAGATTTAAATCACAGTTCTGCTACTTAGGAGTAGTGTGGCTTTGGGTAAGTTACTTTATCTTCCTGACTCTCAATTTCCTCAGCTCTAAAAGGGTATACATAAAACATGGGCATGAAGAAATGAGATGGCCGGGCGCGGTGGCTCACGCCTGTAATCCCAGCACTTTGGGAGGCCGAGACGGGCGGATCACGAGGTCAGGAGATCGAGACCATCCTGGCTAACACGGTGAAACCCCGTCTCTACTAAAAAATACAAAAAACTAGCCGGGCGAGGTGGCGGGCGCCTATAGTCCCAGCTACTCGGGAGGCTGAGGCAGGAGAATGGCGTGAACCCGGGAGGCGGGGCTTGCAGGGAGCTGAGATCCGGCCACTGCACTCCAGCCTGGGCGACAGAGCGAGACTCCGTCTCAAAAAAAAAAAAAAAAAAAAAGAAATGAGATAATGTATGTAAACAGAGCAGCACATGATGTGTATGCAATGAATGGTAGCTGACAATATTTGCTTTGGTGTAACCTCACCTGAGTCATGTAAGGATGACTGCTCATGTCATGTTTGAGGGTTAAATACTTCTGTAGTCCTAGTCCACAGAAAATGGAAATGGAGAAAAAGCTAGAGTCAGAATAAGGAATCAATTGGTTGTCACATTCTTTCCTTGCATGTAAATAGCACCTAAGAATTCCTTGCATTTTGTAAGTGCCTAAAAATCTTAACAAGGATATGGAAATCCCTCTAAGTGTTTGTCCCCATATTCAAGTTCTGCAGTATTTGATACTTTCCATTTGCTGTTCACTTTCCAAACTTAATAACTAGGTACGAAATGCTAATGTTCAAGGAATCATTTACTAAGGGACAGATTAGTATTTGTCCATCAGTTGGCTTATTGACGTAACCTGTGTGCTGAATTCACTGGAATGTGGCATAGTCAAATCTGGCTCCTTCCACTACTGAGTTGTTGCAAGAAACACTTGGCAGCTATTAAAGTGCTATTCTTTGCAGTTATTTGGTATAATTTGCCACAGAAGTAAATTCCAGGAGGTAATATTCTTGCTAGGTTACACTCCTGACTTAGGGAGTTCATGCTAAGGGCAATGATCTCTATCTAACTCAAGGTGATTCTCTTGGCAGCCGGGAAGATTTCCAGAGGATTCCAGAACTTGCCATCAACCCACTGGGGGACCGGATCATCAATGCCTTCTTTCCAGAGGGGTGAGTCAGTACAGTTGTTGGACTTCCTTCCTGAGGCTATCACAACCTAAATTATTTGCTAATCTGGAATAGTGATATTGATTGTGCCATCTCAGACTGTGATACCCCCGATTATATTGGGCATTTCTAATTTTGTCATTTCTAGAATATCTCTTCTATTCTACCCTCCTGTGTGTTTTAAACTTCAAATTGATATATGAGCCTGTCTTCAAAATTCTGTCTTTATGCTTATCATTGATGTAAAACTAGACTTTTAAAAAATGTTTATTTGGAAGTAATTTCAAATTTACAAGAAAGTTGCAAAAGTTAAAAGTAATTCAAAGAATACTTGTATATCTATTGCCCTGATGCATCTATTGTTATATTGTTAACATTTTGCCTCATTTGTGTGCTCTCTCTCTTAGTAGCAACCCATTAAAATATAATGCAAGCCACACATGTAATTTTACATTTTTTAGTAACCACATTTAAAAAGTAAAAATAGGCCGGGCGCGGTGGCTCAAGCCTGTAATCCCAGCACTTTGGGAGGCTGAGACGGGCGGATCA
Organism: Macaca mulatta; assembly: GCF_049350105.2. Taxonomy (NCBI): domain Eukaryota; kingdom Metazoa; phylum Chordata; class Mammalia; order Primates; family Cercopithecidae; genus Macaca; species Macaca mulatta. The sequence goes on from NC_133412.1 coordinate 18,607,036, forward strand.
CGAGGTCAGGAGATCGAGACCATCCCATCCTAGCTAACACGGTGAAACCCTGTCTCTACTAAAAAAATACAAAAAACTAGCCGGGCGAGGTGGCAGGCGCCTGTAGTCCCAGCTACTCGGGAGGCTGAGGCAGGAGAATGGCGTAAACCCGGGAGGCGGAGCTTGCAGTGAGCTGAGATCCGGCCACTGCACCCCAGCCTGGGCGACAGAGTGAGACTCTGTCTCAAAAAAAAAAAAAAAAAAAAAAAAGTAAAAATAAGTTGGCCGGGCGTGGTGGCTCACGCCTGTAATCCCAGCACTTTGGGAGGCCAAGGCGGGCGGATCACAAGGTCAGGAGATCGAGACCATCCTGGCTAACATGGTGAAACCCTGTCTCTACTAAAAATACAAAAAATTAGCCAGGTGTAGTGGTGGGCGCCTGTAGTCCCAGCTACTCAGGAGGCTGAGGCAGGAGAATAGCGTGAACCTGGGAGGCGGAGCTTGCAGTGAGCTGAGATAGTGCCACTGCCCTCTAGCCTGGGTGATGGAGCAAGACTACGTCTCAAAAAAAAAAAAAAAAGTAAAAATAAGTTAACTTTGGTAATATATATTTTATTTAATATATTAAAAATATTATTTCAGGCCAGGTATGGTAGCTCACGCCTGTAATGCCAGCACTTTGGGAGGCCGAGGCAGGCAGATCACGAGGTCAGGAGATCGAGATCATCCTGGCTAACATGGTGAAACCCCGTCTCTACTAAAAATACAAAAAATTAGCCGGGCATGGTGGCGGGCAACTTGTAGTCCCAACTACTCAGGAGGCTGAGGCAGGAGAATGGCGTGAACCTGGGAGGCAGAGCTTGCAGTAAGCCGAGATCGCGCCGCTGCACTCCAGCCTGGGCGACAGAGTGAGACTGTCTCAAAAAAATATATATATGTATATATACACATACAGTTTCAATATATAATCAATATTAAAAATAACTGAGATACTTTACTTTTTTTGTTTTGTTTTGTTTTTGTTTTGAGACAGAGTCTTGCTCGGTGCCCACGTTGGAGTGCAGTGGTGCCATCTCGGCTCACTGCAACCTCCGCCTCCCAGGTTCAAGCGATTCTCCAGCCTCAGCCTCCATGGTAGCTGAGATTACAGCCACATGCCACCATACCCGGCTAATTTTTGTATTTTTAGTAGAGACAGGGTTTCACCATGTTGGCCAGGCTGGTCTTGAGCTCCTGACCTCAGGTGATCAGCCTGCCTCAGCCTCCCAAAGTGCTGGGATTACTGGCGTGAGCCACCACGCCCAGCCTACATTTTTTCATAGTAAATTTTTGAAATCCAGTGTGTAATTTACACTTACACATATCAGGTCAGACTGACCATGTTTCCAGTGCGCATAACCAGATGTGACAAGTGACTGCAATATTGAACAGCGCAGCTCATGTACCCGTGCTTGCTCTACAGACCCTCTCTTGCAGACACTTTTTCCCTCTCTCTTTCCCCCTCTTTCTATCTACACATACTGTATGTGTGCGTGTATATATATACATACATGCATGTACGTACATACATACACATATATACATGTAGGTATATACACATATATATACTTATGTAATTTTTTTGTGTATGCGTGTTCACATAATTGTATTTCTGAACTATTTCAGGGTAAGTTGCATAGTTATGAGGCTTTACCTCTGAATGCACCAGTGTGTGTTTGCTAAGAATAGGGACATTCTTTTACATATCCATAGTATAGTTTCTACTTCAGTAAACTTACATTGATACAAACCTCTTATCTAATCTATTACTCTGTTGTATTAACATATTATCTAGTTTATTCTAATTTATATTCATATTCCAATTTTGTCATCTAATAATCTGTTTTCTAGCACTTCCCCACCTCCGGTACAGGATCTAGTCTGGGTCAGTTGTCATGTCTCTTTAGCCTCCTTTAATCTGGAACATTTCCCCAGCCTTTATTTTACTTTTGTGATACTGAATAAACATATAGTTCTCATAACACACACACTTTGTAAAGTAGATTGTTCTTAATGTGGGGTTTTCTAGTGTGAAACTAGTCTTTTGATATGCTTCACTACCTAATACGCTTCTTTCAGAGTAGTGAGTAAATATTTACTGATTCGATTAGGTACCTTTTCATCAATAAAGCTTACATATAAGCTTGTTTTAAGTAATTTCCTAAACAATCTATTCCTAGTTCATATGGATAGTCTATGACCCACAGGACTTCAAAATATTATATGGGTGCCAGTTTTTAATGAGACTGTCAATGAGGATACTGTCAGATAAAATGCCTGGAGGAAATTTTAGAACTCTAAATTGAGAGCAAAGGAATTTGCTAGTTGAGAGGGTTGGGCATTCAGTAAATGTGAGTGAAAGTCAGAAGGCGAATGAGGTCGGGCAGTTAGTTCATGTAAAGACGGGAATCAAATCATGTTGACTACAAGGAATCTTATGCCCTCCTTCATTTTTTCGCTTTCTCTCTCCTTGAACTGCCCTGTTTGTTTCAGGTGTGGTTTGTATGCTGAATTCTTCCTTTTTTCTGCTTCCTCTTTTACCCCTGCAAAGCATTGAACCCTATCCAGAGATAACTTTCACAGCTATGCTTTGTATCCAAACCTTTTGCAATGAAAAGTAAACCCAGGAGAGTCACTTTGCCAACTTTTTTTCAGAATTCTTTAGTCACCATTGATTACTTGAAGCAGCAGCTTGTGGGAAGCTGTTTTGTAAAGCTAAACTACATTTGCTGTGACTACAGTATCACCTGTCATTCTGTCCACAAATCTACTGCTAAGGAAATGGGACAGAGTGCATATGAGGAAGTGGAGGGCTGTACTGGGCTGCACTGCTTGGCTCTTAGCAAGCTGTGACTGCTTCTTGCGCTAATCATATAGATGTATTTGGCTTCTGGGTTTTTCTTTCTTCCCTAGGCATATGCACATGGGGGCTTTTTTTTTTTTTGAGACAGAGTCTCGCTCTGTCGCCCAGGCTGGAGTGCAGTGGCCGGATCTCAGCTCACTGCAAGCTCCGCCTCCCGGGTTCCCGCCATTCTCCTGCCTCAGCCTCCCAAGTAGCTGGGACTACAGGCGCCCACCACCTCGCCCGGCTAGTTTTTTTTTGTAGTTTTAGTAGAGACGGGGTTTCACTGTGTTCGCCAGGATGGTCTCGATCTCCTGACCTCGTGATCCACCCGTCTCGGCCTCCCAAAGTGCTGGGATTACAGGCTTGAGCCACCGCGCCCGGCCGGCTTTTTTTTTTTTTTTAAAGAGTGAGATTTGAAAGTGGACTATGTTTATTTAATTCCCTTTTACCCAGAAACTTTATGCTAGCAATACTCATTAATGTGTTTTTTCTAGCATATGATTTAAATTTTACTCCACGTTACTTGATTCCTCAGATCTGACATTTTTTACCAGATCCTGGTCCATCAGCAGTATAGATACATTGAAGAACCAAAAGATCATTCTTTTTTTTGCTTTGTTTTGTTTTGTTTGTTTTTTTGAGACGGAGTCTCCCTCTATTGCCCAGGCTGGCGTGCAGTGGCGTGATCTTGGCTCACTGCAACCTCTGCCTCCTGGGTTCAAGCGATTCTTCTGCCTCAGCCTCGCCAAGTAGCTGGGACTACAGGCGCACGCCACCACGCCCGGCTAAGTAGAGACGAGGTTTCACCATGTTGACCAGGCTGGTCTCAAACTCTTGACCTCAGGTGATCCGCCTGCCTCGGCCTCCCAAAGTGCTGGGATTACAGGCATGAGCCACCGCGCCCAGCCAAGGTCATTCTTTTGAGTGCAGATGGCTCACAGGCTAGCCTTTGAACTCTGCCTTTAGAAGGCCTTATAAACTGAGTGTCTATAGAGCACAGAAGAGACGCTACATACCTCAGCTGTTTGGTGGGTTACAGAGTGGGGTTTTTTTTAGGTAACCACAGGAACCAGGCCATCTGCCTTAGATAAATAAATGATATTATGTCACATGGGGCATTCTTTTTTAATATTAAAGAATATTCTTCATTCAAATTTTGAGAATTATTTCTTACAGGGTAGTTGATTAGCCTGTGGCACAATAAAAAGATTTTCTCTAAGCTTAAGTACCAAGAAGGCTTTATACACAAGAAGTCTAGGTCTTTCAAATCTTTTTTTTTTTTTTTTTTTTGAGACGAAGTCTCACCCTGTCGCCCAGGCTGGAGTGCAGTGGTGTGATCTGGGCTCACTGCAAGCTCTGCCTCCTGGGTTCACGCCATTCTTCTGCCTCAGCCTCCCGAGTAGCTGGGACTACAGGCGCCCGCCACCATGCCCAGTTAATTTTTTGTATTTTTAGTAGAGGCAGGGTTTCACTGTGTTAGTCAGGATGGTCTCCTGACCTTGTGATCCACCCGCCTCAGCCTCCCAAAGTGCTGGAATTACAGGCGTGAGCCACCACACCCGGCAAAATCATTCTTTTTTGAGACAGAATCTCCCTCTGTCACCCAGGCTGGAGTGTAGTGGTGCGATCTTGGCTCATTGCAACCTCCATCTCTGGTTCAAGCGATTCTTGTGCCTCAGGCTCTTGAGTAGTTGGGATTATAGGCCCCGGCTAATTTTTGTATTTTTAGTAGAGACGGGGTTTCACCATGTTGGCCAGGCTGGTCTTGAACTCCTGACCTGAGGTGATCCACCCTCCGTGACTCTCAGAGTGCTGGGATTATAGACGTGAGCCACTGTGCCCTGCCTAAAAGATTATTTAGAGAAAAAATATCCAATTATGAGGGAAAAATAAAATCATAATGTGTCCACAGAATTATGCATATGTTTTAAATGTTTCAAAGTATTTATATTGATTGGAGAAATGCTTAAAAGTTAAAAGAAGGCAGGATACTAAATTACATAATACAGTTATCTAAAAAGCATAGAAAAGTTACTAGAAGAAAATGCATTCATATATATATGGGGGAGTCTTGCACCGTCACCCAGGCTGGAGTACAGTGGCACAGTCTCGGCTCATGCAACCTCTGCCTCCTGTGTTCAAGTGATTCTCCCACCTCAGCCTCCCAAATAACTGGGAGTATAAGCGTGAGCCACGGCGCCTGGCTGACTGATTGATTGGTTGATTGATTCCCTCTTTCCTTCCTTCCTTCCTTCCTTCCTTCCTTCCTTCCTTCCTTCCTTCCTTCCTTCCTTCCTTCCCTCCTTCCCTCCCTCCCTCCCTCCCTCCCTCTCTCCTTCCCTCCCTTCCTTTTCTTTTCCTTTTCCTTTCCCTTTCCTTTCCTTTTCTTTCTTTCTTTTTTTTTTTTGACATAGTCTTGCTCTGTCACCCAGGCTGGAGTGCAGTGGTGCAGTCTTGGCTCTCCGCTTCCCAGTTTCAAGTGATTCTCCTGCTTCACCCTCCCGAGTAGCTGGGATTACAGGCACCCACTACCACGCCCAGCTAATTTTTTTGTATTTTTAGTAGAGACAGGGTTTTACCATGTTGGCCAGGCTGGTCTCAACTTCTGGCCTTAAGTGATCTGCCTGCCTCAGCCTCCCAAAGTGTTAGGATTACAGGCGTGAGCCACTGTGCCCAGCCAGAAAATATATTTATATTAACTATGGTTGTAATTGGTAGAACTTGGATCAGTGTTTTTCTATCTACTTCTCTTTTTTCCACATTTTCAAAGATATTTTTGCTTTTATAATCAATTAAACTTGGCCAGGCATGGTGGCTCACGCCTGTAATCCTAGTACTTTGGGAGGCCGAGATCACGAGGCAGATCACGAGATCAGGAGATCGAGACTATCCTGGCTAACATGGTAAAACCCCATCTCAACTAAAAATACAAAAAATTAGGTCGGGCGCACACCTGTAATCCCAGCACTTTGAGAGGCCGAGGTGGGCGGATCACCTGAGGTCGGGAGTTTGAGACTAGCCTGACCAACATGGAGAAACCATGTCTCTACTAAAAATACAAAATTAGCCAAACGTGGTGACGCATGCCTGTAATCCCAGCTACTCGCAAGGCTGAGGTAGGAGAATTGCTTGAACCAGGGAGGCGGAGGTTGCAGTGAGCTGAGATTGTGCCATTGCATTCCAACCTGGGCAACAAGAGCGAAACTCCTTCTCAAAAAAGAAAGAAAAAGAAAAAAAAAATTGGCCAGGCATGTTGGCATGCACCTGTAGTCCCAGCTAACTCGGGAGGCTAAGGCAGGAGAATTGCTTGAATCCGGGAGGCAGAGGTGAGCTGAGATAGTGCCACTGCAGTCCAGCCTGGGCGACAGAGCGAGACTCTGTCTCAAAATAAATAAATAAATATATAAATAAATAAAATTAAAAATTAAATAAACTTTATTTTAAAAGCAGCCTTTCCATAATGTGCCTTAATTTTAAAATATCCCTTGGTATACATTACTGCAGGGGAGATGTGGGAGGTGGCTGAGGAGTCACTGGGTTGAAATGACTTAACAAAGTTCAAAGCAAAGAGTTCAAGTTTTGGCTCTCTTTTATGGTGCTGGCACTACTCTACATTCGTTTTTTGGAAAAGAGATGCAAGTAAATTCAATAGATAACTGTAACCCTGATAAGTCCTGTTACCTAAGTCTGGTTAAATCATTTATCAAGTGGGAGTAGTAGTGGGAGTAATAGCACCTGCCTTACAAGGTTGGGGTGAGGCTTAAATGATATGGTACTGTGAGCCCCGAAGTACCGTGCACATGGAAAGAAACCTCATTAAATGAACTTTCAGGCTACCGTAGCTAAAGCTTTTGCCAGTATATTTAATTTGTAAGAAATAATCACCGTGATTGACATGGTGTTCTGTTTGGTATATTTCACAATCAGAGAGGACCAGGTAAACTTCCGTGGATTCATGCGAACTTTGGCTCATTTCCGCCCCATTGAGGATAATGAAAAGAGCAAAGATGTGAATGGACCCGAACCACTCAACAGCCGAAGCAACAAACTGCACTGTAAGGAGCTAAAGTCTTCTGGCTTAAAATACTTGCTTTTCATTTCTTAAAAGTCATGTATGTACTCACTCGTTATTTGAACAAGCATTTACAAGAGCATACTGGTTAAGACCTCAGACTCTGGAGCTAAACTGGCCAAGATTAAATACTAGTCTACTCTTTTTTGGCCATGTGACTTTGGGCAAGGTACTTAACCTCTTTGGGCTTCACTTTTCTCTTCTGTCAAATAGGATTCTAAGGGGTTCCGCATTAGATTGTTGTGAGGATTAAATGAGTTAATAAATGTCAAGTGCTTCAGATAGTGCCTGACATATACTAGGTACTTAATAAGTGTTACCTGGTATCATTGTAATTCATTGAGCACCTACTCAATGAGTAGGTGTGGAGGTGTGCCAGGCACTGTGTTAAGTGCTAGCGTGTCAATAGTGAACAAGATCCAGGCCCCACCTTTAAGGAATAATGACAATCCTCAACTCATCTTAGAATTTGATAGACACTGGATATGACTTAAGTAGTGGGGGACAGCTGGATATAGTGCAAGATTTAATTTTTATACCCATGTCTCATGCCCCTTTTCCTTTAATACTTGTTTGCTTTCCCTTCTGCCCTTACTGGTTCGTGTATAATATTGCCCAATTCCTTACAACACTTCTCCAGGAAATTGAAATTAAAGTTCTCTTTTTATTCAGTACAAGTTGAAATTGCAGTTGTATTAAAACTGACTGAAAGCTGAGCGCAGTGACTCATGCCTGTAATCCCAGCACTTTGGGAGGCCAAGGTAGGTGGATCACTTGAGCCCAGGAGTTTGAGACCAGCCTGGGCAACATGGTAAAACACTGTCTCTAATAAAAATACAAAAATTAGCCAGGTGTGGTGGCATGCACCTGTGGTCCCAGGTACTTGGGAGGCTGAGGTGGGAGAATTGCTTGAGCCTGAGAGGTCGAGACTGCAGTGAATCATGATGGCACCACTGCACTTCAAGCTAGGTGACAGAAACTCTGTCTCAACAAAGAAAAGAAAACAAAACAAAATCTTTCAAATAGCAGTAGTGGATTTGGGCATTACTTGGTGTCTTAGGATGCCTTTAGCTGACTCAGCTGGCTTAAACAATAAGGAAATATATTAGCTCACTTTACAAGTCAGGTTAGGCCAGCAGGAGGGTTGATTCTGTTTCAAGCACTAGGGATTTTTCTCTTTACTCTGCCATCCTCATAGTCTGTTTTATCCTAAGGTATTTTGGTCACATGACAGCTCTCAGTTGTTAACAGGGCTTTTTTTTTTTTCTTGTTCACATCTGGCAGTAGAGGAAGAGAGATATATATAGAGAGAGATCGAGACTGAAATTGAGCAACACTCCTCCCAAGCATGGAATGTAAGTCCTTCCCCTCACTTTGATAAGTCAGTTTAGATCAGGAGAGTGCCGAGTGCCGAGGAGATTAGGCTAATGAGATTCCCCTCCTGATGCTGTGGTTGGGGTTCTGCTAGGGAAGAAGGTTGGAATGCCACAGAAATGGCAAACTTCAGGATGAGATAGAATAATAACAAAGTGCTATGCAGGTTATGCTTGGTTTTATTTTGTTTTTGCTTAATTTTTTGAGATAGGGTCTCACTCTGTCACCCAGGCTGAGTGCAGTGGTGTGATCACGGTTCACTATGGCCTTGACTTTCCTGGCTCAAGTGATCCTTTTGCCTCAGCCTCTCAAGTTGCTGGCACCACAGGCGTGTGCCCTACACCCAGCTAATTTTTTATTTTCTAATTTTTTCTAGGGATAGGGTCTCACTATGTTGTCCAGACTGGTCTCGAAATCTTGGACACGAGCAATCATCCCACCTTGGCCTCCTGAAGTGCTAGGATTACAGGCATGAGCCTCCATACCCAGCCTGTTTTTTTCATTACATACTTTAGTCTTGGCTGTAGGATTAACTTTTATAGGAAACTAAAAATTAATTAGAATTCTGTTGCAGTCTAGGTGTAGGTATTACATACATGTAATTAGACCAGTAAAACCAAAGCTAATTCTAAGGCCAAAGAAAAGACTAGAAGAGTCCAAGAAGTCCTCAGTTTCTATCTAAATGTGTTGCTTCTCTTTGAAGTTCCCACAGGGCTATATAAGCTGTAGGATGGTGCCTCTTATTGTAGACTGAGAGCAATTGAATGTCATATATCTAGCAACACATTTGCCACTGAGACACATTTACCTTAGAGAAAGGGGATGTGGGCTGGGTGAGGTGGCTCACTCCTGTAATCCCAGCACTTTGGGAGGCTGAGGCAGGCGGATCACCTGAGTCAGGAGTTCGAGACAAGCCTGGCCAACATAGTGAAACCCCATTTCTACAAAAATACAAAAAAAAATTAGCCAGGCATAATGACGGGTGCCTGTAATCCCAGCTACTCAGGAGGCTGAGGCGGGAGAATTGCTTGAACACAGGAGGCGGAGGCTGCAGTAAGCCGAGATCGTGCCATTGCACTCCTGCCTGGGTGATAGAGCAAGACTCTGTCTCAAAAAAAAAAAAAAAGGGTATGTGTTACTTAGAAATGTGAGTTTACAGGCCAGGCGTGATGGCTCATGCCTGTAATCCCAGCACTTTGGGAGGCCAAGGCGGGTGGATCACTTGAGATCAGGAATTCAAGACCAGTCTGGGCAACATGGTGAAACCCTGTCTCTACTAAAAATACAAAAAATTAGCCGGGCGTGGTGGCGGGCGCCTGTAATCCCAGTTACTCGGGAGGCTGAGACAGGAGAATGGTTTGATCCTGGGGGGCGGAGGTTGCAGTGAGCCGAGATTGCACCACCGCTGTCCAGCCTGGGCAACAGAGCAAGACTCCATCTCAAAAAAAAAAAAAGAAAAAAGAAATGTGGGTTTACAGAGGAGTGGAACCAAATTTTATTATGGGTTATCCTTTGCATAGAATACTGTCTTCAGGAACTCTGAGAACACACTTTGTCCTATTTCTTTTTTATGCCACAGTGAGAGAATTTTAATCACAATCAGCAAGGCTCAACTATACCCATGTAGGCACAGGCCCACGTACATACAGTGCCACTCTGCTCTTCTGTTTGTCTCCTAGAAGTGGTACCTTACTGCTTTCCTCTTTGAACTGGTGACGTTATAATGCTTTGTGTAGGCCAGGCGCAGTGGCTTATGCCTGTAATCCCAGCACTTTGGGAGGCTGAGGCGGGTGGATCACCTGAGGTCAGGAGTTCGAGACCAGCCTGACCAACATGGTGAAACCATGTCTCTTCTAAAAATACAAAATTAGCCAGGCATGGTGGCGCATGCCTGTAATCCCAGCTACTCGGGAGGCTGAGGCAGGAGAATTGCTTGAACCTGGGAGGCAGATGTTACAGTGAGCCAAGATCACGCTATTGCACTCCAGACTGGGCAATAAGAGTGAAACTCCATCTCTAATAATAATAATAATAATAATGCTTTGTGTAAAAGATACAGCCCTATGTACAGGTGGATAGTGTTAAAAAAAAAAAAAGTGAAAAGTAAAATTCATCTTAGAATGCCCAGGGCATGGTAAGTAAGAGAGAATTCTAGAGGTCTACAGGTTTTCCTTCCCACATTCTAATTGTCTTCTTAAATGGTTTAAGTTTTTATAAAACATAATGATGTGGAAAGTAGAGTCTACATTAGAATATTTTTTTGGGTGTTGAGGAGTATAGGTGGTGTAGAGCTTGGGAGAGTAGCCAGGAAGAAATAGCAGCATTATTCATAGAATCCAAAAGGTAGAAGCAATCCTAGTATCCATCGACAGATCAATGGATAAATAAAATGTTGGGTACACATACAATGGAATATTAGTCTGTATTAAAATAGAAAATTCTGAGGCCAGGCTCGGTGGCTCACGCCTGTAATCCCAACACTTTGGGAGGCCGAGGCGGTTGGATCATGAGATCAGGAGTTCGAGACTAGCCTGGCCAATATGGTGAAATCCCATCTCTACTAAAAATACAAAAATGAGCCTGGCACGGTGGTGGATGTGTGTAATCCTAGCTACTCGGGAGACTGAGGCAGGAGAATTGCTTGAACCCGGGAGGCGGAAGTTGCAGTGAGCTGAGATCACACCACTGCACTCTAACCTGGGTGACAGAGCAAGACTCCATCTCAAAAAAAAAAAGGAAATTCTGGCACATGGTACAACATGGATGAATCTTGAAGACATTTTGCTGAGTGAAATAAAGTGGATATAAAGGACAAATATTGTATGATTCCTCTTATGTGAGGTTTCCAGAGTGGTCAAATTTGTAGAGACACAAAGTAGAACAGTGGTTGCCCAGGGCTGGGGGATGGTGGTGGTGATGGTAATGGAGTTGTTGTTAAAAGGGTACATTTTCTGCTGGTGAAGATGCAGAAGTTATGGGGAGATGGATGGTGGTGATGCTTGCACAACAGTGTGAAAGTACTTAATGCCACAGAACTGTACCTGTAGAAAAGGTTTAACTGATAAATTTTATGTATATTTTACCACAATAAAAAAAAAAAAAAGAAGCAGCCAGGCATGGTAGCTCATGCGTGTAATCCCAACACTTTGGGAGGACAAGGTGGGCGGATTGCCTGAGGTCAGGAGTTTGAGACCAGCCTGGCTAACATGGTGAAACCCTGTCTCTACTAAAAATACAAAAATTAGCTGGGCATGGTGGCACCTACCTGTAGTCCCAGCTACTCAGGAGGTTAAGACAGGGAAATCGCTTGAACCCAGAAGGCAGAGGTTTCAGTGAGCCGAGATCATGCCACTGCACTCCAGCCTGGGTGACACAGCAAGACTCCGTGTCCCAAAAAGAAAAAAAAAAAAAAGAAGCAATAGCATTGATTGAAGTAAAGGTAAAGGTTTGTAGCCCGGGCAACGGAATGAGACCCAGTATCTACCAAAAAAAAAAAAAAAAATTGAGCTGGGCATGGTGGCACACACCTGTATTCCTAGCTACTCAGTAGGCTGAGGCAGGAGGATCACTTGAGCCCAGAAGTTTGGGGCTGCAGTGAGCCATGATTGCACCACTGCACTCCAGCCTGGGCGACAGAGTTGAGACCCCATCTCTTAAATAAAATAAAATAAAGGAAGGTAAAGGTTTGACTGAGATCATTCTTTTGGTTTTTCATTAAGCAAATGTTTGAGCACCTACTACATGCCAGGTACTATTTTAGGCCCAGGATACAGTGATGAATAAATCAGGTAAGGCCCTTGTTTTCTTAGAACTTAAGATCTAATAAGAGAGACAGACTATAGAGAAGATGGGTGAATAAACAAGGTTTATTGTGGCGAGGTCTGTGAAGGAAGTGAATACATGAGATGAGAAAGGCATGGGGAGATGTCACTACTTTAGAAAGAGTGGTCGGTGAAAGGCCTCTCTGAGGAGCTGAAATTTGAGCTAAAGGTCCCGGCACAGTGGCTCACCGCTATAATCCTAGCACTGTGGGAGACTGAGGCAGGAGGATTGCTTGAGCCCAGGTGTTCAAGACCAGCTGTCCGGGCGTGGTGGCTCACGCCTGTAATCCCAGGACTTTGGGAGACTGAGGGGGGTGGATCACAAGGTCAAGAGATCGAGACGATCCTGGCCAACATGGTGAAACCCCATCTCTACTAAAAATGCAAAAATTAGCCAGGCGTGGTGGTGCGTGCCTTAATCCCAGCTCCTCAGGAGGCTGAGGCAGGAGAATTGCTTGAACCTGGGAGGCGGAGGTTGCAGTGAACCGAGATCATGCCACTGCACTCCAGACTGGGCAAAAGAGCAAGACTCCATCTCAAAAAAAAATCGATTTATCTAGACAAAGACCTTGTACCTTTCACCAGCCTGGGCAACATAGTGATACCGTAGCTCTACAAAAATTTTAAAAAATTAGCCAGGCGTGGTGTCTGTGGTTCCCACTACTCTGGAGGCTGAGGTGAGAGGATCCTTTGAGCCTGGGAGGTTCAGGCTGTAGTGAGTCATGATTGTGCTGCTGCACCCAGCCTGGGAGGCAGAGCAGGACCCTGTCTGAAAAAATAAATAAATAAAAATAAAATTAATCAACCACATTAAACAGAACAGAAAAAAATATATATCAGAAGTCTCTCCTAGCTTCTTCCTTTCTCTGGAATTCTGATACATACCTTACAAGGAGTAAATTAGATTTTAAAATTACTTTTATGTCATCTTTCAGTGGACTCACCCTTTTATTTTGGAGGGGAATGATACTTAAACCGGTAGATATTAATCCATGTTCTTATGCCTTTGTGCCTAATAATAGCTCTGCCTGGAATGGCCACGCCTTGGCACATTTCAGTTTGTCTTTCAGGGCCTTGTTCAAATGTTACCTCTCCTTGATGTTTCCCCAGCTCCACCAGAAAGCCACGTCCGCCATACACTTTGTTCCCCCAACAGTTTGGATATGTTGTAGTGCTTAGGATGTAAGTAGGATGTATTCGAGACAGTCGTGTATGTTGTTCTCCTCTACTAGATAGTGAGTGCCTAAGGACAGAGTCTAAATCCGTGGATCTTAATAGCTCTAGAGCAGTGGATTTGGGACTTTTAGGGTTTGCAGCACTCTGTTTAAGACCCACAATCTTAGTGGCATTCTTGAAGTGATTCAAAACCTAAAAACCACACTAAATTCAGTTGTGGGACAAGACATTCACGTCCTCAGGCTGGCGATTTGTCACCACACCTATAAAATCACCCAGAGATAACACCCTATTCTGTTGGTAGCGCTTCAGCAACAGTGGCAGAAATCTAATGACTTTGCTTTTCTGATTTCTATCTCATGGACCTAAGCAAAGTTCTCCTATATCGTTTCTAGAAGACTTAAAGAGAAAGAAACATGATAAGGCCAGGAGACCATCTGAGCCATCATATTTACTTGAAACTCAATTTCTTTACCTGCGGGACTCCCCAGTGGTAGAGAATTACTTGAAATTTGAGACAGTTTTGCCCAGGAGGCTCTTTTCCCAAAGCAGTGCTTTGTGTGGGCCGCTCTCATGGTGCCTGTGTGGTGCCTGTTGTTGGTTCTCCCTGAGTGGTACCTGGTAGAACTGATGTTTGTGTGAGGTGACCTAACTTGCAGAACCACGTAAGGGGTGTGTTGGGGGGCTGTTTAACATTCTAGGTTAAGAAGAAGGACATTTGGCTTTCTTTTTATGAAGTTTTCTGATTTATTGGAAGAGGGAGCATACTTCATTTAACCTAAGAACTCATCAATTCTCAATTCTTCAGTGTTATAACTTTTTAAAAGCCCTATAAGTAATGGCAGTTGTTCTTGGAAAATTGATTAATTGGCTGTTAGTTTTCTGTCTAGTGTCTTATATATTTAGTGCCTTGAGAAGGGGCATCACACTACAGAATTTTGACTAACTTTATGTTTTTCCCTTACAGTTGCTTTTCGACTGTATGATTTGGATAAAGATGAAAAGATCTCCCGTGATGAGCTGTTACAGGTATGTCGGAGAGCTCCTGGAGAACTTGTGCTTGGACTCTGCCTGCTTATTATTGTGGGCAGGACCTGTTCTTTAGTAAGCGTTTATTTAACACCTGCTATGTGCAGAGTCTTGTCCTGGTTATAAGGCAAAGGAGATGACCTGGGAAAACCTGAAATGGCTCATTATGTTTTCTTAGACAGATGTCTCCACCATCTAAAAGCTAACTAGGCTGGGCATAGGGGCTCACGCCTGTAATCCCAACACTTTGGGATGCCAAGGCGGGCGGATCACCTGAGGTCAGGAATTCAAGAGCAGCCTGGCCAACATGATAAAAACCCGTCTCTACTAGAAATACAAAAAGTGAAGGGGTGGCCTGCCCCTCCACACCTGTGGGCGTTTCTTGTTAGGTGGGACTTGAGAAAACAAATGAGACGGATAGGCAGCCATCATGAACGACACTGTAACTATCCGCACTAGAAAGTTCATGACCAACCGACTACTTCAGGGGAAACAAATGGTCATTGACGTCCTTCACCCCGGGAAGGCAACAGTGCCTAAGACAGAAATTCGGGAAAAACTAGCCAAAATGTACAAGACCACACCGGATGTTATCTTTGTATTTGGATTCAGAGCTCATTTTGGTGGTGGCAAGACAACTGGCTTTGTCATGATTTATGACTCCCTGGATTATGCAAAGAAAAATGAACCCAAACATAGACTTGCAGGACATGGCCTGTATGAGAAGAAAAAGACCTCAAGAAAGCAATGAAAGGAACGCAAGAACAGGATGAAGAAAGTCAGGGGGACTGCAAAGGCCAATGTTGGTGCTGGCAAAAAGTGAGCTGGAGATTGGATCACAGCCGAAAGAGTAAAGGTGCTGCAGTAAAGGCTACCTGTGTCCATTTTGGATTTTTCACAAGCAGATTAATAAACTAAAAACTTTCATGTGAAAAAAAAAAAAAAGAAATGAGACACAGAGACAAAGTATAGAGAAAGAAAAAGTGGGCCCCAGGGACCGGGGCTCAGCATACACTCATTATCTTTACCATCTTAGAAAAAGGGAAGTGGCAGGATAATAGGATCATCGTAGGGAGAAGGTCAGCAGTAAGACATATGAATAAAGATCTCTGTGAATAAGTTTAAGGAAAAGTGCTGTGCCTTGATATGCATATGCAAACATCTCCATAAACCTTTTTAGTGCATAAAGAGCAGCATTGCACTAGCAAGTCCCACCTTTCGTCCTAAGGCGGTTTTCTCCTTTCTCAGTAAACAGAACATACAATCGAGTATTACACCCGAGATGTTCCATTACCCAGGGACGGGCAGGAGACTGATGCTTTTCTCTATCTCAGCTGCCAAGAGATCTTCTTTCCTCTTTTTTTTTTTTTTTGAGACGGAGTCTCGCTCTGTCGCCCAGGCTGGAGTGCAGTGGCGCGATCTCGGCTCACTGCAAGCTCCGCCTCCCGGGTTCACGCCATTCTCCTGCCTCAGCCTCCCGAGTAGCTGGGACTACAGGCGACCACAACCGCGCCCGGCTAATTTTTTGTATTTTTAGTAGAGACGGGGTTTCACCGTGGTCTCGATCTCCTGACCTTGTGATCCGCCCGCCTCGGCCTCCCAAAGTGCTGGGATTACAGGCGTGAGCCACCGCGCCCGGCCTCTTCTTTCCTCTTGTACTGGTCCTCCTCAGCACAGACCCTTCACGGGTGTCAGGCTGGGGGACGATCGGGTCTTTCCCATCCCACGAGGCCATATTTCAGACTATCACATGGGGAGAAACCTTGGACAATACCTAGCTTTCTTGGGCAGAGGTCCCTGCGACCTTTGGCAGTGTATGTGTCCCTGGGTACTTGAGATTAAGTGAATGGTGATGACTTTTCACAAGCATACTGCCTTCAGGCACTTGTTTAACAAAGCACACCCTGCACAGCCCAAAATCCCTCAAACTTTGAGTCACCACAGCACATGTCTCTTGCAAGGACAAGGTTGGGGGTAGGGTCACAGATTAACAGCATCTCAAATACAGAACAAAATGGAATCTCTTATGTCTACTTCTTTCTATATAGACACAGTAACAGTCTGATCTTTCTTTTCCCCACAAAAAGTAGCTGTCCATGGTGGTGGGTGCCTGTGATCCCAGCTACTCCGGAGGCTGAGGCAGTAGAATTGCTCGAACCCAGGAGGCGGAGGTTGCTGTGAGCCGAGATTGCGCCACTGCACTCTAGCCTGGGCGACAAGAGCGAAACTCCATCTCAAAAAAAAAAAAAAAAAAAAAAAGTAAATAAATAAAAGCTAACTAAATGGCTTTTAGGTACTGACTGAGAGTTAAAATATACAACATGGTTTACATCAGGTAATTCATTTATTGCCAAATCAGATTATTGGCAGCCAGGTAATTCTGATGATACTTAGTTAAATGCAGTCATTTAGTCTGTCCTTAGGGTTGACTAAGAGTCAAGGAGCTGCTGCTGTGCTGGTGTACCCTGAGCCAACTGCCCACTGTTCTTTGTTGCTTCAAGGGATGATTCCCTGTTTTCCTACTAGCAGTGACTGGCATTTCATCCTAGGATGAAATTACTCAGGGCAGATTCAGGAGCAACCCAACGTATTCTTACATTTCTATGAGCAAAAAACAAAACAGTCTGCAGGTCAGTGTTAGTGTCCCTTGCTTTTGAGTTGGGAATTTCTTCAGCGAGAAGAGTTTATTTTCTTGAAAGTTGCTACATATGGTTTTCTGAGTTCTGAAGAAAAAAGACAGTGGCAGTCACTCTGTAGTTGCATGTGTTTATTCTCTGACCCAGATCTGACCTCAGGTGATCCACCCGCCTCGGCCTCTCAAAGTGCTGGGATTACAGGTGTGAGCCACCATGCCTGGCCCATGTTTTCTTAATATGATTCCTGTGAAAGTATTGGTTGAACTTTTGGAGGTTATTATCTTGATTGTGAGGACGGTGCCATGGGCGGGTACATATGTTAAACCTTATCCAATTGTACATATTACTTTTTTGTTTTTTTGTATTTTTAGTAGAGACAGGGTTTCATCATATTGGCCAGGCTGGTCTCGAACTCCTGACCTCAAGTAATCCACCCACCTCAGCCTCCCAAAATGCTGGGAGTACAAGCATGAACCATCATGCCTGGCCCCAACTGTCCATTTTAAATATGTACATTTTATTGTATATTATTTATACTTCAATAAAGGTACTCTACTCCCCAACTCATTTTATGAGGCTAGCATAACTTTTGCCTGACAATCTTTTTTTTTTTTTTTTTGAGACAGAGTCTCACTTTGTTGCCCGGGCTGGAGTGCAATGTCACCATCTCAGTTTACTGCAACCTCTGCCACCCAGGTTCAAGCGATTCTCGTGCCTTAGCCTCCTGAGTAACTGGGATTACAGACATGCTCCACCATGCCTGGCTAATTTTTGTGTTTTTAGTAGAGATGGGGTTTCGCCACGTTGGCCAGGCTGGTCTTGAACTCTTGGGCTCAAGCAGTCCACCCACCTCAGCCTCCCAAAGTGCTGGGATTACAGGCATACCCGGCCACACCTGACAATCTTATAAAAGACAGTATAAGAAACGAAAATTAGGGGCCGGGCATGGTGGCTCATGGCTGTAATCTGAGCACTTTGGGAGGCCGAGGCAGGTGGATCACAAGGTCAGGAGATTGAGACCATCCTGGCTAACATGGTGAAACCCCATCTCCCCTGTCTCTACTAAATATACAAAAAATTAGCCGGGCATTGTGGCGGGCGCCTGTAGTCCCAGTTACTCGGGAGGCTGAGGCAGGAGAATAGCGTGAACCCAGGAGGCAGAGCTTGCAGTGAGCCGAGATTGTGCCACTGCACTCCCACCTGGGTGACAGAACAAGACTCTGTCTCAAAAAAAAAGAAAAGAAAATTATAGCTCAATCTCTTTTATGCAAATAGTTGTAAAAATCCCAAACAAAATATTAACACACTGAATCCAGCAATATATAATATAATATATATATTATAGCCAAGGATATATTATAGCCAAGGTGCAATTGTACTAGAAATTCAAAGTCGGTTTAACATTAGAAAATTAACCAATATATTTCACCCACACCAACACTTTAAAGAAGAAAATTGAGTGGTCTTTTCCATAGAAAAATGTAATGGATAAAATCATCATCCATTTATTTTATTTTATTTACTTATTTATCTTTTTTTCTTTTTTTTGAGATGGCGTTTCGCTCTGTCACCCGGGCTGGAGAGCAGTGGCGCGATCTTAGCTCAGTGCAACATCCGCCTCCCGGGTTCAAGCAATTCTCCTGACTCAGCCTCCCATGCAGCTGGGATTATAGGCACGCATCACCACGCGCTGTTAATTTTGTATTTTTAGTAGAGATGGGGTTTCACCATGTTGGTCCAGGGTGGTCTCGATCTCCTGACTTCAGGTGATCCACCTGCCTCGGCCTCCCAAAGTGTGTGAGCCAGCTTGCCTGGCCTCACCATCCATTCATGATTTAAAAAAAAAAAAAAAGTCTTAGAAAACCAGAAGTAGAGGGAACCTTTCTTAAATCAATAAAGCGTATATATAAAATCCTTCACCAAACATTAAAAATACAAGACGGGCGGATCACGAGGTCAGGAGATCGAGACCATCCTGGCTAACACGGTGAAACCCCGTCTCCACTAAAAAATACAAAAAACTAGCCGGGCGAAGTGGCGGGTGCCTGTAGTCCCAGCTACTCGGGAGGCTGAGGCAGGAGAATGGCGTGAACCCGAGAGGATGGAGCTTGCAGTGAGCTGAGATCCGGCCACTGCACTCCAGCCTGGGTGACAGAGCAAGACTCCGTCTCAAAAAAATAAAAATAAAAAAAAATAATAGTAGGCTGCGTGCTTTGTTTCACCTCTGTAATTCCAGCTACTCGGGAGGCTGAAGTAGGAGAATCATTTGAACCTAGGAGGAGGAGGTTGCAGTGAGCCGAGATCGGGCCACTGCTCTCCAGCCTTGGCAACAGAGCAAAACTCTGTCTTAATAATAATAATAATTCACTATTAAACTTCTTTTTTTTTATTTTTTTGAGACAGAGTCTTGCCCTGTCACCCAGGCTGGAGTGCAGTGGTGCGATCTTAGCTCATTGCAACCTCCACCTCCTGGGTTCAAGCGATTCTCTTGCCTCAGCCTCCCGAGTAGCTGGGACTATAGGCACCTACCACCACGCCTGACTATCTTTTGTATTTTTAGTAGAGACAGAGTTTCACCATGTTGGCCAGTCTGGTCTTAAATTCCTGACCTTGTGATCAGCCCACCTCAGCCTCCCAAAGTGCTGGGATTACAGGCGTGAGCCACCGCACCCGGCCTTAAGAACTTTGACTGGAACAATAAGTGGCGGCATGGACAGGCGGAGGGAGCACTGGGCTGGGGATGGAGGCCTGGGCAGATAGTCCATGCCACTGCTTCCTGGGACCTGAGTCAAGCCACCTCTGGGCCATCATGTCCTCATTAACAGATCGGATGAGATGACCTTTTTTTTTTCTTTTTTGAGACAGTCTCACTACATTGCCCAGGCTGGCTTGAACACTTGGGCTCAAGTGATTCTCTGGCCTTAGCCTTCCAAGTAGGTGGGACCAGTAGCTGGGACGACATACATATGTCATTTGCACCTGGTGAAATGATGTTAAAGACACCACCACTTCTATCCCCACCCTCCGACTCACACTATAGATACCCATACATAATCCAGTTTTATAATTCTACAAATAAAACACCTCAAAATATTTGGTCTGGGATCTGAAGAAGCTGCTGTTTGAGGTTGGATTCATCTGCTTGGCCACACACAGGGAATATGGCAAATAAGTTGTCTATTGATTATCTTTGCTAGCATTCTCTTTTTTTTTTTTTTTTTTTGAGATGGAGTCTCGCTCTGTTGCCCAGGCTAGAGTGCAGTGGCATGATCTCAGCTCACTGCAACCTCCTCCTCCCGGGTTCAAGTGATTCTCCTGCCAAGGCACGCACTACCATGCCCGGCTAATTTTTGTGTTCTTAGTAGAGATGGGTTTCACCATGTTTTTCAGGCTGGTCTCGAACTCCTGACCTCGTGATCTGCCTGCCTCGGCTTCCCAAAGTCCTGGGATTACAGGCATGAGCCACTGCACCCGGCGCATTGTCTCTTTTTATT